>NW_027206202.1:5734998-6062498 GCF_024711535.1 Dipodomys merriami | reverse complement strand
AAAAGGAACTTTACAGCTGGAATTAAATTCAAGACCTTCAGATGGGTTAAGTAACCTATTTATTCCCAATGTAATCACCAGGGTCTTTACAAGAGATGCCAGCCCAGTGCTTGTGGCTCACACCTGTAATCAATCCCAGCTACTTAGCCATCTGACATGGGGCATTGTGGTTCCAAGCCAGTCCAGGCAGGAAAATCTGTGAGACTCTTTTTTTTTTTTTTTGCTGGTCGTGGGGCCTGAACTCTGGGCCTGGGCGCTGTCCCTCAGCTCTTTAGCTCAAGACTAGTACTCTACCTCTTGAGCCACAGCGCCACTTCCAACCTTTTCTGCTTATGTGGTGCTGAGGAATCGAACCCAGGGCCTCCAGGGCCTCCTGCATGCAAGGCATGCACTCTACCACTGAGCCACCTTCCCAGCCCCTTAACAGCAATCATTTTATGTTGTGTTGACTCACTACATTTGTTCCAGCAGCAATAGGAAGCAAATACAGTGCGCGAATTGAACCTCCTGTGTGTTTATTGGCTGTGTGACTTGGGGAAATGCCCCTCTCTATGGGCCCGTGTTGCTCATCGCTGGAATGGTGGCGCTACCTCACGGGATTGGGTGGGAGGGAAGGTTCCTTCCATGCTTTCTTTCTGTAAACATTTCCTGAGCCCCTACAAGGTGTCAGGCCCTCTTCTGGTTGTCAGAGAATGAACAAAGATCAATTATGGGGCTGGGAATGTAACTCAGTGGTAGAGTGCTTGCCCAGTTGCCCAGCATGCATGAAGCCCTGGGTTCATGAAGCCAGAACTGGCACTGGGGCAAAAGTGGTAGAATGCTAGCCTTGAGCAAAAGAAGCTCAGGGACAGTGTCAAGACCCTGAGATCAAGCCCCAGGACTGGGGGGAAACAAGAGATCAATTATGGTAATACAGGCCAAGCATTCAGAGGAATCTCTGCCTAACACCAAGGGATATTGATGGTGGTAACTCCACACCTCCAGACCCTCCCTGGTCCTTGGCCAGGAATTGGCCTGTTGGCATCCCATGTATACCTCCCAGCTCCCTGCTGGTAAGTGTGTGTGTGTATATATATCTCCCACCAGTCCTGGGTCTTGAACTCAGGGCCTAGGTGCTGTACCTGAGCTTCTTTTGCTCAAGGCTAATGCTCTACCACTTTGGCCACAGCACCACTTCTGACTTTTTCTGTTTATGTGTTACTGAGGAATGGAACCCAGGGCTTCATACATGCTAGGCAAGCACTCTACTGCTAAGCCACAATCTCAGCCCGTGCTTGTCAATATTTATGGATCTCTCTAGCCTGATAATGGGGGGGGACCCTGCTATGACATCAATTCCAGGAAGACAGGTTTTGTTCTCCCAGTGCTATATCCCCCAGACCTAAAACAGAGTTGGCCACAAGAATAATCCTAGGAGCTAGGTGCCTGTGGCTCACCCTGCAATCTCAGCTACTCAGTAGGCTGAGCTCTGAGGATCATGGTTCAAAGACAGCCCAAACAGGAAAGTTTGTGAAATTCTTATTTCCAAGGAAATCAAGCTGTGGCTCGAGAGGTAGAGTGCTAGCCTTGAGCAAAAGAAGCTCAGGGACAGCACTCAGGCCCTGAGTTCAAGCCCCAATACTGGCATACACATACACACACACACACACACACACACACACACACACACACACACACACACACACACACACACACACAATTGTAGAAAAGTGGCTTTTTTGTTGTCAGTCATGACACTTGAACTCATTGTCTGGGCACTGTCCCTGAGATGTTTTGCTCAAGGGTAGGACTCTACCACTTTGAGCTATAGCTTTGCTTCTGGTTTTCTGGTGGTTCATTGGAGAAAAGAGTCTCACAGACTTTCCTGCCTGAGCTGGCTTTGAACTGTGATCCTCAGGTCTCAGCCTCCTGAGTAGCAGATATGAGCGGCTGGCACCCAGACAGCTTTTTTTCTTTCTTTCTTTCTTTTATTTGGCAGTTGTGGAGCTTGAACTCTGGGCCTGGGCGCTGTCCCTCAGCTCTTCAGCTCAAGGCTAGCACTCTACCACTTGAACCATAGTGCCACTTCCGGCTTTTTTCTTTTCTGCTTACGTGGTGTTGAGGAATCGAACCCAGGGCCTCATGCATACAAGGCAAGTGCTCTACCACTGAGCCACCTTCCCAGCCCGAGTCATCCAACTTCTATATCGAGACATGACCAGACTAGGTCCTGCCCTTCTGAATGGTCACCCCTGGAGGGAAAGGAAGGAGACAGAGTTCTCTGTAGATCACCTTCCCACAGTCGCTCAAAGCATTTTCCAGGAGATGTGCACTGTACCACTTGAGTCACAACTCCACAGCGTGCTTTTGGTGGTTAATTGGAAATAAGAGTTTCACAAGCCAGGTACTGGTGGCTCACACCTGTCATCCTAGCTACTCAGGCAGCTGAGATCTCAGGATCAAGATTCAGAGCCAGCCCAGGCAGGAAAGTCCGTGAGACTCTTACCTCCAATAAACCACCAGAAAACTGAAAGTGGTGCTGTGGTTCAAGTGGTAGAGCGCTTGCCTTGAGCTGAAGAGCTGAGGGACAGCGCCCAGGCCCAGAGTTCAAGCCCCACGACCGGACCTCCCCCCCCCCCCAAAAAAAAGAGTTGTGCAGTCTTTCCTGCTCAGTCTGGCTTCAAAACAAGACCCTCAGAGCTCAGTCTCCTGAGTAGCCTGGATTAGAGCCACCAGCATCTGATTAATCAGACCATTTTCTTATATTTTTATTTTTTATTTTTTGGGTCCTGTCATGGGGCCTGAACTCTAGGCCTGGGCATTGTCCCTCAGCTCTTCAGCTCAAGGCTAGTGCTCTACCACTTGAGCCACAGCGCCACTTCCAGCTTTTTTCTTCTTTTCTTATGTGGTGCTGAGGAATCGAACCCAGGGCGTCATGCATGCAAGGCAAGCGCTCTACCACTGAGCCAACTTCCCAGCCCCTAATCAGACCATTTCCTAGCAGTACTAAACCACCAATCTCCTATTCATTCTCCCTCCTACCCTCTCCCCCTCTTCTCCTTTCCCCTTCCCTCCCCTCCCCCTTTTTTCCTCTCTCCTCTCTCTCCCCTCCCCACCTTGAACACCCTTCATCTACTAGGCCCCATCAGGCAGAAAGCAAGCTGGCCAGTCTAGTAGGGCACCCAAGGGGTGTGTGTGTGTGTGTGTGTGTGTGTGTGTGTGTGTGTGTGTGTGTGTGTGTGTGTGTGTGTGTGTGTGTGTGTGTGTGTGTGTGTGTGTGTGTGTGTGTGTGTGTGTGTGTGTGTGTGTGTGTGTGTGCCTTCATTTGCTGCCCCACCCAGCCTTTCTCTACCAGCCACTTCCTCTCTGGCCTGCTGACCAGGTTCTCTGGTGATTCATACATTTGTTCCGGACATGCAGCAAGAACAGATCACATGCATGCCCAGCCCTGCCACAGCCAAGCCAGGGTGCAGAGACCACAGATGCTGGAACAACTGGGTGCTTTTGCTTTTTGGGGTGTTTTGTGTGTGTGTGTGTGCACACATGCGCGCATGCAGGTGTGCACTCTTTACATACACTATGTGGCACTTAAAAATAACTTTTGCAAAAAGTGATCAGTGTTCCTTGTTGAAACTCAAAGGAAGAGAGGAAAGCACAAATAAATTATAGCTACCTTTCAGTTCTCCACTCAACTTGTGGTATAAAGGAAACTATTATTTTTGCTGTTGTTATTGTTATTGTTACTATTTTGTCTTTATGTAGTTTAAAAAGGGGATATCATTCAACAAACTGATTTTTAAACTGAATATATTTTTATTTAGTTAATTAGTTATTTGTTAGTCATAGGGCTTAAACTCAGGGCCTGGGTGCTGTCCCTGAGCTCTTTTGCTCAAGGCTAGCACTCTACCACTTTGAGCAACAACTCCACTTTCAGTTTGCTGATGTTTTATTGGAGATAAGAGTCTCACAGCCGGGTGCCGGTGGCTCATGCCTGTAAACCTAGCTACTCAGGAGGCTAAGATCTGAGGATCATGGTTCAAAGCCAGCCCGAAGAGGAAACTAGATTCTTATCTCTGATATGCCACTATAAAACTGGAAGTGGTGCTGTGGCTCAAGCCGTAGAGGGCTCACCTTGAGCTGAAGAGCCCAGGAAAGCGCTCAGGCCCAGAGTTCAAGCCTGACAAATGACAAAAATAAAAATAAAACAAATTTTAAAAAGAGTCTCACAGGGCTGGGAAGGTGGCTCAGTGGTAGAGCGCATGCCTTGCATGCCAGAGGCCCTAGGTTCGATTCCTCAGCACCACATAAGCAAAAAGGAAAAAGCCAGAAGTGGCGCTGTGGCTCAAGTGGTAGAGTGCTAGCCTTGAGCTGAAGAGCTAAGGGACAGCACCCAGGCCCAGAGTTCAGGCCCCATGACCGGACCCCAAAAAAACCCCAAAATAAAAAAGAGTCTCACAGACTTTCTGACCCAGGTTGCTTTGACCTGCAATCCTCAGATTTCAGCCTTCTGAATTGCTAGAATTACAGGCATGAGTCACCAGTGCCCAGCTATATTTTTGTTTTATGAGCAGGTACTGTTGCTTGAACTCAGGGCTTGGGCACTGTACCCTTAGCTTTGTTGCTCCAGGCTGGTGATCTACCACTTGAGCCACAGCTCTACTTCTGGTATTTTGATGGTTTGCTGGAGAGAAGCGTCTCATGGATTTTCCTGCAGAGGCTGGCTTTGAGTATGATCCTCAGATCTTAGCCTCCTGAGTAGCTAGGACTACAGGTGTGAACCACCAGCAAGAATGCAAAACTTGACAGGTACTAGTGGCTCATGCGTATAATCCCAGCTACTCAGGAGATCTGAGGATAGAGGTTTGAAATAAGCCCAGGCAAGACAATCTGTGAGATTCTTTAGCTCCAGTTAAACACCAAAGAAGCCAGAAGTAGAGCTGTGGCTCAGGTGCAAAGTTCAGGGACAGCACCCAAGCCCTGAGTTAAAGCCCTACAACCCCCACAAAAAAGGAAGGAAGGAAGGAAGGAAGGAAGGAAAGAAGGAAGGAAGGAAGGAAGGAAGGAAAGGAAAGGAAGGAAAGAAGGAAAGAAAGATAATTCCTCTCCATTACAATAATGCAATACCACAGACTGAGTAGGTTATAAAGAAAGGTTTAGTTTAGATCACCCCCCTGGAAGTATAGGATCAAAGCTGCACACTGGTCTTCTTGCTGGCAGAGTCCCAAGGTGTGCAGAAAATCACAGTGTGGTGTTACTTTTCTCCTCCTCCTCCTTCTCCTTCTCCTTCTTTGGTCATGGGGCTTGAACTCGGCCTGGGCATTGTTCCTGAGCTCGTCAGCTCAAATCCAGCTCTCTACCACTTGAGCCACAGTGCCACTTCTTGTTTGCTGGTGTTTAATTGGAGATTAGAGTCTCACAAACGTTCCTGTCCTGGCTGGCTTTGAACCGCAATCTTCAGATCTCAGACTCCTGAGTAACTAGGATTAGAGGTGTGAGGCACCGGTTCCCAGGTTCACTTCTGTTCTTCTCATAAAAGCAGTCACAGCCCTCCCCCCCGCCCCCCAACCCCCCCCCATGGCTTATCTAGTTCCAGTCACCCTCCTGCAGGCCCAGTGTCTAAACTTCATCCCTGGATTACACTGCTGCCCTCAATACTTGTCAAAGGGTTTTAAATTTCAGCACACAAAGCTTTGAAGGGACACACTGAAACCAGATTCCAAACCCAACAGTCTGGGAAGTAATTACCAGTGCCTGGCACAAAGTAAATGCTCTGTCATTGTCCATTCTTATTGAGTCCTCTGAAGGCATATCAAAGCAGGCATTCTGAGGTAACAGATGGACTGGGCACAAAGATAAATCGATCAACCCATCCAGTATTCCTGCCAAAGAAACATATTTACAACTGAGTGAGAGGAAGAAAGAAAAGGAAGGACAATGTGCAGATCAGCACTCGGATAAGAGTGGCCTCCAGCACTTGTCATCTGTTTGTCTAGAACTCACCTTCCACAAAGAACTTGGCACTACCTCCAGCTCAAAGGGAGAACTCTTTCCCCCATCCTCACGGTGGCCAAAGGAGTACCCACTGAAGGAATGCAAAACTATGTGTCACAGAAGAATTCTATTGCACTGGGGTTTGAACTCAGGGCCTTGAGTTCTCCCTTGGTTTGCTTGCTCCCGGCTGCTGCTTTTCTACTGGTGCTATACCACCAGTTCTGCTTTTTGCCAGTTATTTTAGAGATAGAATCTAGTCAACTTTTCTGACCAGGCTGACCTCAAACCATCATCCTCCAGATTTCAGCCTCCTGACTAACCAAGATCATAGGCATGAGCCACTGTTGCCTGAAAGGAATAAAATTGCTTCCAATACTGTTCAGGCCTGAAGGCCTGAATTCTTCCAGGAGAATCTGGGAACACACTGATTTAATCACTGTTTCCTGTGACACAAAGATCTGGGATGAACTTTTTTTTTTAAATGTGCCAATGCTAGTGCTTGAACTCAGGTCCTAGACCTTTTATCTTTTCTTTTCTTTCTTTTTTTTTTTTTTTCCTTTTTCTTTCAAGACTGGTACTCTACCACTTGAGCCACAGTTCCACTTTAGGCTTTTATTTTTGCAAGTTAATTGAAGATTAGAGTCTCATGAACTCTCTGCTCAAGCAGGCTTCTAACTGCAATCTTCAGATCATAACTGATGTGAGCCACCAGCACCCAGAAAATTTGTGAATTTTTCAATATTCCATTACAAAAGTATCTGAAAGGATAGAATAATAAATTTATAGTTGTTATGTAATTTTTCTTCTTTATACCTCTCCATATCTATCCATTTATTCCACAAGTATTTATTAAGTACATACTACGTGCTAGATAGGCCCCGAGTTCAGAGTTAGGAGTACAACTCCTTGTCCAAGACAAGACAGTGCTTGGGGAATTTTATTTTATTTTGTTTTTTTTTTTTTTTGGTCGGTCGTGGGGCTTGAACTCTGGGCCTGGGCGCTGTCCCTCAGCTCTTCAGCTCAAGGCGAGCACTCTACCACTTGAGCTACAGCGCCACTTCCGGTTTTCTGGTGGTTTATTGGCAATAGGAATCTCACGGTCTCTCTTGCCTGGGCTGGCTTTGAACCGCGATCCTCAGATCTCAGCCTCCTGAGTAGCTAGGATTACAGGCGTGAACCACCAGCACCCGGCGGGAATTTTATTTTTAAGTGTGCTTCAATGAGGTATTTCTAGGCTGGGAATGTGGTTTAGTGGTAGAGGGCTTGTCTAATATGCATGAGGCCCTGAGTTTGATTCCTCAGTACTACATAAATAAAAATTTTAAAATGTATCCCCAATAATTAACAGGTAGAGAAAATAATATATTGGTTTATTGTATTTTATATGGTGGTTATTTTACTTCCAAGTAATGCTGATTAAAAATACGTACATATCTCCCTTTAAGTCCACAGTTTAGGACTCTTATTTGTAAGGCTTTAAAATATTACAGCACAGAATCTTTACATTAAGGATTGGGGAAAAGATTTTGTTCAATACAAAGCCTGAAATACACATATTTTCTGGAGGAGATACTTAATAATGACAGGAAGGGGGAGTAAAAGGGGGATGGGGAGAGAGAGAGAGAGGAGAAAGGAGAGAGAGAGAGAGAGAGAGAGAGAGAGAGAGAGAAAAGTGTCTGTGTGTGGTGTGCGCATGCGCGCACCAGCTCCAGGCAGCGGCGGCGGCGGCGGCCACCAGGGGGCGCCCGCGCCGCCCGCGCCGCGCCACGCAGCCGCCCCGCCCCCGCGGCGCCCCGTTCCGCGCCGCTCCTGCGGGACCCGTCGCCCGCGTCGCCGCTCCTCGCTCCCGCCTCGCCGCCCCGGACCCCCGCAGGCTCCCCGGAGCACCGCACCTGCCGGCCGTTCCCCGACGCGCCGGGGGCCCGCAGCCCGCGCCGCAGTCCGGACCTCGGAGCCTCGAGCCTCCGCCGGCCCCTGCGGACCCGCGAGACCGCGGACCGCCGCCGCCGCGCCGCCGGTGCCCCTGCGGGAGGTAGGTGCGGGCGGGCTGCGGGCCCCGGATCTATCAAATGGGGGCGCCTCGCCGGTGGGCGGCGGCGTCGGGGTTCAGGACCCCGAGGCGTGCCCGTGACCCCGGCCCCGAGGCCTGCCCGGGACCCCCCGACCTGTGACCCCGGCCCCGAGGCCTGCCCGGGACCCCCCGACCTGTGACCCCGGCCCCGAGGCCTGCTCGGGACCCCCCGACCCGTGACCCCGGCCCCGAGGCCTGCCTGGGACCCTGACCCCTGACCCCGGCCCTGACGCCTACCAGGAACCCCGACCCTGAGGCCTGCTCGGGACCCCGCCCCCTGACCCCGGCCCCGAGGCCTGCCCGCGACCCCCCGACCCCTGACCCCGACCCTGAAGCCTGCCTGGGACCCCCGATCCCTGACGCCTGCCAGGAACCCCTACCCTGAGGCCTGCCTGGGACCCCCGACCCCTGACCCCGGCCCCGAGGCCTGCCCGCGACCACCCGCTCCCAGCTCACGCCCGGCCTCGCGGGTGCGGCGGCCCTGGGGTCGGCGGGCGCGGGGACACGTGCGCCCCGCGTCCGGGCGCCGCCCCTGGCTCGCGGGGAACCCGCCCAGCCGCGCCCCGGGGCCGACCCGCGCTGTGTGCCCGGGGCCGGGGCCGCCCCGTCCAGATCTGGGTGCTCCGTGGCTGGCGATCCCTCAACCGAAGCGGATTCCAGGGAGCGGGAGACCGAGGCCGGGTGGGGCCCAGGCCCCCAGCAGCCGCCTGGGCGGGAGCCGCGTGGACGGGCCGGGTGGGGACGCGGGGGGGGGGGGGGGATGCGGGCTGGAAGGCTGCCTGGAGGAGGTGTGGACTGCGATGCCCTCCGGAGCAGGTGGTGTGGGCCAAACCCTTAGAAACCTCCCCGCGGCGCCCCCTTTTCTGCCCCGGACTCCCAGGGCCTGGAGGAGGTCTGAGCCCCGGGCCTCCCTCCCATGTTCCCCGCCCGCCGGTGGCTGTCTGCTGGAAAGAATGGGGCTTCCAAAAACTCCGTGGCTGGTTGCCTGTGTCCTGCCCTCGGGGCTCAGGCCAAGTTGTTCCACCCCTTGAAAAGGGGTGTCTTTCTCTGCTTCTTATGCTGCACCTGGTCATAGACCCCCAAAGAAAGCTTGTCTAGTCCTGGGTAGAGCTGGCAGCAGGTTGCCAAGAGTCTGGGAGCAATGTGCAGAAAACAGGGCAAACAAACGGATTTCCTCACTGCAATTCACCATTCCTGGCTGCTCTATTGTTGTTTTGGATGAGCTCTAGTCCTTCTCTTATACCTGTGGCAGAAAAGTTTCAAGATCAGCTCTAGAGGCAAACTAGAAGTGGTTGGCTGGAGTGATGAAAAGCTTGAGGTTTTAGCTGAGTGCCAGTGGAACACAGCTATAATCTCAGCTACACAAGAGGCTGAGATCTGAGGATCAGCAGTCTAAAGCCAGCCTGGACAAGGAAAGTCCTTGAGATTCTTACTCCAGTTAACAAGCCAAAAGATCTGTCAGTGGAGATGATGAGGCTCAAGTGGTAGAGCACTCTAGCCTTGAATGGCATAGCTCAGGGACAGCACCCAATCCTGGCACAAAATAGCAACAGAAAAGGAAGAGGTTTTGATGGAGGGGAACAGGTTCTGCTGATGCAGCAGCTGACAGTCATCCCAGTGGAGTGAAGGAGAGAGTGGTTAGAACGGGGACAGCATCCTCATCTGGGAGGAGTGTGGGTTGGGTGTCGTTCAGTCCTGTTGGAAAGGCATGCAGCCAGGGCCATGAGCACTGAAAGGATCAGAAGGGTGAGTCCTTTCCCAGGGCTTAAACTCGGGGTCTGGGTGCTGTCCCTGAGCCTCTCTGTGCTCAAGGCTAGTGCTCTACCACTTGAGCCCCAGCACCACTTGTGACTTTTTCTGTGGAACTGAGGAATCACACTCAGGACTTCATGCATGGTAGGCAGGCACTCTATCACTGAGCCACCTTCCCAGCCCAAGGATTGAGTCTTGAACACAAGGAGATAAGGCAAAAGCTGCCCCAGACTGGAAGTCCCAGAGATTCAAAAGGCTGGGAAGTCAATGGTGGCCTGCATTCCCTTCTCTCACTGTTAGCCTTCCTAGACCTGGTAGCCACAGGAAATAGCTACGCCCAGGGGGCTAAGAGGCAGCAAAGTCAGGAAGCTCATCTAACCTCTCCCTCCATTGGTGGCCCACCCTAGAATTTCATTCCAGAGGTCTGGAATGAGACTCTCGGATTTGTATTACTTTCTCTCCCTTCCATTCTTCCCACCCTCCCTCTGCCCCCTCTTTTCTTTTGTTTTCTTTTCTTTTCTTTTCTTTCCTGGGATTTGAACACAGGTTCTCAAGCTGTCCCTTGGCTTTTTCTCTCAGGGCTGGTGCTCTACCACTTGAGCCATACCTCTACTTCCAGCTTTTTGTTGGTTTGTTGGCGATAAGAGTCTGGGATTTGTCTCCTGAGGCTGGTTTTCCAACCCTGATCCTCAGATCTCAGTTTCTTGAGTAGCTAGGATTACAGGAAATTGGCCACCAAGGCCTGGCATAGGAATTTGCATTTCTAACTAATTTCAGGTAAGCTCCTGCTGTTGGTTCTGCTGGGGTCCCTGGACCATGATTGAGGCTCTTAGAACCTCTGGCTCAGGAAGTGACCACATGCAAAGCCCTGGATTCCTTCAGGCTAGTTTCAAACCCACCTCACCTACTTTTTATATATTTGAGGTGGGGCAAATCACGAAACCTCTCTCTTTCCTCAGTTTCCCTATCTATACAATGGAATGAATAGTGCCTGCTGCCTGGGACTCAGAAGAGGCTTCCTGGAGGAGGTGACATCTCAGCTGAGGCTGAAAGGTTAAAGTTTGAGGCAGTGACCACTTGTTGCTTGTTTCTGTCTAGCAAAGCAACAGGTGGTGGTAATCCAAACACCTGGTTGATTGTGTGCCTTTATAAGACCTGCAAATCCTTAGCTCGGGGCTCTCCTCCTAGGCTCTGCTGTGGGAGTGTAGGACGAGGCCCGAGCTGCAGCCCGTTTAAATAAAACAGCTGTAGAGTCTGACTCTCCGCGGTCTTCTTGAGGGGGGGGGGGTCCTGCGACCTTGGCATAACAAGGCCTAAGGGAAGAGCAGATGAATTGGACTAGGATAGCCAGGAGATGAGACAGGAGGGCAGCCTTGGATAGGTGTCAGACAGAGGAGAGGGTACAGCATGTTGGAAACCCAGGACAGGGAGCCCATCTCCAGGGGGTCCTGAGGAGCTACATTGGGGAGAATCTGTTCTGGACAGGACCACAGGGAAGGCAGGCCAGCTGGCCAGAGCCTTTGAAGTGGGCTGCTGGTAGGCCTGGAAGCTGGTCCTCTCCCCTCCTCTCCCCTCTCCCTTCTTTCTCCCTTCTCTCCCCTCTCTCTCCCTTTTCCCCTTCTCCCCAACTCCCTCCTCTTCCCTCTCTCCCTTCTTCTCCCCTCCTCCCTATTCTTCCCTCTCTCCCCTCCCCTCCTCTCTCCCCTCCCCTCCTCTCTCCCCTCTCCTCCTCTCTCCCCTCTTTCCTCCCTCTCATCTCTCCTCCCTCTTGTACTGAGGCTTGAACTCAGGGCCTGTGTGGTATCCCTTAGCTTTTTTCCTCAGTGCTAGTGTTCTCCCATTTGAGCCATACTCTTTAGTGGTTGGAGATGAGAATCCCACTGACTTTCCTACCTGGGCTGGCTTCAGGTCTCTCTAACCTAAGATCTCAGCCTTCTGAGTATTAACTAGGATTCCTGGTATGAGCCACCAGCACTCAATGGAACCATTATTTCTGTCTACCTCCATTGGCCAAAATGGGTCATACGGCCATTCTGGGGTAGAGGAACATGGATTCATGATGGACTGCTGACTGTTTGCCATCGTGGCTTTTCCTAGCCAACTCTTTTCTGTCATGCTTGCTCAGCTCCACCTTGTTGAATGAAAGAATTTTACAGATTTTTACATTGCTTAGCTTGATCTAGAACTTGAACTCAGATCTGTTTATCCTAAAGGTCTTAGGTGACCTGATCTTGTTTGTGGTGCTTTCTACTAATTCTCCATAATCTAGGTTTTGGCTTTTCCACGCAGGGGCTCACCCAGAACCCCTGATAATAACCCAGAAGTCCTTTTATTCCCCCTCCTCTGTGCCCATTCTCCCAGCTTTTTTTCATTCTTTCATGTGATGTCTTGTATGGTGGTGTGCATTGCATTCTGGGCTGGGACTTGTTTGTTTGACTTGCTCATGTGGTCTGGCTACTGAGAGACTGATGCAAACACAGTTCAGTATGAAGTAGGAGACATATTCCTGGTCTGACCTACTGAGGCCACACATGGACAGTGTTTAGTGGAGGACTAAAAGGGTTTGCTTTTGTTTTTGTCGGTCATGGGGCTTCAACTCAGGGCCTGGGCACTGTCTCTGAGCTTTTTCACTCAAGGCTAGTACTCTGTCACTTTGAACCACAGTGCCACTTCTGGTTTTCTAGTGGTTAATTGGAGATAAGTCCTATGGACTTTCTTCCCTGGCTGGCTTTGAACCACGATCTTCAGATCTCAGTCTCCTTAGTAGCTAGGATGACAGGCATGAGCCACCAGCACATGCTCTATTTCTAAAATATGGAATGCTTCCATCAGAAAAGACTACCATTAGTTGTTGAGTTCTAGGAAGAACTTACACAGAGGGTACATTTCTAAAAATTCCAAATAGAGGTAAAATGTTCAGATATATAGACATATAGGCCAACTTTTGGTAATAATATGAGATGTACTTCAAGAGCTTTTCAAACTTTTTATGTTATACAAAGTTTTTTTTTTCTTTTACAATTATTTTTCTTTTTGTTCTTGTCATTTTACCAATGTAATACCTGAAGCCAAAGAAAACAGTAATGGTACTATTAAAAAATTTCTGACTGACTGACTGCCAGGACTTCAGTTTGAACTCAGGGTCTCATGCTCACTGGGCTTGCTTGCTCAGCTGGCATTCTTACTGCTTGGGCCACGCCCCCAGCCCAGCTTTTTGCTGGTTGTTTATTTTGGCTGACTATTTTGGAGATGGAATCTCAGACTTTTTCCCCCTGGGCTGGCTTCAAACATTCATCTTTTTGACAGATTTAATTCTGAAGGAGAAAAAAAAAACCCAAACATTAAAATTCAAATATTTTTGTGCATTTTGCTAACTGAAGCTCTAACTACAATCCTTTCTGCTTTGTCTTCTGTGGCACAGTTTTCTAATTTCTGAAACGTTCTGTGAACCAAGTTCAGCGGGTGATATTTCCTTGAGTGTTTCAGCAGCGCCACCGTTGATTCTGTTGTGGGGTTTCTATAGCAGGTTGCTGTTGGCACCAGTCAGTGGTTTCTCTGTTTCTGTGAGGGGTGGAGGTTGGTTTTGAAGGAGGAGAGGAGAGAGAGAGTAGGAAAAGCTCTGTATCATTCCACTGGAAAGGCTGCCTAGGCTTACACTGTAGACAGTTCCATTCTATAATCTGGTAATTTTTCATTGCCCTGTGACTCTATATGTTTTTATTTTATTTTTATCTATTTTGACAGTACTAGGGCTTGCCCTCAGGGCCTGGACCCCTCAGCTCTGTGTGTGTGTGTGTGTGCATGTGCATGTGCATGCCAGTCCGAGGGCTGGCTTTACCACTTGAGCCCCAGCTCCACTTCAGGCTTTGGGGTAGTTAATCAGAGATAAAAGTCTCATGGACTTTCCTGACCAAGCTGGCTTGGAACTTCAGTACTCTGTTCTCAGCCTCCTGAGGAGCTAGAATTACAGGCATGAGCTTCAGATATCGTGTTCCGTCTGAGGGGGCAAAGTTGCCACCAGTTAAGATCAGGTTGCATTAGGATGTTTTATTTATTTATTTATTTTGTTTTATGTATTTATTTGCTTTTTGGTCATCCATACTGGGGCTTGAATTCAGCCTCTCTTAAATTTTCTGGCTCAAGGCTCATACCCTACCACTTAAGCCATATCTCCATTTCTGGCTTTTTGCTGGTTACTTGATGATAAGAATTCCTCGGATTTGGGCTTACTGAATTGCTTATCCTTAGCTGGAAACCTACTGGGTAGCTAGGATTATAGGATTATAAATTTGAGCCACTTGAGGCTGGTGCAGGGCAAGTTTAGTAGATTAAAGTAGATTAAGACAGCACTAAATTACTATGTTTCAGTTCTGGGGGGAGAGGTTCTAAAGTCAGAATGTCAGTGGGGTTATATTCCATTTAAGAAGCTCTTGTAAATCCATTCCTCTGTGTGTGTGTGTGTGTGTGTGTGTGTGTGTGTGTGTGTGTGTGTGTGTGTGTGTGTGTGTGTGTGTGTGTGTGTGTGTGTGTGTGTGTGTACTGGGGTTTGAACTCAGGTCCTCACATTTGCTAGGTATGCACTCTACCGTTTGAATCATGCCCCCAGGTCTTTTTACCTTAATGGCTTTTTGGATCGAATCCTGAGACTGTGGTGGACTCGTCTGAACTAGGTTCTTCCTATTTTCTGCCCCGTGCATAGCTGGGATTACACATGCATAGCATCAGTACCAGCTTATTCATTCAGATAGGGAGTCTCACCAACTTTTTGCCCTAGCTGGCCTCAAATCTTGATCCTCCTTGTTTCTGCTCCCTCCGTAGCTGGGATAAAGGTGTGATCTACCGCAGCCTATTCCCTTGCCTTCTCTAGCTCCTAGAGGCTTCTGGCATTCCTTGGTTTATGGCCTCCTGTTCCTGCACAACTGCGGTGTGGCATCTTCAAAACCTTCCTGGTTTTGTTTGGTTTGGGTTTTGGATCTGGCACTGGGGATGAATTCTGGGCCTTGTGCATGTCTGGCAAGGGCTCTACCACTGAGTTAAGGACCTCACTGCCAGCCCCCCATGTCTTCCTCTGTGTATATAGCCCCGGCTTCTCCTGGCCCTTCTCTTCTTCCTGATATTCTCCTGTCTTTGTGATGTAATGACCAGCCAATCCAATATGACTTTCCTATTAATCACCTCTGCCAAGCCCCTTTTGCCATAAAAAGTCACATATTTATAGATTCCAAGGTTTATTCTGCTCACCACTCAGACTGTTCTGGGTACAACAGAAATGCTTACTGAAATACCTGGACTGTATCCTGGTAGCTCATTCATGCCTTTAATCCTAGCTACTCAGGAGGAAGAAATCTGAGGATCCCAGTTTGAATCCAGCTTAGGCAGAAAAGTGTGAGACTCTTGTCTCCAGCTAACCAGCAGAAAGTGAGGTGTGGCTCACGCCTGTAATCCTAGTACTCAGGAGACTGAGATCTGAGGATTGCGGTTCAAAGCCAGCTCCGGTAGGAAAGCCATGAGACACTTATCTTCAATAAACCACCAGAAAACCGGAAGTGGCACTGTCTTGAGCTAAAGAGCTAAAGGACAGTGCCCAGGCCCCGAGTTCAAGTCCCCTTCCCCCCATGACCTACAAAAAAGAGTGAGGTGTGATTCAAGTGGTAGAACATCAGCCTTGAGCAAAAAAGCCAAGTGAGAGTGTGATGTCTTTAATTCCAAGTCCCTGTGTGTGAACACACACACAGAAAGAAAAAAAAGGGAGGGAGGGAGGGGAAGAAAGCCTGAAAGGAACAAAGTTCTTTGGGGGCATGTGTGTGAAGAACTGGGGGGTTGTTGGTGTGTAATAGCAGCTGATATAAGTTCTAGTGCTGTCTGCGCCAGGCACCAGTGACCTGGTACATTGAATTTTTCAAACAACCCCCTGGATTGGGACTCTGCTGTCTTCTGTGTTTTTTTTTTTTTGTTTTTATTTTTGTTGGTCGTCGGGCTTGGTCTCTGGGCCTGGGCGTTGTCCCTACACTCTTCAGCTCAAGGTGAGTGCTCTGCTGCTTGAGCCACAGCGCCACTCCTGGTTTTCTAGTGGTTTATTGGAGATAAAAGTCTCATGGACTTTCCTGCCCAGGCTGGCTTTGAACCTCGATCCTCAGATCTCAGCCTCCTGAGTAGCTAGGATTACAGGTGTGAGCCACCAGTGCCCGGCTGTTTTTGTTTGTTTGTTGGTTTTTTGTTTTTGCTTTTTGTCGTCGGTTGTGGGGCTTGAACTCTGGGCCTGGGCACTGCCTCTCAGCTCTTCAGCTCAAGGCTAGCGCTCTACCACTTGAGCCACAATGCCACTTCCGGCTTTTTCTGCTTATGTGGTGCTGAGGAATCAAACCCAGGGCTTCATGCATGCAATGAGGCAAGCACTCTGCCACTGAGCTACTTTCCCAGCCCAGTCTTCTGTTTTAATAGGGGAGGAAATGTCCTAGGTCAGGCTTTTAGGAGGAAGTCAGAATTGGAATTGAATCTTACAGGAACAAACAGGGTTGCCCTTGAGTGGGAAAGGAGGCATTGGGGCGAGAGATACAGAGTGTGCAGCCAGGGACGGGAGGCAGGCTTGGCCCTGCAGGGTGGTAACTGGTTCTGGGCCTGTAGGAAGGCAGCCTGAGACATGAGGGAGGAAGAGTCAGACGGGCAAGGCTGCTGGAAACCTGCCCTTATGTTCTGACATGAAGTACTATTTCTCTCAATAGTTTTAAGTGTTTGCCTTTGAGCATCTATCTGCTGCAAGCTGGGGTGCAGACATTAATGAGACACTAACATGAATGCTGAAGGCTTGATAATACATCACCAGTAAAACACATAAAGTACAGAGCAGGAAGACATAAAGTACAGAGAAGAAAGATGTTGATTGGTTAGGAGCTAGCGACTCATTCCTGTATTCCTAGTTACTCAGAGGGCTGAGATCTGAGGATCATGGCTCAAAGCCAGACTGGGTAGAAAAGTCCATGGGACTCTTTTTTTTTGGGGGGGGGGGCAGGGTCCGGTCGTGGGGCCTGAACTCTGGGCCTGGGCGCTGTCCCTCAGCTCTTCAGCTCAAGGCTAGCGCTCTACCACTTGAGCCACAGTGCCACTTCCGGCTTTTTTCTTTTTGCTTATGTGGTGCTGAGGAATCGAACCCAGGGCCTCATGCATGCAAGGCAAGCGCTCTACCACTGAACCACCTTCCCAGCCCTGACTCTTTTTTTTTTTTTCTTTCATGGAACTCTTATTTCCAATTAACCACCCCAAAACTGGAAGTGGAGCTATGGCTCAGGTGGTAGAGTGCCAGCCTTGGGTGAAAACAATAAGGGAGAGCATGAGGCCCTGCGTTCAAGTCCCAGAACTGGAATGCACATACACATACAAGTCTAGGTGCTGGTGGATCATGTCTGTAGTCCTAGCTGCTCAGGATGCTTCAATCTGAGGATTACAGTTCAAAGCCAGTCCAGGCAGGAAAATCCATGAGACTTATTTCCAATTAACCACCAAAAAGTCAAAAGTGAAACTTTGGCTCAAGTGGTAGAACACTGAGCAAAAAAAAAGCTAAGGGACGCCAGGTGTTGGTGACTCATGCTTATAATCCTAGCTACTCAAGAGGCTGAGCTCTGAGGATGACAGTTCAAAGCCAGTGCAGGCAGGAAAGTCCATGAGACACTTGTCTCCAATTAACCATCGGAAAATCGGAAGTGGAGCTGTGGTTCAAAGTGGTGGAGCACTAGCCTTGAGCAGAAACACTCAGGGACAGTGCCTAGAACCTGTTCAAGCCAGACAGTGTTCAAGCCCAGGACTGACACAAAACAGAAAGACAGGATTAGCAGCAGCTGAGCACTGCCCCATTAGGTACAGTCCCGCAGGGGTCACAGCCTGCTCCACTTGGTCTGCTCTTACTCAGAGGAGCCCAGGCTCCAAACGCTGGCCCCACGCTGCAGAACGTGAACTGTCAGTCAATATATTGGGTGTATTTTATATACATTTTTATTGTAAAAATACTGTACAGGGGTTACAGTTACATGAGCAAGGTAATGAGTACATTTCCTATCAAGCATCGTTAACCTCCTCCTTTGTTTTGTATTTTTTTAAAAGCAGTTTTCTATTTAGTCCAGGCTGGCCTTGAACTCTGATCTTTCTGCTTGTAGGCCACCCAGCATGTATTTCTCCAATCTCCTAGTGTGATGACTTAGGCTTTGTCTCTACTGGTGCCTTTCTGCTCTCCCCGCACCCTTCCAGGCCCATCCCACTCTGGTGGCTTTCAAGCCTGTCTGCTGCTGGCTAAATTCCTCTCAGCATGAGAAGGAAGGTATGACTTTGGCGCTGCAGGGGGTGGTGACAGGAAATGAGCTTGAGCTCTCCTGAGCCTCAATAGAAATAAGACAGACAAATAACACACATGAAGGACTGGCTTGATGCCAACTTGTACTTGGCAGTGAAGGGAGCTGCTGGGCTAGGCGGAAGTGGCCCCTGAATCTGAAGGCCACCATGATAGAAGACCAGGCTCATTCTGGGCCACCTTGGACCCCAGCATTGAGTTGTCATTTTTCTTTTGCTGTGCCAGTACTGAAGCTTGAACTTGGGGGCCTCCAGCTCTTGCTCAGCTTTTTCACTCAAGGCTGGTGCTTTGCCACTTAAACCATACCTCTACTTCTGGCTTTTTGCTGGTTAACTGGAGATAAGAATTGGCAAAGACTTTTCTGCTCTGGCTTTATAAACTGTGATTCTCAGATCTCAGCCTGCTGAGTAGCTAGGGTTTAGACATGAGCTGCCAGTTCCCAGCCTCATTTTCTTCTGAGGAAAAAAAACAATGCAAACAGCTGGCATACCTGTAATCCTTGCTCCTTGGGAGGCACAGGTAGGAGAATCTCAGTATAAAATGGGACTAGGTAAAAGTGTGAGACCCTGTCTGAAGTACAAACTCAATGCACGAGGACTGAGTGGCTCAATTGGTAGAGCTGCAAGGTTGAGATCCTGAGTTTTATCCCTAGTGTCCTCCCCCCACCAAGAAAAAAGTACGTGAAGCGTCCTGTAGTTACCTTTGTGTCCTGCTTCACTGACAAGGTATGCTCTCGTGTCTTGCCATGTGTGGCCAGGGAGGGCAGGCCATATTTGCTCTTGGTTGCTGGCTCCTGGAGTTGGGGGTGGGGTGGGAATATTGCAGCTGCTTCTGCCATAGGCAGGCCCTCTGGTGAGGGAGGTCCCAGGAGGTCCAGCTGTCACTGTGGCTTGACCCCCAGGCCTGCCCTAAGCTTTGCAAGTGTGGTTTCCTGCTCTCCTGGCTGCCAGAGTACCCCTGAATAGCAAGATTCAGAGAGTGGGTCTCATGATGAGAGCCTCAAATAGCCTGCTCCCTGAGAAGAAGCTGGCCTGGCCACTGACCAGATGTTTGGGCTGCCAGCCTGCCTGGTGATAAATAATGTTGGTGACAGCCATCTCAGCACTGGCTTTGTGCCAGCACCGCAGTGGGAGCAGAGCTGAGCTGCCTCTCGCCCTCAGGTCCTCTGGGACTGTTCAGGCCAGAGCTGAAGCCACGAAGGGTAAGGGGCAGAGTAGGGTTGGAGTTGGGGTCCCTGGCCCAGCCTGTCTTTGGGAATATTTTCTTGGGGTGTGTCTGGGCCTGAGGGGAAGACACTGTGTTCGGGCTCTTTGTTTACAGGAGCAAGCTCTGTCTTTGGGCTGAGGAAAGAATAAGTTAGGTGGAGATTAACAGGAGGCCTGATGTCAGAACAGGAGTTGGGAGCTGGGTTGTGGTTCTGGGCTAACAAAATCCTTTGTCTGCCGTGGGCTGGTGGCTCACACTTCTCATCTTAGCTACTCGGGAGGCTGTGATCTGAGGATCGCGGTTCAAAGCCAGCTGGGGCAGGAAAGTCTTTGAGACTCTTATCCCTAATTAACCACCTGAAAACTGGAAATGGAGAGGATGAGAAGGTGGCTCAGTGGTAGAGTGCTTGCCTCACATGCATGAGGCCCTAGGTTCAATTCCTCAGCACCACATAAACAGAAAAGGCCGGGAGTGGCGCTGTGGCTCAAGTGGTAGAGTACTAGCCTTGAGCTGAAGAGCTGAGGGACAGCGCCCAGGCCCAGACCTCAAGCCCCACGACCGACAAAAACCAAACAACAAAAACTGGAAGTGGAGTACTGTAGAGTACTAGCCTTGAGCAAAAGAACTCAGGGACAGCACCCAGGCCCCCAGGTTCAAACCCCACAACCGACCAAAAAAAAGAGAATCCCTTGCAAGAGGGAAATGTATTGACCTAGAACAAATCATGTTAAGTGAGGTAAGCCAAACTCAGAAAGACAAATGGCACATGTCTTTAATATGCAGAAGGACATGATAAATTACACAGGACTGTAGGCATTCACACACAGTGAGACCAGAGAAGGACACTCTTGGGGAGGAACACAAAGGCACAGTGCTTATGTGCCTCTGATCAGATATTTATCAAAATGAACTTTGGGAAATGGAAATGAGGGTTTTTTCTTTGTTGTTTTTGTTTTATTTGTTGTCTGTCTTTGGGAGGATAAGGGGGGCAACAGAAATGGAGGGACAATGGAAGAACAATTACAGCAGTGGCGCCCACTAGACACTGTTGAAAATGAACTGTACAACTTGTGGATGGGGACAGGAGGGAAAAACTGGGAGAAAGTGAAGGAAGGGGTGACATTGTCCAGAAAGAAATATACTCATTACCTAACTTACATAATTGTAAGACCTCTATATAAAATCACCTTTATAATAACAAAAAATATTTTTTTTTAAAAAAAGAATCCCTTGCCAATCTGGGGGAATGAAAGACCCCCAGGAGCCTGTCTTCCTGTACAAATGGGAGAGCAGCTGCGAATTTAGGACATGGATTGAGGCCACAGTTTCCCAGGCTGACCTTTCCCAGGCAGTTTATCATAAGGGATGTGACATTTTATGGCATGGAAGAGAAAGGGCTGCCAGCCCAGGTAGGATTAACAAGGGGAAAAAAAGATTACAATAGATTATACAGATTTAGATATAAAACTATGGAGATTGTAAGTCCCCAAGAAGATTAATACTGCCTTGTGATGTGAGAGACACCAAGTGCTGTCTCATGGCTTTGCACTTTGCTTGCACCTTGTGGCTATAATAGATCTGCTTTAGCAATCACACCTGCTTTCCAACCAGAAGGAAGGGGGAAATGGGAAGGTTACCTTCTCTCCCTTTAAGAGCCCTCCCTTAAAAGTTGTGTGCAGCCCTTCTGCTTATATCCTATTGGCCAGAGGTTGGTTACAGAGTGCTGCAAAGGAGTCTGGGAAATGTAGTCCTTATTCCAAGGGACCAAGTGCTGAGCGCTGTGCCGGGAGAAAAGAATCTTTGACAGCAACCATACCTGCATCAAGAGCAGATTCATGACAGTTCAGAAGCTACAAGGCAGACCAGGAGCACTCAGTTCTGGACACGCCTGGTGTGTGAGTACAATGCTCAGTGCCAGGCGAGGTCATAGCTGCTTGTCTGCAGCAGCTCTGGGGTACTGGAGTCAGGATGTTAGGTTGGTGGTAGGATATGGTCATAGGCTACGGTTCTTACAAGCTCTATGCACTAGCTGTGGAACCACAGTAACCTGGCTGTAAAGACACTGGTGGTACACACTTGTAATCCTAGCCACTTAGGAGGCTGAGATCTGAACATCAAGGTTTGAAGCCATCTTGGGCAAAAAAAGCCACAAAATTCCATCTCCAAAAGAGCCAGCAAAAATGCTAGGTGGCTTAGTGGTAGAGTGCTTGCCTACCATGCTTGAATTCCTGGGTTCAATTTCTCAGTACCACATGAACAGAAAAAGCCAGTAGTGCTGTAGAGAGCCTTGGGCAAAAGAAGAGACAGCACCCAAGCCCTGAGTTCAAGCTGTTCTGGAATAGCAAATAAGTAAGTAAATAAATAAATGAGTTTGCAAGGTAGATTAATTTGGTAAGGTTCTTGGTAGCAGATCCAGGATTTTTCCTCTGACAGCCAGGCTTCTGCCTCTGTAGTTAAGCACTGAGCAAGTGCCTGGGGTCTGCAGCTGAAGCTGTGTTTCTAGCTTTTCCCTGGCACCATCTTAGCCCCCAGAGATGCTGTGTCTGGTCAACCCACCAGCAGCTCTGACTCAGTCAGCAGGGACTGTGGCCAAGCAGTGACCTGGCAAAACAGAGCAGGCACTGAGGCTGGGAACAGGTGACTAAGAGATTTGAATTGCAAGTAGGATCAAATCTCTTTGATCTTGGCTCCAGTTTGGAGACTCTGTCTTGGCCAGAGGGTAATAAACAAATTTAGCAAAAGACATGAAGTTTCACAAACTGTTAATAGGCAGAGCGTTAACAAACAAAGGATAACAGAATACAAGATTGAAAAACAGCAGCCAGACATGAGAGGCTTAGGCCTTTAAGCTACTCAGGAGACTGAATTCTGAAGATTGTGGTTCAAAACCAGCCCCAGCACAAAAGCCTATGAGACTTCAACTAACCAACATAAAGCCAGAAATAAAGCTGTGGCTCAAGTACTAGAGTACCAGCCTTGAGCAAAATAGATAAAAGGTCAGACATCATTGCCTTACACCTGTAATCCTAGCTACTCAGGGAGCTGAGATCTGAGGATCACAGTTCAAAGCTAGCCTGGGCAGGAAATTTACAGACATGATCTCTACCAGTGCCTAGCAGATTTACCATTATAATGAAGTCTTCGATCCATTTTCAGTTAATTTCTGACTGTGGTGTGAGGAAGGGGTAAATGAAGCTTGTCTAGTATCCCAGCACTGTGGAAAAGATGAATCTCTTCCCCCATCCTGTTCTTAGAACTTTTGCTAAAAACACAGTGGCTGTAAAAATGAGCATGAATTACCAGTTAGCTGAGCATTCTATCCTATAATCTCACTGAACTGGGTCTTGACTAGCTTTGCAAGCCTGTGCTTATCAGAGCTTCCTCTTTCCATCTAGCAGTCACAGTACTTCCTGGTGGAGGAAGATGCACAGCAGTTTAAGTAACCAGCCTCCCGGGTGTACAATTAATGCTGTTAGCAGTTTTTAGGCTGCGGAGCACATCCTTGGAGGTGCTTGTTTATTCCAGGAAAGTGCACTGAGCGCCTTCTCTGCCAGGCACTTCCTGAACTACCCAGTGAGCAACAGTAAAAGCCAAACAGATCAATTTCAGCCTGGTAGAATTATTGGGAAGAAAATGAACAAGAAAGTTGTGGCTCATGTCTGTAATTCTAGCACAGGAAGCCAAGATCTGATGACTGTGGTTGGAAGCCAGCATAGGTGGGAAAGTTTATGAAATACTTGTCTCCACTTATCACCAAAAGCTGAATGTGGAGCTATGGCTTAAGTGATAAAGTGCTAACTTTGAGCAAAAAGAGCTCAGGGACAACACCCAGACTCTGAATTCAACCCCTAGAAAGATGCTCTAAGCTGGGAAATGGTAGCTTACACCTGTAATCCTAACTATTTGGGAGGCTGAGTTCAAGCCCCAATACTGGCACAAGGAAGAAGAAATAAAAGAAAAAGAAGGCAAGAAAGAAAATACTAAGAAGTCTTTAGGCATGCATTTCGGCCGGTGGCTCTTGATTTGGGGGGACTCAGATTTAGACTTTTGAGTTGGGATCTCAGTGGTGAGAAAGAACCCTATAATGATAGGAAGGTTGTTTCAGGCCTAGGGAACTGGAAATACAAAGGCCCTGGGGTAGGAATACATTTGAAGTGTTCACAGTTCCACAGGTATAAACAGTTGTCCCTGGACGACAGCCAAGGCTAGGAGAGAATGGGCATAGGGCCAAGTGAGCGCTGCTTTTCCAGCCTTCATAAGGTGTTGGATGCTATTGGGAATATAAAAGGAGCTGGGCACTGCTGCCTCATGCCTATAATTCTAGCTACTCGGGAGGCTAAGACTTTGGGATCACGATTCAAAGCCAGCCCAGGCAGGAAAGTCCATGAGACTCTTATCTCCAGCAAAGCCAGAAGTGGAGCTGTGGCTCAACTTGTATTGTGACAGCCTTGAGTAAAAAAAGCTCAAGAAAACCACCAAGGACCTGAGTTAAAGCCCCAGGACTAGGACAAATAAAATAAATAAAGTGTGTGTATATATACTATATAATGTATATAAAGTATATATATGTATATGTATAAGTACATGTTATAAAATATATAGTATATAATAAGCATATTATGTAAATATATAGAATAAAAATTATATACAGGGCTGGGAAGGTGGCTCAGTGGTAGAACATTTGCCTTGCATGCATGAGGCCCTGGGTTCGATTCCTCAGCACCACATAAGCAGGGAAAAAAAAGCCGGAAGTGACATTGTGGCTCAAGCAGTAGAACGTTAGCCTTGAGCTGAAGAGCTGAGGGACAGCGCCCAAGCCCAGAGTTCAGGCCCCACGACCGGACCCCCCCCCCCAAAAAAAATTATATACATATATAAAAATAAAAAGTTCCTGGAGGATATTAAACAGAGAAATGTTGGTCTAATTTATGTCCTAAAAGGAACATTGTGGTTGCTTAAGAGGCATTTCTGGCTATGCGCCAGTGGCTCACGCCTGTAATCCTAGCTACTCCGGAGGCTGAGATCTGAGGATTGTGATTCAAAGCCAGCGTGGGCAGAAAAGTCCATGAGACTCTTATTTCCAGTTAACTGCCAAAAAACTGGAAGGGTGCTGTGGTTTAAAAGTGGTAGAGTGGGGGCTGGGAAGGTGGCTCAGTGGTAGAGCGCTTGCCTTGCATGCCTGAGGCCCTGGGTTCGATTCCTCAGCACCACATAAGCAAAAAGAAAAAAGCCGGAAGTGGCGCTGTGGCTCAAGTGGTAGAGTGCTAGCCTTGAGCTGAAGAGCTGAGGGATAGCGCCCAGACCCAGAGTTCAGGCCCCATGACCAGACTCAAAAACAAAAACAAAAACAAAAGTGGTAGAGTGCTAGCCTAGAGCAAAAGGAGTTCAGGGACAGCACCTAAGCTCAGAGTTCAAGCCCAAGACATTTCTGCTCCTCCCATTTCCAATCCTATAGATCTTAGAAGTGGAACTACTGGCTTAACTGGTTAGAACATTTATTAAAGTGTCCCAAATGCATGCTGTCTGCTGCTCCCTGAAAGATAGCTCTAGGTTTTGCTCTGCGGGTGTGGTTCTTGCTATCACTAGTGAGCTGCTGCATGTCTTGAGGTGCCCTGCTGCTCTCATTTGGGGTGCCAGCACCCATGCCTGGCTCTGCTTCCTCCCAGGATCTTCCTTACTGCCGCAGTTGCCCAGTAACTCTGGCTGGACCACGCATCCCTGGGCTACCCCTGGAACATGGCAGACGAAGACCTTATCTTCCGCCTGGAAGGCGTCGGTGGCGGCCGGACCTCCCAAGTGGGCCGAGATGGAGACTCTGATTTGGACAGCGATGATGAGGATGGTTACTTCATCTGCCCCATCACTGAGGATCCCAGGTCCAACCAGAATGCCAACTCTAAGGTTGATAACTTCTACAGCCTAAGGAAAAGCGAGCAGAATGGTTCCTGCGAGTCCCCGGCCAGCTCCTTCCACTTCAAGGTGAGTAAATACCCCTGTCCCTGCCCAGCACCCACCTCACCTGCCAAGATGGCTGATGTTTACTGGTTGGAGTCAGGTTTCACCTGCTAACCTGGGAGGAGTCTGTATCCCCCTCTCCCTTAAAGGGATGTTTTCCATATATATTCAGAACTTGTCAGTGAGACTTACTTGTCTAGCTTTTTTTTTTGTGCTGGTCCTAGCTTGAACTCAGGGCCTTGGTGCTGTCCCTGAGCACTTTGCTCAAGGCTAGTGCTCTAGCAATTTGAGCAACAGCTCCACATCCAGTTTTCAGGTGGTTAATTGGAGATAGAGTCTCATGGCCTTTCCTTGGCTTCTATTGGCTTTCCTCAGTTCTCAGCCTACTGAGTAGCTAGAATTACTGGCATGAGCTTTTTCATTCAAGGCTAGCACTCTACCACTTGAGCTACAGCTCCACTTCTGGCTTTTTTGGTAGTTAATTTGAGAAAAGAGGCTTTTCTCAAAGGCTTTTGTGCTCAGGCTGGCTTTGATCCATAATCCTCAGATCTCAGTGTTTTGAATTACTAGGATTACAAGTGTGAGCCACCAGTGTCCAGCCTATCCAGGTTCTTTTACAGTCATGGAACAGAACAGAAATAGAAAACATTGGAGAACATTGCACACTATGAACATACTACTCTTGAATGTGGGTTTATGTACACTGACAAAATTGGTGAGCATATCAGTTGCTTATAGTTAGCAATTTATTTATTTTTTAAAAAAGAGGGGGCTGGGAAGGTAGCGCAGTGGTAGAGTACTTGCCTTGCATGCATGAGGCCCTGGGTTCGATTCCTCAGCACCACATAAAAGAAAAAGCCAGAAATGGCGCTGTGGCTCAAGTGGTAGAGTGTTTGCCTTGAGTTGAAAACCTGAGGGACAGCACCCAGGCCCATAGTTCAAGCCCCATGCCTGACCAAAAAAAGAAAGAAAGAATAATAAGGGAAGGAAGGAAGGAAGGAAGGAAGGAAGGAAGGAAGGAAGGACGGAAGGAAGGAAGGAAGGAAGGGAGGAAATTAGTCAGAGCCAAGCATGGAGAGCTAGTGCCTGAAATTCTAGCTATTCAGGAGGTTGAAATCCAAGGATCTCAGTTAAGTCACTCAAATTTAAGAGACCCTCATTTCCAGTTAGCCAGAAAAAAGTCAGAATTGGAAGTGTGGCTCAAGTAGTAGAGGTCCAGCTTTGAGCAAAATAAAGCTGAGTGAGTTCAAGGCCCTAAATTCAAGCCCCAGTACCAGTGCAAAACAAAGAAAAAGGTAAAATTTAAAGTAAGGTAGCAATGCTGCTGTTATTTAACTGATGATTTCAAACATCAAGTATCTGTTAACACTATAAGCAAAAGTTCTATTGGCGTTTGGGATTTGAAATTAAAACCATTCTTTTATAATTTCAAAATTAGTCTGTACTTAGCAAATCAATAATTTTGTTTTCAGGGATGACTGTGTAACTTTTTTTTTTTCCTTTCAGGACAGAGATCTAGCCTAACTCAGGCAGGCAGCTCCAGAAATAGCCTTGTAGGTCTCCTCTGGGGTTGGGGGGGGTGCCCTGAAGGGGTTGGATGCAATTTATATCACTTCCCTTCCTGAAGAAGCTTTGTAAGGAACTCCCAGCCTTGGGAATGGGGGTGGGGGGAGTCGTGGGAAGGAGAGATGTTCAGACAGCTCAGCTGTCCATCAGGAGGGCGGCAGTGTGTGTGTGCATGTGCTGGTCCTGGAACTTGAACTCAGGCTGAGGTTCTGTCCCTGAGCATGACAGGAAGGGTCTTTTTAAGTGACAGACATGGTCCTGACAGGATATTGAATTTACTCTAAAACAAGTATAATGATCTTGGTTGGGCACCAGTGGCTCATACTTGTAATTCTTTTTTGTTTGTTTGTTTGTTTGTTTTTTTGGTCGGTCGTGGGGCTTGAACTCTGGGCTTGGGCGCTGTCCCTCAGCTCTTCAGCTCAAGGCGAGTGCTCTACCACTTGAGCTACAGCGCCACTTCCGGTTTTCTGGTGGTTTATTGGAGATAGGAGTCTCACGGTCTCTCTTGCCCGGGCTGGCTTTGAACCGCGATCCTCAGATCTCAGCCTCCTGAGTAGCTAGGATTACAGGCGTGAGCCACCAGCGCCCGGCTCATACTTGTAATTCTAACTAAGCAAGAGGCTGAGATCTGAGGACCAAGGTTTGAAGCCAGCCTGAGGAGAAAAATTCATGAGACCCTTCTCTCCAATTAACCACCAAAGAGGTGAAAGTGAACTGTAGTTCAAGTGGTCGAATGCTACCATTTAGACCCTGAGTTCAAGCCCCAGGACTGGTACAAATTAAACCAAACAAAAAAGAAGCCATTCTATGTGACTGGAGAGTGCCTATAAATATTTCAGGGTCTATAGGTAGGACTTAGTGCTAGAGTGCTTGTTTTATATGCAGGAAACCCCAGGTTTGACCCTCAGTAATGTAAAAAATAATAAGCAAATAAAATAAAAGGAATAATAAAATAAACTGTGTATGTTGTATATGTGTCTGAGGAAATGCTGTGTGAAAACCCCTTGACACAGTGTTGGTCCATAATAGGTTTAAAAAAAAAAAAAAGTTAGCTATTAAAATTAAGGGTGAAGCCGGGCGCTGGTGGCTCACGCCTGTAATCCTAGCTACTCAGGAGGCTGAGATCTGAGGATCGTGGTTCAAAGCCTGCCCGGGCAGGAGAGACCATGAGACTCCTATCTCCAATAAAAACCACCAGAAAATTGGAAGTGGCGCTGTAGCTCAGGTGGTAGAGCGCTCGCCTTGAGCTGAAGAGCTGAAGGACAGCGACCAGGCCCAGAGTTCAAGCCCCACGACAGACAAAAAAAAAAAAAAAAAAAAAATTAAGGGCGATGGGTTAGGAGCAATGGGTGACAGTGTTGTCACACACCTTGTATTCATATACTATTTTGTAGAATGGGAACTTCTTTGTACAACTACTTAAAGATAATAATAAAAATTAAGGGCAGGGGGGCTGGGAAGGTGGCTCAGGGGTAGAGCACTTGCCTTGCATGCATGAGGCCCTGGGTTCGATTCCTCAGCACCACATAAGCAAAAAGAAAAAAAAAATAAACTTAAAAAAAAAAATTAAGGGCAGGGAAGGTGGCTCAATGGTAGAGTGCTTGCCTTGCATGCATGAGGCCCTGGGTTCAATTTCTCAGCACCACATAAGCTGAAAAAGCCGGAAGTAGTGCTGTGGCTCAAGTGGTAGAGCAGGAGCCTTGAGCTGAATCGCTGAGGGACAGTGCCCAGACCCATAGTTCAGGCCCCATGATCACCAACAAAGGTAGAAAAAAAATTAAAGGGCTGGAAGGTGGCTCAGTGGTAGAGTGCTTGCCTTGCATGCAAGAGGCCCTGGGTTCGATTCCTCAGCACCACATAAACAAAAAGAAAAAAGCTGGAAGTGGCGCTGTGGCTCAAGTGGTAGAGTGCTAGCCTTAAGCTGAAGAGCTGAGGGACAGTGCCCAGGCCCAGATTTCAGGCCCCACGACTGGACCCCCCCAAAAAAGAAATTTAAAAAGGCTTTGGGGGCTGGTAGCTCATGCTTATACTCCTAGCTACTCAGAGTGCTGAGAACTGAGGATGGCAGGTCAAGGCTAGCCTGGGTAGATATATCTGTGAGACTTTTTTTTTTTTTTTTGTGAGTTGTGGGTCTTGAACTCTGGGCCTGGGTACTGTCCCTGAGCTCTTCGGCTCAAGGCGAACACTACCACTTGAGACACAGCACCACTTGTGGTTTTCTGGTGGTTAATTGGAGATAAGAGTCTCAGACTTTCCTGCCTGGGCTGGCTTTTGAACCACAATCGTCAGATCTCAGCCTCCTGAGTAGCTAGGATTACAGGCTTGAGCCACCAGCAGTCCAGCTCGTGAGACTCTTATCTGCAATTAATCCACAAGTAGCCAGAAGTGAAATTGTGGACTCAAATGGTAGTAGAGTGTCAGCCTTAAATGGAAAAAGCCATATAAAAGCACAAGGCCCGGGGGCTGGGAATGAGGCTTAGTGGTAGAGTGCTTGCCTAGCATGCATGAAGCCCTGGGTTCGATTCCTCAGTACCACGTAAACAGAAAAAGCTGGAATTGGTGTACACACACACACAAGCTGGAATTGGTACACACACACACACACACACACACACACACACACAATTGGTGTACACACACACAAGCTGGAATTGGTACACACACACACACACACACACACACATACACACACATATCCATCTTATGAGCCAGGTACCAGTGGCTCTTGCCTGTAATCTTAGCTACTCAGGAGGTTGAGATCTGAAGATTGAGGTTCAAAGCCAGCCCACGCAGGAAAGTCTATGAGACTATCTCCACTACACTACCCAGAAAGCTAGAGTAGAGCTGTGGTTCAACTTATCAATGTATATTTTATATATTGACATAACATATACTCACAAACATGAAAATATACTCGTATTTGTTAAATATAAATGAATATAAGTAGTTGCATAGCAAAACTTAAAGGAGGGATTTGGTGATCACACACACACACACACACACACACACACACATCCCTACAGAGTATGTGTTACTTGTATGAAGAATCCACACAAACCAATTGACAAAAAAATCTTTCCTCTAAAGTCATGTCTTCTATAAGGCAGAGTTATAACACAGCTCTTCTGGGCTGTGTTCACCCTTCCCATGGCCTTGGGGCTCTGGAACAGCTCCCCTTTTCCCACCTCTGTCTGTAATGTCTTTCAACTGATATGTGGGTATGTGTAAATTACAGGGGAGGCCTCTTAGTCTGCAGACGTTTCTGGCACTCTGGTGTAGAATTCGGGGGATAATTAGCATACATGTGCCATGCCTACACATATATACTGGCACATATACACGTGTGTGCGTATGTATAGCAATACAAATATTTGCATGCATGTGCACAAATCTGCACTTGTGTGCATGCACATGAAATGTGCATGTGTGTTATACAAATATACGTGTGTTCATGTAGAAGGCCAGCCTCTGAGGAAGCTCACCACCACTCACAGGGATTGCCTTTGGCTACAATTAGAATTCTTTTTATATATCTCTGTCATTTCTGCATTTTCTAGATAAGCATATGTAGCTTATATGGTTTTTGTTTGTTTGCTGTTTTATGCCGGTCCTGGGGCTTGAACTTGGGGCCTGGGTGCTGTTTTTGAGCTATTTTGCTTAAGGCAAACACTGTGCCACTTGAGCCACAGCTCTGCTTGTGGCTTTTTGGTGGTTAATTGGAGATTAGTCTCAAGGTATCCTGGCAATGGTGCCTCACACCTGTAATACCAACTACTTAGAAGGCTAAGATCTGAGGATTGCAGTTGAAAGCCAGCCTGGGCAGGAAAGTCTCTGAGACTCTTACTGATAGTTAACCATCAGAAAAATGGAAGTAGCCATGCGGCTTAAAGTGGTAGAGCACTAGCCTTGAACAAAAAAGCTCAGGGACAGTGACCCTGCTCAGGTCCTGAATTCGAGCCCTAAGATTACCTCCAACAACAAAATTGAAGAGTCTCATGGACCTTCTTGAACAGGCTAGATTTGAACTTTGTCAGATCTCAGCCTCTGAGTAGCTAGGATTATAGGTATAAGTCGCTGGTGCCTGGCTACATGTTTTTAATTTAGTAAGAAGGTGAGAAGTTTTATTTTATAAGAACTGTCTCCTGAGACTATCTTGAGGCTCATTCTACATCAGCACATATAAAGCACTTTAAGAAAAATTTTGGTAGGGGCTGGGAAGGTGGCTCAGTGGTAGAGCGCTTGCCTTGCATGCATGAGGCCCTGGGTTCGATTCCTCAGCACCACATAAGCAAAAAGAAAAAAGCCGGAAGTGGTGCTGTGGCTCAAGTGGTAGAACGCTAGCCTTGAGCTGAAGAGCTGAGGGATAGCACCCAGGCCCAGAGTTCAGGCCCCACGACCGGACCCCCCCCCAAAAAAAGAAAAATTTTGGTGAATATATGTTATCATATAATAGGTATAGTTTTTTAGCCCTGTGTGTATATGTATGTGTGTGTTGATAAGGAAGCTTGAAATCTTAGGGTAGGTGCTATCCCTTAGCTTTTTTGCTCAATCTTGGTGCTCTACCACTTGAGTCAAATTCTACTTCTTTTTGGTAGTTAATTGGAGATAAGCCTCGGCTGGCTTTGAACTGCAGTTTCAAATCTTGGCTCCTGAGTAGCTGGGATTATAGGCGCCTGGCCAGTTCAGCCCTTTTTGAGGTGTGTGTGTGTGTAGGTGTGTAGGTGTGTCAACACTGGGGCTTGAACTCAGGTATGGGTACTGTCCTGTAGCTTTTCCCTTAAGGCTGGCACTCTACCATTTGAGCTATGCCTCCATTTCCAGCTTTTTGCCGGTTAATTGGAGATAAGAGTCTCTTGGGTTTGTCTGCTTAGGCTTGGCTTCAACTCTTTTTTGGGGGGGGTGGGGGGGGCGGAGTCCGGTCGTGGGGCCTGAACTATGGGACTAGGCCCTGTCCCTCAGCTCTTCAGCTCAAGGCTACCACTTGAGCCACAGCGCCACTTCCGGCTTTTTTCTTTTTGCTTATGTGGTGCTGAGGATTCGAACCCAGGGCAAGTCAAGCGCTCTACCACTGAGCCACCTTCCCAGCCCCGTTGGCTTCAACTCTTAATCCTCAAATCCTAAGGATTTATAGGCAGGAGCCATTGTATCTAGCTGGCTTATGACTACTCCAGTACTGGAGTTTGAACCCAGGATCTCATGTGTGTCAGGCAAATGCCCTCCACTCAACTACACTATAGCCCTTTGAGTGAAATTTCTGTTGTTTCCTCCCCCCTATTATGAGCAGTAGTAGTAAATATTCATATATATGTGACTATTATATATAATATGTAATACTATATATCTCCAAGCAAACCTTAAAATACTGTATGTTTTATAATATGTAATTCATATACATGTAATTCATATCATGTGTACTTCCTCTCTGTGGAACGTGGGAAAAGTGGGCCTTTGCATACAGGAGCATGTATTTGCATGGGGTCATCCTCCTTTGGTTTCTCCCACAGACATTGCAAACCTGTTCTGTGCTGTTATCCCCCCCTTCCTTCCCCGGGGAGCTGCCAGGAACTAGAACTTGTGTGGCAGGCACTGTGGGCGGGGCCAGCCCTGCAGTACGTGCCTTGCTTGCATGAACTCACTTAATGTGTACAGCAAGTCCTTGACAGCTGGCATTTTGCCCAACAGTAAACTCAGGTTCTGAGAACTTAAGTGGCTCTCCCAGGAAATGGTGAGGTTGTGTTCCATCCCAGGAGATCTTGCTCCAGAGTTGATTCTGTTACTAACTGCAGCTTTTTTTAGTCCTTGGTCTTGCTTCAACCCCCGCCCCCCCCCTTTTTTTTAATGCAAGTCCTGGGGCCTGAACTCAGGACCTGGGTGCTGTCTGTGAGCTTTTTTCGCTCAAGGCTAGTGCTAGTGTTCCACATCTTGAGCCAAAGCTCCACTTCTGGCTTTTTGCTGGTTAATTGGAGATAGCAGTCTCAGATTTTCATGCCTGGGCTGGCTTCCAACTGTGATCTTAGCCTCCTGCATAGCTAGGATTGCAGGCATGAGCCACCAATGCCCAGCCTGGTCTTACTTCTTTTGTGCTTATGCTTGTCTTTTGTTTTTATTGTTTTCAGAGGTAAAGTTGGAATTCAGGGCCTGATGCATACCACTAGTGGGTTTAGTTGTTGTTTTTAGTGGTTGAATATCATTTCATTGGAAGATATTGTGTGTGCACTTTCCAAAGAATGTCCCCGTAGTAATATGGCCAAGGTAAAAGTTTGCCTTTAAATGCTGAGGATTGTCCAAGTGCTAGTGTTCACACCTGTAATCGTAGCTATTCTAGAGGTTAAGATCTAAGAATCTTTGTTCAAAGCCAATTGGGACAGAAAAGTCCCTAAGACTCTTATTTCCAATTAACTAGTAAAAAGCCTAAATTGGTAGAACACCAGTCTTGAGCAGAAAAAGGCAAGAATGCAAGGCTCTGAGTTCAAGATCTAGTACACAAGAACAAAAATGACATGCTGGGTGTCTCTGGTCATCTTTCAGAGAGGTTGGGCTAACATGAGTGCCTCCCACGCACTCCGTGCACGGGCACACCTGCTCTGCCCCCTCTCCCTGCCAGCCACCTTCCACTGCACTCACGCGTTCAGTCACCAAACCAGAGGGTGGGGAGGAACTGGTAAGAGAACTGTGTTCTCTGGAATGAGATAAGGATGGGAGATTAAGAGGCTGGCCTTGTGACTAACCTGGCAAAGGTGTTCCTGCCCACAGAGCCTGAGGAGGCCTTAGCCTGGCAGCCCCAGGCTTCACAACGCAGTGACCACAACCAACAGTCCTGAGGCGCAGAGAGAGAGAGAGAGAGAGAGAGAGAGTGTGTGTGTGTGCGGCCCCATGCCCTGAGACTGGAGACTGCAAGGCTGTAAGGTTTGGGCTATGGATCTGTAACAGGGGGCTTGAGCCTGTGGGTTTGGTCCCAGCATGGTGATGAATGGATCAATCTTCATCATAGATATAGGTAGACAGAGGCAGACAACCAGACAGGTAGATGAGATGAAAGAGACCTTGCACTGACTCTTGAGTCTCCCCTCCCAGCTCTTTTCACACTAGTTATTTTTCAGATAAGGCCTTTCTTTTTGCCTGCCCATCCTGAACCATGATCACCCTATTTTATACTTCCTACTATATCTAGGATGACAAAGATACACAACACCCATAAGTTGGTTGTTTGGATCTCATTAACTTTTTTGCCTTTGCTATACTTAAACCACAGTTCTCTTGGTCTCAGCCTTCTGAGTAGGAAGGATTACAGATGTGAGCCACTGCACCTGGTCAGTTTATCCATTTAAAAGGTACAAATCAGCTGGATGTCAGTGGCTCACACCTGTACTCCTAGCTACTTAGAGGCTGAGATCTGAGGATCACTGTTTGAAGCCAGCCCAGGCTGAAAAGTCCATGAAACTCTTATTGTCAAAAGGCTGGACATGAAGTGTGGGTCAAGTGTAGAGTGCTAGCCTTGAGTGAAGAGGCAAAGTGAGAATGTGAGGCCCTAAGTTCAAGCTCCAATAGTGGTACTAAACAAATACATTACCAGGTGCTGGTGGCTCATTCCTATATATAATCCTGCTACTCAGTAGGCAAGCCAGCCCAGAGTGGGGGAGGGGGGGTGGCCAGGGAAGGTGGCTCAGTGGTAGAGTGCTTACCTTGCATTCACGAGGCCCTGGGTTCGATTCCTCAGCACCACATAAGCAGAAAAAGCTGGAAGTGGCGCTGTGGCCCAAGTGGTAGAGTGCTAGCCATGAGCTAAAGAGCTGAGGGGCAGTGCCCAGGCCCAGAGTTCAGGCTCATGACCAACAACAGTAACAACAACAAAAGCCAGCCGGGCAGAAAAGTCCATGAGCATCTTTTCTCCAACTAACAACCAGAAAACAGGAAGTGGTAGAATGCTTACTTTGAGCAAAAGAGCTCAGGGACAGTGTCCAGGTCCCGAGTTCAAGCCACATGACTGACAGAAAACAAAACAAAATGTACATACATACATAAAGTGTACAAATCAGCAGCTTTTCATATAATCATACAATTCTGATTCCAGCACTATAACCAATATTATTGTTTTCATTCCTCCTTAATCTGCTTCCTGTCTCCAAGAATTTGCCTTTTTTACATCTCCTATACATAAAGTCATATAATGTGTGTTGTGTTGTGCGCTTCTGTCACTTAGCATGAGGTTCTAAAGATTTATTCCTATTAGGACGTGTGTGTTTAATAGGGGGTTTCATTATGAGGTTTTTACATTTGTACAAATGTATTCCATTCATCCTCTCTTTCCCACTCATACCCGTCTCATACCTGCCTTGTCATTCCCTTTTTTTGTTTGTTTGTTTGTTTTCTTTTCTTTTTGTGTTATGGAACTTGGGCTTGAACTCAAGGCCTAGGTGTTTTCCCATCATTTTTCCCACTTAAGGCTGGTGCTCTCTTTCTGCTAGTTAATTGGATTTTCCTTCCCCAGGCTGGCTTGCAACCTTGATTCTCAGATCTCAGCCTTTTGAGTAGCTAGGATTACAGGTGTGAACCCTCTGCACCCAGCTTGTTATTCCTTTTTATTGCTGAATATTATTCCATTGAATGGGTAGCATATTTTAAAAATCCCTTCATGATGCATTTAGATTACTTCTGCCTGAATGGTCGTTATCATGCTGCTTTTGTGGTGGGCATGTTTCCTCCTTCCTTCTCTCTTCTCCTCTCCCATTTTTCTTTCTGGTTGTTTGAGTGGAATTGGGCTGTCATGTGGAATTGCTCTGTCCCATGGTAATTCTGTGTTTAGCTCTTTCTGCCTTGTATAACACTTCAGCCAGCCAGGGTGTGGTAGGCTTGGCTTTGAGTACCGGGCCTGCTATTTCCTGGCTGCTGATGGTGTTTGTCAAGAAATTTCTTTTTGTTCTTTAAGTCTAGGATCCTCATAGTGGACTAGGGAGTGGTCCCACCTGTTGAATGTGATCACAAATTGCTATAGGGTGAAGGGCACGATGCCATCTTGACAAAGACTCCTAAGATGCCAGGGCACTTTTACTTTAGTGAATATCACTCTGTGTGTGTGTGTGTCTGTGTGTCTGTGTGTCTGTGTGTGTTGGGGCTTAAACTTAGGGTCTGGGTGCTGTCCTGCAGTTTTTTTGTTTGTTTTTTGTTTTGCCAGTCCTGGGGCTTGAACTCAGGGCCTGGGTACTGTCCCTGAGCTTCTCTTGCTCAAGGCTAGCATTCTACCACTTGAGCCATAGTGCCATTTCTGGCTTTTTTGTTTATGTTGTACTGAGGAATTTCATCCAGGGCTTCATGCATGTTAGGTAAGCACTCTACCACTAAGCCACTTTGCCAGTCCTGGCCTATAGCTTTTTTATTCAAGGCTGACACTATGCCATTTGAGCCACAGCTCTACTTCTGGATTTTTGGTTGTTAACAGGAGCTATAAGTCTCACAGATTTTCTGCCCAGGCTGGCATTGAACCACAATCCTCAGATTTCAATATTCTAAGTAATTAGGATTACAGGTGTAAGCCATCGATGCCCAGCCCTTCAGATTTTAAGTGTCATGCATACAGCAGTTGCATTTTCAAGAAAATAATGTGTCCTATTGAACTCTTGCACAAGGGTGTAAAGCTGAAGACAGGAGGGTGTTTTTAGTTCAGTACTGTTGGTCACAGGACCCGAGAAGTGAATCCCGTACTTAACCACATAAGAGCTGGAGAGATAACCTGGAGCACAGTTACACAATGGGTAGTTCAGCCCCAGAAAGGAAATGAGGTCAGGCAGGCAAGCTGTACACATGACCTGGAGAAGGGGAATCAAGCCAGGGGCTGGTAGCTTACTCCTGTAATCCTAGCTACTCAGGGCTGAAATCTGAGTATCAAAGTTTGAATCTCACCCCAAGCAGACAAGTCTAAGGGATTATTATTTCCAAATAATCAGCAAAAAGTTGGAAGGGGAGATGTAACTCAAATGGTAGAGTGCCAAGCTTGAGCAGAGAAAGCCAAGTAAGAGCATGAGGTCCTGAATTCAAGTCCCAGTACTGGCATAAAACCAAAAAAGAAAGGCCAGGGCTGGGAATGTGGCTTAGTGGTAGAGTGCTTGTCTAGCATGTATGAAGCCCTGGATTCAATTCCTCAATGCCACATAAACAGAAAAAGCCAGAAGTGATGCTGTGGCTCACATGGTAAGAGTGCTAGCCTTGAGCAAAAAGAAGCTCAGGGACATTGCCAGGCCCTGAGTTCAAGGCCCTGAACTAGCAAAAGGAAAAAAAAAAAAAAAGGCCAGGTCCTGGTGGCTCATGTCTATAATCCTAGCTGCTCGAAAGGCTGAGATCTGAGGATTGTGGTTCAAAGCCAGCCTAGGCAGGAAAGTCCTTGAGACTCTTATCTCCAATAAACTAGAAAAACAAAATATCTGGAGGTGGAGTTGTGGTTCAAGTGGTAGAATGCTAGCCTTGAACAAAAAAGCACAAGACAACGCCCAGGCCCTGAGTTCAAGTCCCAGGACTGGCATACATATATTAAAAAAGATACATCTTTTCTGTCTCCAAGGGTTCCATGTCCCTGAAAGCCTCCAGGGACCGTAGCTGAAAATCCTTTCCTCTTCTGGAGGCTATGGGCCTCTCCAGGGAAGATAGCAGGACAGAGGCAGTTGGGCCACACGTGGATCTAATGCTAATGTTCCCTTTACTTTCTCCAGGAAACCTGGAAGCATGCAATCGAGAAGGCCAAGCACATGCCTGACCCCTGGGCTGAGTTCCACCTTGAGGATATTGCCACAGAACGAGCATCCAGGCACAGGTTGGTGACTCATCTGGGGGCTTTGAAGAGTCCAGGGAGGCCCAGATTCTGTTTCTGCTCATACCCAGGGGGCTCAAGTCCCATGGGAGTCAAAGAGAAGGGGGTAATACAGGGCAAATAGCCCCAATCTGAAAACCTACATTTCGGATTTTGGAGCCTTTGGGGTTTTCTTTTTTTTTTTGTTGGTTGTGGGGCTTGAACTCTAGGCTTGGGCACTGTCCCTTAGCTCTTCAGCTAAAGGCGAGTGTTCTACCATTTGAGCCACAGTGCCACTTCTGGTTTTCTGAGAGGTTTATTGGAGATAAGAGTCTCTCGGACTTTCCTTCCCTGGGCTGGCTTTGACCCACAATCCTCAGATCTCATCCTCCTGAGATCTGAGCTAGGATTATAGGCATGAGCCACTGGTGCCTGGCTACCTTTTGGATTTTGAAATTATGAATCTTTAACCAGTCAAGTCCATACAAATACTATGAACATCTGGAAACATCTGAGATCTGAAATGCTTCTGGTTCCAAGCATTTTGGATAAGGGACACTCTACCTGTAATCACAGCGGCCAATGGACTGGGGTCCTGCTAGAGCATCTGCCTCGCAAGGGCAAGGCCCTGAGTACTGCCCAAGAAGGAATGGAAAGAGGGAAGAGCAGCCACTGTTTGAGTGTTCATGCATGTGCCAGTACTATAGGTTAGCTCACTGAGTCCTAATGGGGCCACAGGTACATATTAGACAGGTTATGCTGACCTCTGCCCCCATAACAGATACTCCCAGGATTCTGGAGGAGAGTTCAGGGCAGCTCAGGGAGGCATCTTCTGGCTCCATCATCTCAACCTGTAAATCACCAGGCACTGATGGCTCACACCTGTAAACCTAGCTACTCAGGAGACTGAAATCTGAGGGTTGAGGTTTGAGGTCAGCCTGGGCAGGAAAGTCCATAAGATTTTATTTCCTATAAGCCACTCAGAAAAAGCTGGAAGTGGTTCTGTGGCTCAAGTGGTAGAGTGCTAGCCTTGAACAAAAGAAGCTTAGGGACAGCACTTAGGCCATGAGTTCAAACTCTAGGACTGGAGTGGTACGGGGAGGAGGGAGGTCAGAAATGGATGTATGGCTAAGGGACATGTTGAAAATGAACTGTACAACTTGTGGGTAGGGATGGGAGAGAAAATTTGCAGAGAGGGAGGGAAGGGGTGACATTGTCCAAAAAGAAATGCACTCATTACCTAACTTATGTACATCACCTTTAGAGTAACAATAAAAAAAAAATGAAAAAGAAAAAAAAAAGCTAAGGGACAACACTCTGGGCCAGAGTTGAAGCTCCAGCACCAGCACAAAAAGCCCATAATAATAAATCACTGCTTGGGATGGCGGTCTGTAAGCACCTACACAGCTCTGGAGAGCCCTCCTCTGAGCCTGGGCGGGGCTACCTGCCAGGCCTCTGCTTGTTTCTTCTTGCACTTGCTTCCATAGCTGAGAAACCTGTTCTCACAGGGCTGGGAGTGTCCTGGAGTCTGCCCAAGCTGAGAAATGGGCCAAAGGAGGCCTCCAAGCAGAGCTAAGAACAGCTGAGCCCAGTGCAGGCATTGGATCTCAGTGATCCCTGAGACCAGGAGCTTCCCCCAGATTGCCCCAAGGAATGGGAATGGCTGGAAAGGGGAGTACTCTAGAATTTTCTCAGAAAAGTGGCAGTATCCTGGGACATTCATTCATCTTTCACGTACCTTCTTTTCCTTCTCCTCGTCCTCTGTCTCTCTCCCCCACTTTTTCTTTCTTCCCTCCTTCCCTCCTTCCCTCCTTCCCTCCTTCCTTCCTTCCTTCCTTCCTTCCTTCCCTTTCTTCCCTTCCTCCCTCCCTCCCTCCCTGCCACCTTTCTTTCTTTCTTTTCTTTCTTTCTTTCTTTCTTTCTTTCTTTCTTTCTTTCTTTCTTTCTTTCTTTCTTTCTTTCTTTCTTTCTTTCTGTCTATCTCCCTCCCTCCCTCCCTCTCTGTGTCTTCCTCCTCCTCTTCCTCCTCCTCCTCTGCTCGTTTTGTCCTTCCTTCTTTCTTCTTCCCAAGTGCCTGGCAGTGATGAGAGTACTATTGCCTCTTTTCTTGAGACTTGTTATTTGTTACATAGAGCAGTTATAAGGATATTTGTTTATTCAGACATTTATCCGAATGCGTTTGTTAGGATCTGCATAGCGCCAGTAATTCACACATATAATCCTAACTACTCAGGAGGCTGAGATCTGAGGATCAAGGTTTGAAGCCAACTCAGGCAAGAGAGTATGTGCGATTCTTAAATCCATTTAACTAGCAAAAGCCAGAAGTAAAGCTGTGGCTCAAGTGATGGAGTGTTTAACCTTGAGCAAAAAAACTTAAGAGACAGTAGGCAGGCCCTCAGTTCAAGTCCTAAAACCAGCACAAAAGAAAAAAAATCTACACAGCCCTGTAACATTGCCTTGTGGAAGAGCCAGCTGCAGACAAGGCTAAGGGGACCCCAGAGGGTCTTTTAGCTACAGAGGGACAGAATTACATCATGATGCTATACTCTGGGTGTGCTCTGGTCTCTGTAGATACAATGCTGTCACCGGGGAGTGGCTGGAAGATGAAGTTCTAATCAAGATGGCGTCTCAGGTAAGCAAGCCCCGATCCCCAAGAGCTCCTAGCCGGCTTCATTCCCTGTGCCCTCCCCTCCACATCCTTTCCACTCATGCCACTTTTTTTTCCCCACCAGTCCTGGGGCTCGAACTCAGAACCTGGATGCTGTTCCTGAGCTTTTTTTTTTCTGCTCAAGGCTAGCTCTCTACCACTTGAGCTACAGCTCTACTTCTGGCTTTCTGGTGAGTCTAAGAGGCTCACAGACTTTCCTGCCCAGGCTGGTTTTCTTGGCGATCCTCAGATCTCTTGCTTTCTGAGTAACTAGGATTACAGGCATGAGCCAAGGCCCAGCCAAAGAACAGATTCTTTTGTCTGTGTCATAACTTCAAACCTTTTAGTCCAAGGTGGCCTGGCCTGTTACTTTGGGCTGGTCGCAGCACTGCACATCATGGCAGGAGCCATAGTGGAGGATGTGGACAGGAAGTAAAGGGGTTGCGGGGGTGGGGGAGGAGGTAGGGTCTTAACATCCTTCTCATGACCCTGGTGACCTGACTTGTTTCTACCTCAAGTTCTTACTGCCTTCCAAGCACACCCTACTTTGACAACAGTGCCTCTCCCAGCTTTTGGGTCTGGTCGTGGGGCTTAAACTCTGGGCCTGGGCACTGTCCCTCAGCTCTTCAGCTCAAGGCTAACACTCTACCGCTTGAGCCACAGCACCACTTCCGGCTTTTTTCTTTTTTTGCTTATGTGGTGCTGAGGAATCGAACACAGGGCCTCATGCATGCAAGGCAAGCGCTCTACCACTGAGCAACCTTCCCAGCCCCCTCTCCCAGCTTTTGGGAGCTATTCAGGAGCCAAACTATAGAAGTTGGGTGCAGTGGTGCTACTCACCTATAGTAGTAGTCCCCACAGTTAGGCCAGAGAATTGCTTGAGTCTAGTAGTTCCTGGCCAGCCTGGCAACATCTCAGAAAAGTAAAGCGAAGCCGGGTGCTGGTGTCTCACACCTGTAAACCAAGCAATTCAAGAAGCTGAGATCTTAGAATTGTAGGTTAAAGCTAGCCTGGACAGAAAAGTCTGTGAGGCTCTTATCTCCAGTTCAATAGCAAAATACCCGAAGTGGAGGTGTGGCTCAAGTGGTAGAGTGCTGGCCTTGGGCAAAAAGAGCCAAGTGAGGGGCTGGGAAGGTGGCTCAGTGGTAGAGCGCTTGCCTTGCATGCATGAGGCCCTGGGTTCAATTCCTCAGCACCACATAAGCAAAAAGAAAAAAGCTGGAAGTGGCGCTGTGGCTCAAGTGGTAGAGCGCTAGCCTTGAGCTAAAGAGCTGAGGGACAGTGCCCAGGCCCAGAGTTCAGGCCCCACGACCGGACCCAAAAAAAAAAAAAAAAAGAGCCAAGTGAAAACAAAGACCCAGGCCAAGAATGTGGCTTAGTGGTAGAGTGCTTGGCTAGCATACATAAAATTCTGGATTTCATTCCTCAGTACCACATACACAAAAAAAGCTGGATGTAGCACTGTGGATCAAGTGATAGTGCTAGCCTTGAGCAAAAAAGGCTCAGGGGCTGGGTGCCAGTGGCTCATGCCTGTCATCCTAGCTACTCAGGAGGTTGAGATCTGAGGATCTCGGTTCAGAGTCAGCCCCGGCAGGAAAGTCCATGAGACTCTTATCTCCAATTAAGCACTAGAACACCAGAAGTGGTGATGTAGCTCAAGCAGTAGAGTGCTCGTCTTGAGCTGAAGAGCTGAGGGACAGCACTCAGGCCCAGAGTTTAAGCCCACGACTGGGGGAAAAAAAACGGGGAGGCTCAGGGACAGTGCCCAGGCCCTTAATTCAAGCCCCTGGACTGGCAAAAAAAGAAAAAGAAAAAGGAAAAAATTGAAGACCCTGAATTCAAACCCAGGACAGGCACAAAACTAAACAAACAAATTAATTAAAACAAAAATGATCCAGGGCCAGGAATGTGGCTTAGTGGTAGAGTGTTTGCCTAGTACGCATGAAGTATAAGGTTCAATTCCTCAGTACCACATAAGCAGAAAAGGCCAGAAGTGGTGGTGTAGCTCAAGTGGTAGAGCAAAAGCTCAGGGACAGTGCCCAGGTCCTGAGTTCACAGTATACTATATGTCTAGACTGTTCTTGAGTCCTAGGCTAAAGTGATCCTCTTGCCTCAAGCCTTCAGTATAGCTGGGACTTCAGTTACACACCACTGCTCCAAAGCTTCATTTCCATCCACCTTTCAGGGTTTCTGTTTTGTTTTTACCACATTGGGGATTGAATTTAAGGGCCTTGTGTTTGCTAAGCAAGCACTGTCTGAGCCACACCCCCAGTCTTGTTTTCAGTACATTTGTAGATAGGGTCTTTCAGATACGGTGCTCCACACAGCCTTGTCATGTTCCTACAAATGCCTTCCAAGTAGCCGAGATGACAGGTATGCGCTACCAATGTGCCTTTCCTATCTACTTTCTGTTACTCAGGGCTGGGTACCTTAACTCCTCCCCACCCGCAGCGTCCTGGCTCCCTGGGTTACAGTAGAAGAATAGAGGGTCCTTCTTTTTCCAGGAGCCTCTGTGCATTGGCCCAGCAGCACAAGATGGAGGGACCAGAGTGTTAACATTGAGATGAGGTCCAGTGCTCACTTGTTGCATGGATGATGTTGACAGGGAGCAGTAGGAATGGGACCTGATGATTGTCTGTGTCCTGTCTTTCAGCCCTTCGGTCGTGGAGCCATGAGAGAGTGCTTCAGGACGTAAGTGACTCAGTCCAGTGCGTGGGGCCCTGCCCAGGCTCCATCAGGTTCCTAAGTCCTGGGACATTTGGATATCACCAGCCAAAACCTCTGACTTCTTGCAGCCCAAGTTCCTGTCCATCTGGTCACTGCTGAACCAGCTTTGGGGCCCAGCTATAGACAAGTTGCAGGAAGATGGAAAATATCCATTCTTTTTTTTTGCCGGTCATGGGGCTTGAACTCTGGGCCTGAGGGCTGTCCCTCAGCTCTTCAGCTCAAGGCTAGCACTCTACCACTTGAGCCACAGCGTCACTTCTGGTTTTCTGGTGGTTTATTGGAGATAAGAGTTTCACAGACTTTCCTGCCTGGGCTGGCTTTGAACCACGATCCTCAGATCTCAGCCTCCTGAGTAGCTAGGATTACAGGCGTGAGCCACCAGCGCCTGGCGGGAAAATATCCATTCTTAGCCTACTCTGTCCTACTCTAGTGTTTGGAGGTCGAGAAAAGAGGAGACCTTTAACAATGACCTTTACCAAGCCAGGTGCTAGTGATTTAGGTCTATAATCCCAGCTACTTAGGAGGCTGAGATCTGAGGATCCAGGTTCAAAGCCAAACCAGGCAGGAAAGTCCATTTAAGTCTCCAGTTAATCATCAGAAAACCAGAAGTGGAGCCGTGGCTCAAAGTGGTAGAACACTAGCCTTGAGCAAAAAGATCTCACAAACAGTGCTCAGGCCCTGTGTTCAAACCCCATGACTGACACCTTCCCCCAGAAAAAAATCCCACCATTACCACCAAAAAGAATTAAATGGCTTCTAACCCTGTTCCCAGCTCTTTGAAGGGTACAGTGGGATAGAGGTCCCTCCTGCCTCCTGCATTTTGTTCCTGCAGCCAGCCAAGTCAGGCAGGGTCAAGATATCTTGAGGCCCCACCTAGATTCCTAGTAAACCCCAGAGTTCCACCTGGTCTTCCTCTTGCTTTACCCCCAGGAAGAAGCTCTCCAACTTCCTGCATGCCCAGCAGTGGAAGGGGGCCTCTAACTACGTGGCCAAGCGCTACATCCAGCCTGTGGACAGGGATGTGTACTTTGAGGACGTGCGTCTGCAGATGGAGGCCAAGCTTTGGGGGGAAGAATATAATCGGCATAAGCCCCCCAAACAGGTGTGTGCCACCCCACCTGCCTCCCTTCCCCAGGGTGCAGCCAAGGGCAGTGTCTGGGTCTGATGAGGTTAGTGGTACTAGCCATGAATTTCAGGGTCTTGGCTTCACCTTCTTACCAGTGGCCAGTGACAGCTAGCATTTGTTGGTGGTAGTGGTCATGGGGCTTGAACTCAGGGCCTGGGCACTGTCCCTCAGCTCAAGGCCAGTGCTCTACCACTTGAGCCACAGTGCCACTTCCAGTTTTTTTGCCATTTATTGGACATAAGAGTCTCATGGACTTTCCTGCCCAGGCTGGCTTTGAACTGTGATCCTCAGATCTCAGCCTCCATAGTAGTTAGAATTACAGGCATGAGCCACTGGCACCTGGCAACAGTAAGCGTTTATTGGGCACAAAGAACCATGTACTCTAGATGAAGAATTATTTATTCTTAAACACAGAGCTTTGAGGTTGGAATCTTTACATCCATGTGCAGATGAGATCTGTTGGGATTTTTGTTTGTAAAAAACAGAAACCCACACAGAATAGCTTAATCCACAAAGAGAATTTAAGCTACTCTGGAGGTTGAGCTCTGAGGATCAAGGTTCAAAGCCAGCCCAGGCAGAAAAGTCCATTAGATTTTTATCTCTAGTTAACCAGTAAAAAGCTGAGGAAGTAGAGCTGTAGCTCAAGTGGTAGAGCACCAGTCACTTGAGCTGAAAAAGCCAAGGAAGACTTAATTAAACCAGTATGCTACATCTGGGATAATTATGCAGAAAAGGGGAAAGCAAGCTTGTTTGTTTGTTTATAATGGCCATGCATATTTACTATTAAGCTAAGAAAGGCAAAACATTATCAAAAAGTATTTCCTTATTTTTTTTGGTAGAATATGATCAATGTTTTAATTCATTTAATTCAGTGGCAAAAAATGAGTGACAATAACTCTCTAGTAATGTATCTTTTCATTATGTCCAAGTATAAGGTAAATAACATTTGGATATTATTCAAAATACATGATTAAAAGCAAGCAATAAAATTGGTGAAAATTTTGGAATTTTATATTGAAGATGAAACTCTATAATGCAAAAATATATTGTACAAGTAACAAGATTAATAATCAATAGGAAAAGATGGGCAAAAACTCTAGGTAGTTAAGTTATAGAAAACAATATTTGAATTCAGAATAAACATACAAAAATGCTCTTATCAGAAAATCCAGATATACAAGTATGAGCAATAAAATATCTGTCTTTTTTTTTTGGGGGGGGGGGTCCAGTCATGGGGCCTGAACTCTGGGCCTGGGCGCTGTCCCTCAGCTCTTCAGCTCAAGGCTAGCGCTCTACCACTTGAGCCACAGTGCTCTTTCCAGCTTTTTTTTTTCTTTTTGCTTATGTGGTGCTGAGGAATCGAACCCAGGGCCTCATGCATGCAAGGCAAGCGCTCTACCACTGAGCCACCTTCCCAGCCCAAAATATCTGTCTTGACTACCAGAATTGCAAGTGAATTAGAATAAAAAAAACTCATTAGTAATGTTAGATTAAGGTGTAGAGAGGCAAGATCTTGTTCAGGAGAAGTCTGTCAAGCAATTTTTTTTCCTTTTATTAATTATTTAATTAATTAATTATTTTTTGTTGTGATTAAGTGATTATATAATTTCCCAAATTTCACAGTATTGTGGGATAGTGATTCTCAGTTACAGTCACAAACACATTCTAACTTTCCTTATTTCCTTATTTTTAATAAGCCTGATTGAATTATCTCTACTTATAAGAAGTAATGGCAGCCAGGAGCTGGTGATTCATTAACTCTTGTAATTCTCACTATTCACAAGGCTAAGATTGGAGGATCTCAGTTTGAAGCCACCCCAGGGAAGAAAGGCCATGAGACTCTTACCTCCCATAAACTACCAAAAAAAAAAAAAAAAGCCAGAAGTGGAGCAGGTAGTTAAACAAAAAGAAGTTCAGGGACAGTGTCCGGGTCTTTATTTCAAGCCCCAGGACTGGCACCCAAAAAAAGAAAAAAGAAAAGAAAGAAAGAAAAGCGTCAATTTCCATTAAAACACATTAATAAGATTTTTAATTCTCCATGTCATTACTAACTTAAGAGCTAGTTAGGCATAACTTCAAAACATTTTCATGGGGCTGGGAAGGTGGCTCAGTGATAGAGTGTTTGCTTTGCATCCATGAGGCCCTAGGTTTGATTCCTCAGCACCACATGAGCAGAAAAAGTGGGAAGTGGCTCTGTGGCTCAAGTGGTAGAGTGCTAGCCTTGAGCTGAAGAGCTGAGGAACAGTGCCCAGGCCCAGAGTTTGGGCCCCATGATGGACACACACACACACACACACACACACACACACACACACACACACACACACACACACACACACACACACACACACACACACACACACACACACACACACACACACACACACACACACACACACACACACACACACACACACACACACACACACACACACACACACACACACACACGAAAGAAACTCTCCTAGGGTGCTAGTGGCTCACACCTATAATCTTCCTTACTCAAGAGACTAAGATCTGAGGTTCACAGTTTGAAGTCAGCACAGGCAGGAAAACTTTGAGAGATTTTTTTTTTTTCTTGTTGGTTGTGGGGCTTGAACTCTGGGCTTGGGTGCTGTCCCTGCTCTCTTCAGCTCAAGGCGAGTGCTCTACCGCTTGAGCCACAGCACCACTTCCAGTTTTCTAGGGGTTTATAGAAGATAAGAGTCTCATGGAAGCAGGGCGCTGGTGGCTCATGACTGTAATCCTAGCTACTCAGGAGGCTGAGATCTGAGGATCGCGGTTCAAAGCCAGCCCGGGCAGGAGAGACTGTGAGACTCCTATCTCAAATAAACCACCAGAAAACCGGAAGTGGCACTGTAGCTCAAGTGGTAGAGCGCTCGCCTTGAGCTGAAGAGCTGAAGGACAGCACCCAGGCCCAGAGTTCAAGCCCCATGACCGACAAAAAAAAAAAGAGTCTCATGGAGTTTCCTGCCTGGGCTGGCTTTGAACCACGATCCTCAGATCTCAGCCTCCTGAGTATCTAAGATTACTGCTGTGAGCCACTGGTGCCCGACAAGTCTGAAAGATTCTTATCTGTAGTTGACCACAAAAAGCCATAAGTGGAGCTATGGCTCAAGTGGTAAAGTGATAGTCTTGAGCAAAAGCTCAGAGACAGCATCCAGACCCTGAATCAGCACCAAACAAATAAACAAAAAATTAAACATGGGCTGGGAATGTGGCTTAGTGGTAGAGCCCTGGATTCCATTCCTTAGTATCACATAAACAAAAAAGCTGGAAGTATTTCTGTGGCTCAAGTAGAATGCTAGCCTTGAGTAAAAGAAGCTTAGGGATAGTACCCAGGCTTGAGTTCAGGCCCCAGGACTGGCCAAAAAAAACAAAAAATGAGATTACTTGAGCTAAAGGTAAATTCAGGAAATATGATAAAGCAGAATGTGAAGGAGAAAGAAGAAAAGTGTGAAGCTCAGGTGTAAAAGACTCAAAATTAAAAGCTGGGCACCAGTGGCTCATGCCTGTAATCCTGGCTACTCAGGAGGCTGAGATCTGAGGATCATGGTTCAAAGCCATCCTAGACAGGAAAGTCTACGAGACTCTTCTCTCCAATTAACCACCAGAAAACCAGAAGTGGCACTGTGGCTCAAAGTACTAGAGCACTCGCCTTGAGCTGAATAGCTCAGGGACAGCACTCAATCCCCACAACTGACAAAAGGACTGAAAATGGGATAAACCTTACTAGAAAGCTCAAGGCTTTGATTGCTGAGCAGAGAGGATGCTGGACTGATCCTGCTTGAAGGCACAGAAGCCTGGTAGTCTTGGGAAGGTCCCAGATGGGTTTCCTCAGGCCCCTCCACAGTATCCGGAGTGAGGGCGATGTCCATGGCATCAGCCTCTCAGAGGGCTCACCATGTGCCACAGTAAAGTCTGTGTGTCATGGCCAGTTGCCAGTGCCTCCAGTCTGAGAATGAATACAAAGCACACAGGGAGACCTACGCTGGAGGAAGGGCTGGGCACCATTTAGTGATGGCTTTGTGCCTAGCTTCTGTTATTTGGGCCCATTCCATCTCTTTACAGGAAGGCTATAATCCAGCATCCCTTCCATCTGGGAGCCCTGGGCTCCCAGAAAAAAAAATGAAAATAAAAATCAAATCTTGATTGAATACGTTCAATTTTTCCACTAAAAAAAAAAAAAGCCAAGCAAGGATGTAAGGCCCTGAGTTCAAGTCCCAGTTGCAGCACAAAACAAACAAAAAAACAAAAGATAATTTAGTTGTCTCATGCACCTGAAAAATAGATCCAACTATAGACATCTTGGCCAAACTGAAGTTTTTTAAATAAACATTTCTTATCTCTGGCCTGGGTGTTCTTTGATGTTGATGTCACAGACAGGCATCTTCTTCACCTATAATGACATTTGCCTGGCAAGCTGCAGGCTCATTTTCTGTCTTCTCCTCCTACATAGAATAACACCTTTTTCCCAGAAGTTCCAACGAAAGTCTCAGAACTAGATTTCATTGGCTTCCATTAGGGCAGATGTCTGAGCCAATCACAATGTCCAGAGGGCAGGACTTGCTGATTGGTCTCTGCATTGAGCTATTATGCCCCCTCTGAGGTTGTTGTGGACCATGAAGGGAGTTCTGGCTCCTAAGCAGAGACTGCTTGGCAGGACAGGCTGCAGATATGGCATTGATGCTGCTTGCTTCCCATTGGCCAGTGTGGTCATGTGACCACACCTAGCTGCAAGGGAGGCTGAACAATGTGATTCCTTTTATCCTGCTGTGTATCCTGTTAAAACTCAGGGCTCAGGGTTTTTGTTTTTGGTTTTTTTTTGGGTCCGGTCGTGGGGCCTGAACTGTAGGCTTGGGTGCTGCCCCTCAGCTCTTGGCTAGTGCTCTACCACCTGAGCCACAGTGCCACTTCTGGCTTTTTTCTTTTTGCTTATGTGTTGCTGAGGAATCGAACCCAGGGCCTCATGCATGCAAGGCAAATGCTCTACCACTGAGCCACCTTCCCAGCCACCTTCCCAGCCCCCTGGGGCTCAGGGTTTTTAAAAGGTGACAGGGAGGAGAGAGTGAATTTAAGGGATAGTCAGCAGTTCCTGCCACAGCCACAGAAAGCTAGTTAAGAATAGAGCCAGGATCTGAGCCCAGACAGGGTGACATGGGCCCTGCCCCTCCATTTAACCTTGCTCCCTACCCTTTCACCAGGTGGACATCATGCAGATGTGCATTGTGGAGCTGAAGGAAAGGCCAGGCCAGCCCCTTTTCCACCTAGAGCACTACATCGAGGGCAAGTACATCAAATACAATTCCAACTCAGGCTTTGTCCGTGATGACAACATCCGTCTGACACCACAGGTGAGGAACTGGGCTTGCTCTGCCCACCCTAGATTTGTGGGGTGAAGCCTGGCTAGCTTCACCACTGCGGAGGAGGAGGAGGAGATGTCTCACATCTCCTGAGACCCCTTGAGCCCCTTGGAGCATTGAGATCTTAGGTCTCAATGGACTCAAGATGGTCACATGCCTGCATCACCAAGGTCCCTGCAAAATTGGACAGATCTCCTGTCTGTCTTTTCTTCTTGTGGAGAAAGCACCCCAATATAGACAGCTCTGGAGTGTTTCTTTTTTTTTTTTTTTTTTTTGGGTCCAGTCGTGGGGCCTGAACTCTGGGCCTGGGCGCTGTCCCTCAGCTCTTCAGCTCAAGGCTAGCGCTTTACCACTTGAGCCACAGCGCCACTTCTGGCATTTTTTCTTTTTGCTTATGTGGTGCTGAGGAATCGAACCCAGGGCCTCAGGCATGCAAGGCAAGCACTCTACCACTGAGCCACCTTCCCAGCCCAGCTCTGGAGTGTTTCAATCTCCAGTAGTGGCTGGCCTGAGTCTGCATAGCCCATAGCTTGATCTCCCCCCCCCCCCCATGCTAGTTCTGGGTCTTGAACTCAGGACCTGGGTGTCATCCCTTAGCTTTTTTGCTCAAGCCTGGCACTTTACCACTTGAACCACAGCTCTACTTATGGCATTTTTGTTGTTAATTGGAGATAAGAGTCACCGAGAAGCTAGGATTAAAGGCGTGAGCCACTAGTATCTGGCTTACCTGGTCTCTTACGGCCACCTCTTTCTTCCTAACCCACCACAGGCCTTCAGCCACTTCACATTTGAACGTTCTGGCCATCAGCTGATTGTTGTGGACATCCAGGGTGTGGGTGACCTCTACACTGACCCCCAGATCCACACTGAGATGGGCACTGACTTTGGAGACGGCAACCTTGGTAAGTGGGGGAAGCCAGCCGGTTTGCATGGACACCATGCTCTTCCCCCTCCCTCGCCTAAAACCTACAAGATCTTTGTACACTTAAGGAAGCATGCTGAGATAGCACATGGGCCTTCCCAAATGCACCCATGTGGGATCCTGCAAAGTCTCACCCCGTCTGTTCCAACTCAGTATGATTTTCACCACCTGCGGTCATGAGTCTGTACCACATAGCTCCAGGTCCTCCATTACTGTATCCGACAGCAGTCTTAACACTCCTGCTCTGTCCCTCTGTCCACAGGTGTCCGAGGGATGGCTCTTTTCTTCAACTCTCATGCCTGCAACCGGATTTGTAAGAGCATGGGCCTTACTCCTTTTGACCTCTCACCACAGGAACAGGATGCAGTAAATCAGAACACCAAGCTGCTGGTAGGTACCCTGTGTTGCCTACTTGAACTGGCTGGCCCTTTTTTTTTTGTCCGTCATGGGGCTTGAACTCAGGGCCTGGACACTGTCCCTGAGCTGTTTTTGATCAAGGCCAGCACTCTCCCACCTGAACCACAGTTCCACTTCCAAATTTCTGGTGGTTACTTGGAGACAAGAGTCTCACAAACTTTTTCTGCCTGGGCTGGCTTCAAACAGCGATCCTCAGATCTCAACCTCTTGAGTAGTTAAAATTACAAGTGTGAGCCACCAGATGGCTGGCCCTTTTGCCATCTACACAGTAAACCCACTTCCCTGTGGGATGTGGCAGCTCAGTAGCACTTGACTAATTACAGGGCTTAGTTGGGTGCCAGTGACTCTTGCCTATAATTCTAACTCTCAGGAGGTTGAGATCTGAGGATCCCCCAACCAGTGGAGTGCTGCTTCAATTGAACCTATTCATGACTAGAATGAGGAAAACAGGCAAGTAGAAAATTGAGAGGAGAGTTGGGTGCGGTGGCTCACCCTGATAATCCTTAACTGCACAGGAGGTTGAGATCTGAGGATCATAGTTCATCGCTATCCTGGGCAGAAAAGTCTATGAAATTCCTTTTTTTTTTTTTGGATCCGGTCGTGGGGCCTGAACTCTGGGCCTGGGTGCTGTCCCTCAGCTCTTCAGCTCAAGGCTAGCACTCTACCACTTGAGCCACAGCGCCACTTTGGCTTTTTTTTCTTTTTGCTTATGTGGTGCTGAGGAATCGAACCCAGGGCCTCAGGCATGCAAGGCAAGCGCTCTACCACTGAGCCACCTTCCCAGCCCAAGTCTATGAAATTCTTATCTCCAGTTAACTACCAAAAACCAGAGGTGGAAGTATGGCTCAAGTAGTTGAGCATCAGCCTTGAACAGAAGAAGCCAAGGGAGAGTGGGAGGTCCTGAGTCTAAGCCCCAGGACTAGTATACACACAAAAATTAATAAGTAAATAAAGAAAAGCAGGAGGAGTTGTGTGATATGTGTTTGTGTGGTATGTTGACAAATGAGTAGACTAGATATAGTCCTAGCCCTCTATATACACTGTGAGAAGGATGGGACCATCCTCCCACACCACAGATTTGGGACAATATTGGCAAGACCATCTTGGGACCCTGGTTATGTTTTGGCACTTTAGGAAGTGGTGGACGCAGGCACATAACATCTTCCATTGATTTTTTTTTCTTTTTTTTTGTGCCAGTACTAGGGCTTAAACTCAGGATCTGAGTTTTATTTGCTCAAGGCTAGTGTTGCTGGGTGCTGGTGGCTCAGGCTGTAATCCTAGCTACTTAGGAGGCAGAGATCTGAAGATACGGTTCAAAGCCAGCCTGGGCAGGAAAGTCTGTGAGCCTTCCAATTAACCACCAGAAAACTAGCAGTGGCGCTGTGGCTCAAGTTGGTAGAGTGCTCACCTTGAGCTGAAGAGCTCAAGGACAGCGCTCTACCACTTGAGCCACCACTTGAGTCACTGCTCCATTTGTAGCTTTTTGGTAGTTAATTGGAAATAAACTGTCTCAGACTTTACTGCTTAGGCTGGCTTCAAACTGGGATCGTTACATCTCAGCCTCGTGGTTACAGAGGATTGCAGGCATGAGTCACTGGCTCCAGGCAACTTTTTTATTTATTAATTATTATAAGATTTTCTTTTGGGCTAGTGCAAGCCTCTTGTGTGAAAGGGCTTCAGGGCAGAGGGAACACTGGATGGAGCACCCCAGAGAGAGCCTGTGTGACCTGAATATTCTTGTTAATGTCCCCAGCAATCAGCCAAAACCATCTTGCGAGGTACAGAGGAAAAGTGTGGAAGCCCCCGAGTAAGGACCCTCTCTAGCAGCCGGCCCCCCCTGCTCCCTCGCCTTTCAGAGAACTCTGGGGATGACAACATGAGTGACGTGACCTTCGACTCTCTCCCCTCCTCCCCCTCTTCTGCCACACCAAGTCAGAAACTGGATCACCTCCGTGAGTGATGGTTTGGCCACTGGACACTGGACTTGGAGGGGACAGGCATCAGGTAGAACAGAGCTAAGTTGTCTTTCCAGTTTAGGAAATCATAATATGCTAGCCAAGAAGTTTCACACTCTAGCTGGTTTGTTACAGGTGAGTTCTTTGAATGAACTGTTAAAATGCAGGTCATCCAAATGCCATAAAAATATCCTCCATTATAGAAATTAGATAACATTTTTCAGTCTCATGAAACTAGCAAAACCTTCATACCAAACTTAGACAAAAAAAAAATTTTGTCCCAGTCTCACTTTTTGTATACGCAGTGTAAAAATTCAGAATAAAGTATTCACAATAAATATTAATAGGAAGGCATAGTTGAATGTGAAGATTGTTTAACATAGCTAGGTGCCAGTGGCTCACGCCTATAATCCTAGTTACTAAGGAGACTGAGATCTGAGGATTGCAGTTCCAACCCAGCTGGAGCAGGAAAAGTCCATGAGACTTTCATCTTTTGTTAACCAGCAGAAAGCTGGAAGTGGAGCTATGGCTTCAGAAAAAAAAAAAAAAAAAAACTCTCCAGGATAGCACTCAGGCCCTGAGTTCAAGCCCCAGGACTGGCACAAATATCAACACAAAACAAAGATTGCTTGACATAAAGAGAAGGCTAGGCTGCGACTGACTCAGGAATTGTTGGTTATTTATTCAGCTGGGAGAGGCTGTGAGCGACCAGACTCAGCGCAGCAGAGGGAGATTTTAACATCAAACTTAAAGTAGCCTTTTAATTAGATGTCTCCCCCAGGAGACCTTTGGACTAGCTCAGAGTTGCATGTCAACAGACTTTTTCCTGAAAGGTCAGAGAATAAATGTCTTAAGTTATAAGCCATGTGGTGTCTATGTTAGCAGTTTGAAAGCAACCAGACAATATTTGAATGAATAATCGTGGCTGTGTTCCAAGAAAAGTTCTGTTTACAGATACTGAAATTTAGGTTTTGTATAGCATTCAGATATCAAAATATTTTTCTTTTGATTTTTTCAACTATTTGCTAATGGAAAAACAATTCTTTACACACACACACACACACACACACACACACACACACACACACACACACACACACACACACACACACACACACACACACACGAGCTTTGAACGCAGGGCCTCATGGTCTCGCTCACAGCTGGACTTCTACCATTTGAGCCTTACCTGTAGTGTAGCTCTCTTGGTTAATTGGAGTTGGGGTCTTATGGACTTTTATGCCTGGGCTGGCTTCGAATCTCAATCCTCTACATCTCAGCTTCCTGAGGAGCTAAGGTTGTAGGTATGAGACACTGGGGCCCAGCTTATAATTTTTTTTAAATAAACTTGTCCGCACGCGCGCACGCATGTGGTGTGTGTGTGTGTGTGTGTGTGTGTGTGTGTGTGTGTGTGTGTGTGTGTGTGTGTGTGTGTGTGTGTGTGTGTGTGTGTGTGTGTGTGAAGGGCTTGGACCTCAGGCTATGGATAAAAGGGATGGCATTGATCAAGATGCACTGTACACATAACCTGATTTATGGAATTAAAGCCTCTTTGTACAACTACTTCATAATTAAAAATGAAAAAATGAAAAGGAAAGCCAGGCACCAGTGGCTTATGCCTGTCTGTTAATAGTTACTCAGGAGGCTGAGAGCTGAGGATTGCAGTTCAAAGCCCACCTAGGCAAGAAAATACATGTAATCACCAACTACAAGTACAAGTAACCACCAGAAAGCCAGAAGTGGAGCTATGATTGAAGTGGTAGAGTGTTAGCCTTTGAGCACAGGAGCTCAGAAATAGTACCCAGGCCCTAAGTTCAAGCCCTGGAACTGGCACGAAAAAAAAAAGGCTGAGGGTAGAATGCCTTCCTGTGTGCAAGGACCTGAGTTCAAATCCCAGACAGGAAGGAGAGGAAAGAAAAAGAGGGAAGAGCAGCCAAGTGCTGGTGGCTCACACCTGTAATCCTAGCCACTCAGGAGGCTGAGATCTGAGGATCATGGTTTGAAGCCAGTCTGAGCAGAAAGTCTGTGAGACTCTTATCTCCAGTTAACCACCCCAAACCAGAAATGGACTTGTGTTTCAAAGTGGTAGAGCAGTAGCCTTGAGCACAAAAGCTCATGGACAGCACCTGAGTTCGAGCCCCATTATTGACATCCCCCACCCCCAAAAAAGGAAGGGGAATAAAGTTTTGAAGGAGGTGTTGTCTGTTGTAGGCCATGGGTTGCTCTTTTGAATGTTCGAGCCATGGAGTCAATGCATTTTCTCTCTCCCTGCTCAGACTGGCCAGTGTTTGGTGACCTTGATAACATGGTGCACAGAGATCCTGACCATCTGGACAACCACCGGGTGAGTAGAAGGGCCTGGGAGCTCCAGTCTCCCACAGGGTAACTCCTAATGGCAACCAGCCCCACTTAGGTCTGCTCTGGGCACTGCCAGGAGGATGTGGAGGGGGCGGGGAGAGGCGGGTGAATCTCAGCCAGCTGTTTAAGCAGATGTTCCTGCTGAGAAAAGCTGAGTCTGTTGCAGTTCCCAGACATGGTTAGGGAAGGAGGATTCCAAATCAGCCACGGGATGACCTTCTAGTCAGTGCCAGGCTGGGTCTGGGTTAGGTTTTGTTATACATATGGATGGTTGACTGCTGTGGTCCTAATGCTGAGAATGCAGAGCACAGGGGCCATGAGGCTCTGGCCACAACTGGATGAAGAGTGCTTTCTGAGCTTCAGTGGATACAGAGAGAAACTAACGGCATCAGGTTTGCTTTTACCCAAACATGTATGTAGAGTCAAATGAAAAAATGTAAAGCTGGGCACCAGTGACTCATGCTTGTAATCCTAACTATTCCGGAGGCTGAGATCTGAGGGTTGTGGTTCAGTGGCAGCCTGCTCAGAAACGTCGATGAAACTCTTATCTCTCATTAACCAGCAAAAAGCCAGAAGTGGAGGTGTAGCTCAAGTAGTAGAGTGACAGGCTTGAGTGAAAAATCAACGGAAAAATCAGATGCCTATGGCTTACAACCCTAGCTACTCAGGAGGCTGAGATCTGAGAATCACAGTTAGAAGTCAGCCTGGGCAGGAAAGTCATGAGATTCTTACCTCCAAATAACCATCAAAAAGCTGGAAGTGGAACTGTGGCTTAAATAGTATAGTGCTAGCCTTGAGCAGAAAAGCTAAAAGATAGCTTGCAGGCCCTAAGTTCAAACCCCAGGAATGGAATACACAGAGATACCCTTCAAAGGCCTGGACCAGTGACCTCCTTTCCCTAACTAGACCTAACACCCATAAAGTAGTCCATCTATGGATTGATTCATCCACTGATAAACTTAGTGTTGTCATAACTCAGTCACTTCTCTCTAGCATCAGTCACTGAGGACCAAGACTTCCGTCCATCTGAGGGGGGACATTTCATTTCCAAACCATATCATGTCACAGAAAGTGACTAACAACCAGGATCTATCCCAGGCAGTTTGGTTCCAGCAACCAGGCCCTTCCTGTTACTTCCTACTTCTTCCTGATCTCCCAACTAGCCAGGGATGGAAGCACAAGAATGTTAAGTGAGGTGATAGGGACAAAGGAGAAAAAGAAAATGAGGGCTGGGAATGTGGCTTAGTGGTAGAGCGCTTGCCTAGCATGCATGAAGCCCTGGGTTCAATTCCTCAGTACCACATAAACAGAAAAAACCAGAACTTGGGCTGTGGCTCAAGTGGTAGAGTGCTAGCCTTGAGCAAAAAAAGCTCAGGGACAGACAGTGCCCAGGCCCTGAGTTCAAGCCCCAAGAGTGGCAAAAAGAAATAAAAATGATTGCGATGCCCAGAGGACCACCAAGACCCTAAGATCATCTTCTCTCCCCAGGACTCTGAGAACAGCGGGGACAGTGGATACCCCAGTGAGAAGCGGGGTGAGCTAGATGATCTGGACCCCCGAGAACATGTAAGTATCCTCCAAGCAATAACAATGAGACCTCTGTATCCTCATCTATCCCCTAGTAGAATAAAATACTAGAGGAGGATTGTGAGTGGATCCTTAGAGCATAACAAATAGAATTAAATATCAAACAGGCTGGGCACTGGTGTCTCACACCTGTAATCCTAGCTACTCAGGATGCTGAGAGCTGAAGACCACCGTTTTAAGCCATCCTGGTTAGGAAAGTCTATGAGACTCTTTATCTCTAGTTAACTACAAAACAAAACAAAAAAAGCTGGAATGGAGCTGTGGCTCAAGTGACAGTGTGCTAGCCTTGAGCTTGAAAGCTCAGAGATAGCAGCCAGACCCTGAGTTCAAGCTCAAGAACTGGCACAAAAAAAGAAAACACAAATCAAACAAGATCATTTGAGCTCAGGGTAAATTCAAGGAATATGGTAAAGCAGAATCATGCGAATGAGAAAGGGGAAAAGTGTGAAGCTTAGGTATAAGCCTGAAAATGGGATAAACCCAACCAGAAAGTTCAAGGCTTTGATTGCTGAGCAGAGAGGATGCTGGGTAACAGGCTGGATTGGGGCTGGACTGATGGTGCTTAAAGGCACTGAAGCCTGGTAGATCTGGGAAGGCCCCAGGTGGGTTTCCTCAGGCCCCCACACAGTATCCTGGGTGAGGGTGGCGTCCATGGCATCAGCCTCTCGGACGTTTCACCATGTGCCACAGTGAAGCCTGTGTGTCACAGCCAGTTGCCAGTGCCTCCAGTCTGAGAATGAATACAAAGCACACAGGGAGACCTATGCTGGAGGAAGGGCTGGGCACCATTTACTGGTGGCTTTGTGCCTAGATCCTGTTCCTGGGGCCCATTCCTTCCACCTGGGAGCTCTGGGCTTGTCTCCCAGAAGTTGGTTCTTGGGGCAAGATTTGCCCTTTGCTTCTGTCAATCTTCACTTCCTTGCAGGGCCACTCAAATGGCAACCGGAGGTTGGAATCTGATGAAGACAGCCTGGGCAGTTCAGGACGGGTAATATGCCCTTAGGAGCCTCTTGCAGACTCTGTTGCTCTTTTTCTTCCTGCGGCCATTCCTCCTGCCACCTGCCCTGCTCATGTCCATTATGCAAAGGCACAAATTCCTTGAGGCCCTGTTCTGGGTAGGACACTGGGGATTAGAAGGAAGATTTAATACGTGGTCCTGGAGAGAAATTGTATGAAAATGTATCTTTTCCTATTGAAGTATTTTGCTTCCTTTTTGTTAATCTTGAGAAAATGGTTTTTCTGAAGTTTCTGCTTTGGCCAGATGGCTTGGCCCTTTTTAATTACATTTTGGTTACATACAATCTTTTCCTGAGCAATTTAATTAAGACATTCTGTTAGAGGGTCCTTGAATTTTAGTTACGTCCTGTAAATTAAGGGACATTCTTTTGCACACTGTGAACCTGACCTCAGCCAATGGGAGCAGAGGGGCGGGGCCTGCTGGGTTAGGGATGGAAAGGGAGCAGCCTGTCTGCTCTGTGTGCTTGCTTGCCAATTTTGGCTGATGGTGTACCCTTCTGCAGAGGTAACCTGTGCCTTGCTGAGTTCCTTTTGAGTTAATGTTCTTATTCCTATGTGACACCCCAACATCCTGATCTCTAATGAAATGACACTGAAATGACACTGACAGCTATAACTGATGTGTTAAGTTACTTTCTTTGTTGTTTTTTTTGCTGATCATGGGACTTGAACTCAGCCTGGGCACTGCACCTAAACTGGTTCACTTAAGGTTGGCGTTCTACCTCCAGTTCTGGCTTTTTTGGGTGGCTAATTAGAGGCAGGAGTCTCACGGACTTTGCTTTCTGAGATGGCTCTGAACTGTGATCTTTGGATCTCAGCCCTTTTTTTGTTGTTGTTGTTGTTCTTGTTGGTTGTTGAGCTTGAACTCTGAGCCTGGGTGCTGTCCCTCAGCTCTACAGCTCAAGGCCAGCACTCTACCACCTGAGCCACAACGCTGCTTCCAGTTTTCTGGTGGTTTATTGAAGATAAGTGTCTCACAGACTTTCCTGCCTGGGCTGGCTTTGAACCTCGATCCTCAGATCTCAGCCTCCTGAGTAGCTAGGATTACAAGTCTGAGCCACTGGTGCCTGGCTCGCAGCCTCTTAAGTAGTTAAGTCTGAGTCACTAGTTCCCAACTAAATTTTTTTAATGTTAGTATTGGGGCTTAGATTCAGGGCCTTGCGTGAAAAAGCCACATCAGAGTTCAAGCCCCAGTACTGGTATGGAGAGAAAGAGAGAGAGCACAAGAAAGCTTGGTATCATAAGGGCTTGTTCTCTCTTTCTTTCTTTCTTTCTTTCTTTCTTTCTTTCTTTCTTTCTTTCTTTCTTTCTTTCTTTCTTTCTTTCTTTCTTTCTTTCTTTTTCTTTCTTTCTGTTGTGGGGCTTGAACTCTGGGCCTGGGCACTGCCACTCAACTCTTCAGCTCAAGGCTAGCACTCTACCACTTGAGCCACAGCACCTCTTTGGTTTTCTGGTGGTTTATGGAGTCTCACAGCCTTTTCTGACCGGGCTGGCTTTGAACCGTGATCCTCAGATCTCAGCCTCCTGAGTAGTTAGGATAACAGCCATGAGCAACCACGCCCAGCTGGGCTCATTCTCTTCTTGCTTGCATGTTATAGGAGCTGCTGACAGCTGTGACTGCGCCTCTGGCCCCAGCCCCTCCCTCTCTGTTTGTAAACTCTGCCCACTGGTCTTCCTCCAGGTCTGTGTGGAGACATGGAACCTCCTCAATCCCTCCCGCTGCCACCTGCCTAGGCCTTCAGCCGTGGCCCTGGAAATACAACGCCTTAACGCTCTGGAACTTGACAAGAAAATTGGAAAGTCTGTTTTGGGGAAGGTACCAATGATGCCTTGTTTTGTAACCTCCTTGATACTAAGCCAGAGTCCCAGCCTCATGTCTGTTCTTGGATAATTGCTTCCTCCTGCAGGCTGACTAGGTGGCCCTTGGGTGCGGCTTTGGCCTCCAGATGGCCAGGCCAACACCACAGTCTGTGTGGCAGGTCCATCTGGCCATGGTGCGCTACCACGAGGGCGGGCGTTTCTGTGAAAAGGATGAGGAGTGGGACCAAGAGTCAGCAGTCTTCCATCTGGAGCATGCAGCCGACCTGGGCGAGCTGGAGGCCATCGTGGCCCTGGGACTCATGTACTTGCAGCTGCCCCACCACGTTCTGGCAGATGTGTCTCTGAAGGTGAGGGTGGCATCATCTCCTCGGTACTCAAAATTAGTTGAAGTGTGCAGAATTGGTCTTTGTTTTGGGGGAGTGAGTGAGAGGGGACAGTCACACATTCAAGCAATAAATGACAGCGTGTGATGAAAGAGACAGAACACTGATGGAAACATGAGGAAGGGTGTTGTCTGGGGTCCTTTTTTTCTTTTGTGCCAATACCGGGGCTTGAACCCAAGACCTTGGCTCTGTCTCTGAGCTTTTTCTGCTCAAGACTGGAGCTCTACCACTGGAGCCACAGCTCCACTTCCATACTTGTGCTCCATATCTCCATAATTGGAGATAAGAATCTCACATAGCCAGGAGCTGGTGGCTCATGCCTGTAATCCTAGCGCCTCAAGAGGCTGAGATCTGAGGATCGCAGTTCAAAGCCAACCTGGAAAGGAAAGCCCGTGAGACTCTAATCTCCAGTAAACCACCAGAAAACTGAAAGTGGCATTGTGGCTCAAATGGTAGAGTGCTCACCTTAAGCTGAAGAGCTGAGGGTGCCCAGGCCCAGAGTTCAAGCCCCACGACCAAAAAAAAAAAAGAATCTCATAGACTTTACTGCCCAGGCTGCCTTCAAGCCATTATCCTCAGCTGAGTAGCCAGGGTTACAGGTGTGAGCCACCACCAGCACCTGGTCCTCTCTGGGACCTTGAGGGTAGGTACAAGTTTCCACGTCATTGCCTCCACCACAGTCTTATTGTTACCATATTCAGGGCACCAGGTCTAGGGCCAAAAACTTTTTAGTCTCATGAGAAAAATAATTTAGGAATGAGCAAAAGGAGTCTTAAGCAGGAACAGATTTATTAATGCAAAGCAGTGTATTGATACAGTGAAGCCATTATCTGTCCTTCCTTCTTCCCTCCTTCCCTCTTTCCCTCCCTCTATCCCTTTTCTCCTTCCTTCTTTCCTTCTTTTTTCTTTTTTCTTGGTAGTACTAGAATTTAGACTCAAGGCCTTGTACTTGGCTCAGTTGGCATTCTCCTTCTTGAGCCATGCCTCCAGTTCTACATTTTGCTTGCTATTTTAGCAATGGAGTCTCACAGATTTCTGCCCCAAATGACCATCCTGCAGATCTCAGACTCCTGAGTAACTAGGATTACAGGAGTGAGCCACTAGCGCCTGGCTGGGACTGTCATATGCAGGCTGCAAGGATCTGGAGTCAGAATAACCCTGCTGTATGTCATAAGCCAATCCACTAAGGTCAGCAGGCCAGGCTGTGACTCCTTATCAGCACTGAAGGCACAGTTCTCAGCCCCGCCATTTCTTAACTCCTGTATCATTGGTAGCTAGAGCAGACCCTGTCACCTGGTAACTGTCTGCTCGCTCAGAGAAGACCAAAAGGCCCAATGGAAGGGAGCCAAGGAGAATGTTGGGGATGAGCAGTTCAGATAGAACAGCATGCACTCAAGCTCACAGGGGAGAAAAGATGACAGCGAGCCAGGCCAGGCACTGGTGGCTCATGCCTATAGTCCTAGCTGCTCGGGCTGAGATCTGAGGATCGCAGTTTGAAGCTAGCCTGGACAGGAAAGTCTATGCGACTTTTCTCTCCAATAAACTGCTCAGAAAAAGCTGTGGCTGAAATGGTAGTACTCTAGCCTGGAGCAAAAGAAGCTCAGGGACAGAGCCCAGGCCCTCAATTCAAGCCCCAGAACCATCACCAAAAAGGGGGAAAAAAGAAAAGAGAAAGGCTGGGAAGCAACTTATTAGAACTAGAATACAGGGGTGAGATGGTGCAGGAATTGGGCTAAAGAGCCAGCCAGTATTAAATCTGAAGTAGCAGGATGAGCTAGACTCTGGTGGCTCACACCTATAATCTAGCTACTTGAGAAGCTAAGATCTGAGGATCAGTGCTCAAAGCTAGCCTAGGCAGAAAAGTCTGAAATGCTTATCACCTATTAACCACCAAAAAGCTGGAAGTGGAGCTGTGGCTCAAGTGATAGAGTGCTAACCCTTGAGTTAGGAAAGCTAAGCAACAACATCCAAGCCCTGAACCCAAACCCTTATACCACACCAACAAAGAAAAAAAGGCAGCAGGATGTAGTTGTGTTAGAAATCCTTGGGGATCTCCTTCTGCCTCCTAACACGGTTGCACACAGAAGAGAAAGGCTGAGCGCACGGGAGTTGGTAAGACTTAGAGAATGCAGTCTTTCCATAGGAGAGGTTGAAGTGACCTTTGGGCTACACATGGGCCAGGGCTGTGGCTGGACATGAGACTGGGCAGGGATGGCTCAACATGGGCAGAGCAGTAGTCCTCCTCAAGGACTGGCCATGGCCAATGATTGGGTGGATCTCAGGTGGGGGGGGAAACATTCTCAAGGCTCCATCTCCCATTCCTCCTTCTCTTTCTCTTCTTCCTCTTCTTCCTCCTTCTTTTTGTGATACTGGGCTTTGAACTCAAACTAGCAAGGTTTCTACCACTGAGTCATGCCTCCAGTTTCTTTTTTGCCCTGGCTGTTTTTGAGATGGGGTCTCCCTTCCTGCCCAGGTGTGCATCTAGACTTCAGTACTCCTATTCGTCACTTCCCAGCATAGCTAGGATGACAGAGGCACACCACTACAGCATTGCGAACTTTCCAGGCCAGAGCTGGCCCAGAACTGTGAACCTCTAGATCTCAGCCTCCTGTGTAGCTAGAATGACAGCTATTGGCTGAGAAGGGGATCTCATGCATCTCATGTATGCCCAAGCTGGTCTCAAACCTTGGTCCTCCCCATGTCAGCTTCCCAAGAAGCTTAGATTACAGACGTACCTGTGGTGCTCAGCCTAAGGTTTTTTTTTTATGTTTTTGAATAGGTGATAAAGTTGAGTGATTTAAATGTGTGTGTGTGTGTGTGTGTGTGTGTGTGTGTGTGAGAGAGAGAGAGAGAGAGAGAGAGAGAGAGAGAGAGAGAGAGAGAGAGAGAATGAATATGAATGAGTACCGGGGCTTGAATTCAAGGCTTTGTGCTCTTGTTTGGCATTTTCATTCAAGACTCTCACTTTAGCCACACCTCTACATCTGGAATTTTGCTGGTTAATTGGGGGTAAGAGTCTCACAGACTCTTCTGCCTGGTCTGGCTTTGAACCATGGTCCTCAGATCTCAGCCTCCTGAGTAGCCAGGATCACAAGCATGAGCCACTGGTGCCTGGATTTCAGGACTATTTATTCCCCAGCAAAAGCAAACTTGGACTGAATTCTAGGGTTCTCTGGTTCCCATTCCCAGTTGATCAGCCAGTTTAAAGAGTTGCTTTTGTGTTGATACTTCTTGACATAGACAAAAGGAGCCTTTTGTCTGTCAGGGGCCATCAAACAATTACAGATGGGCCATGTTTTTTCTTTAAGGCCATCCCACTCAGTTTGCTTGCTAAGTGAGAATAGATTGTGTGTCTTTGTTCCATTTGATATTTACCCTGCAAGCTTCAGTACTATAATATAACCAATGTTAGAAGAGTCTCCCCAGGGGCCCTGAGTGAGATGTCCAGAGGAATTAATATCAGTGTGATTGTTGAAGAGTGCCCCGCTGTGCCTTTGGCTGTGGGCACATCCAAATAGAATTGACGTTTTTTTGAGATCGCCAGTTCGCTTTCTACAATAGGAAGTGATTTTTCTGCCAATTTTGTATGTGTCTGTGTGTACGTGTATGTGTGTGTGTGCCCGCCAATCCTGGGGCTTGAACTCTGTCCCTGAGCTTTTTCACTCCATACTGACACTCTACCACTTGAACCATAACTCTACTTCCAGCTTTTTGATGGCTAGTTGGAGTTAAGTGTCTCACAAGCCAGGTGTCAGTGGCTCATACCTGTAATCCTAGCTACTCAGGAGGCTGAGATTTGAGGATAGCCCGGGCAGGAAAGTCTGTGAGACTTTTTTTTTTCTCCCTGTTTTCTGGTGGTTAATTGGAGATAAGAGTCTTTGGTGGTGGCGGGAGGGGAGGCTGGGAAGGTGGCTTAGTGGTAGAGTGCTTGCCTTGCATGTATGAGGCCCTGGGTTTGAGTCCTCAGCACCACATAAGCAGGAAAAGCTGGAAGTGGCGCTGTAGCTCAAGTGGTAGAGCGCTAGCCTTGAGCTGAAGAGCTGAGGGACAGTGCCCAGGCCCAGAGTTCAGGCCCAATGAACGACCCCGCCCCCCAAAAAAACATCTTACAGGGAATGGCGACATGGTTCAAGTGGTAGAGTGCTCTCCTTGAGCTGAAGAGCTCAGGGACAGCTCCCAGGCCCAGAATTCAAGCCCTACAACTGATCACTCCCCCTCTCCCCCCAAAAAAAAGTCTATGAGACTTTATTGCCTGATCTCACCCTCCTAGTTAGCTAGGATTATAGGTGTGAGCCACCAATGCCTGGTCATCTTATATATAACCATTCCTGGGCTTTGAGCTTGGCCTGGGCACTGTCACCAAGATTGTTTTTCTCAAGGCTAGTACTCTACCACTTGAGCCAGACCACCACATCTGGCTTTTTCTAAGTAGTTTATTGGCGATAAGAGTCTCAAAGGCTTCCCTGCCAGGGCTGGATTGGGCTGGCTTTGGACCCTGATCATCAGATCTTAGCTTCCTGAGTAGCTAGGATTACAGGTTTGAGCCAACACCCAGCTTTTCTGCTTTTGTATTAAGTTTTTAAGGAATGATTGTTTATTATTTACTTATATATTTTTGGTGCTGGTCCCAGGGCTTGAACTAAGGGCCTAGACACTATCCTTGAGCTTTTGTGCTCAAGGCTCACACTCATAACACTTGAGCCACAGCTCCACTTTCAGCTTTTTGGTGGTTAAAGTCTCATGGACTCTCTTGCCCAGGCTGGTTTCAAATGTGATCCTCAGATCTCAGCCTCTTAAGTAGCTAGGATTATAGGTATGTGCCCTGTATGACTTGTTTTCTAGAGTAGTTTTTGAAACTTGGCTGCCAACATTGGAGGGTAAGAGAGTATGGGTCTCTATTCTCTGAGTTCTATCTTGTTCTCCATTGCTTAACGCTAACTTTGGAACCCGTGTTGATGCTTGAGAGAGATAAAGTTTTCAGCTGGGTACTGGAGGCTGACACCTGTAACCCTAGTTACTCAGGAGATCTGAGGATCGAGGTTTGAAGCTAGCCCAGGCAGGAAAGTCTGTGAGCTTCTTATGTCCAATTCACTAACAAAAAACAGGAAATGGAGGTGTGGCTCAAAGTGGTAGAATGCTAGCCATGAGCAAAACAGCTCAGGGACAGTACCCAGGCCCTGAGTTAAAGAAAAGAATGAAGTTTCCACTGTGTCTAAAAAATAAAATAAAAACTAGTCACTGGTGGCTCACATGTATAACTTAGCTACTGGGCAGACTGAAATAGGGAGGATCATGATCCAAGGCCAGCCAGGGCATACACTGGAAAGTCCTTCTGAACTAATAGCTGGGCATGGTGGCATAAACCTGTCATTTTTCTACATGGTAGTGTGAAATCAGGAGGATTGCAGTTCCAGTCCAGCTCGGGCAAAAAAACAGCCACAAAACTATTTTAACAGAAGCTGGGTGATGTGGGATATTACAATGGGAAGCCTAAAGTAGGCTAATCACAGCCCAGGCACAAACCTAGGGGAAAAGGCGAGACCTTATCTCAAAAATAACCAATGCAGAAAAGGGCTGAAGGTATGGTTTAGTACTAGAGCACCTGCCTAGAAAGTGAGAGATCCTGAGTACAAATCCTAGTACCATGAAACAGTTGTATAGAACCAGGCACCAATGGCTCATGCCTAGCATCCTCAGGAGGCTGAGATGTGAGAATCATGGTTCTAAGTCAGCCTGGGCAGGAAAGTCCATGAAACTCCTTATCTCCAATTATCCACCAAAAGTCAAAAGTGGAGGTGTGGCTCAAGTGGTAGAGTGCCAGCCATGAGTGAAAAAGATAATGAACGGTACCCAGGCCCTGAGTTCAAGCCCTGGGATAGGCACCAAAAACTAAAATAAAAGAAGTTGGGTAACTTCTCAAAAGGCAAAACCTAGCGCTACATTGACCCTGTAAGTTCACTCTAGTAGCACCTTACTCAAGAATAAAAATCCTAGCCGGGCGCTGGTGGCTCACGCCTGTAATCCTAGCTACTCAGGAGGCTGAGATCTGAGGATCGTGGTTCAAAGCCAGCCCGGGCAGGAGAGACTGTGAGACTCCTATCTCCAATAAACCACCAGAAAACCGGAAGTGGCGCTGTAGCTCAAGTGGTAGAGCACTCGCCTTGAGCTGAAGAGCTAAGGGACGTGCCCAAGCCCAGAGTTCAAGCCCCACGACCGACAAAAAAAAAAAAAAAAAGAATAAAAATCCTCACAACATCTATCCCATGAATGTTTATAGCAGCACTATTCAAATGGCAAGGCTCACACAACTCACATCGTTAATCCTAGCTGTTCAGAAGGCTAAGACCTGAGGAGGAGATTTGAAGTCCACTCAAGTAGACAAAACTATGAGACGCTTATCTCCAATTAACTAGCAAAAAGCTAGAACTGGAGGTGTGGCTCACATGGTAGAACACCAGTAATGAGCAAAAAAGTAGAGTACTGAGGCTAGCTAGCAGGTGCAGATGGCTCACATCTGTAATCCTAGCTACTCTGGCAGCTGATAATCATGGTTCAAAGCCAACCCAGACAGCAAAGTCGTGATATATGCTTACCTTCAATAAACTACTCAGAAAAAGCCATAAGTGGAGCTGTGGCTCAAGTGGTAGAGTGCTGGCCTTGAGCAAAAGAAGTTTGGATAGCGCCCAGGCCCTGAGTTCAAGCTCAGGACCGGCACACAACAACAACAACAACAAAAAGATACTGAAACCTTGAGTTCAAGCCCTAGTACCAGCACCAAAAGGAAAAATATATAGCCAAAATATGGGAACAGTCCAGTTCCCTCCCAGTGTATGAATAGAAAAACACAGTGGCTCAAGTGGTAGAATACCAGCCTTGAGTGAAAAAGGTAAGCAAGAGTGCAAGGCCCAGAGTTCAAACCTCAGTACTGGCACAGAGAGAGAGAGAGAGAGAGAGAGAGAGAGAGAGAGAGAGAGAGAGAGAGAGAGAGAGAGAGAGAGGTAAATATAAAAAGACATATATGATTCTAGATATTTACTGATTTTTTTTTTTTGGTCAGTGGTGGGTCTTGAATTCAGGGCCCTGGGCACTATCCCTGAGCTTTTTTGCTCAAGGCTAGTGGAGCTGCGGCTTCACTTCCTTTGTAGGTGGTTTATTGGAGATGAGTCTCATGGACTTTTCTGCCCGGGTTGGCTTTGAACTACAATCCTCAGATCTCAACCTCCTGAGTAGCTAGGATTACAGGTGTGAGCCACTAGCAACTGGCATTTTATTGATTTTTTTTTGAGACAGGGTCTTGCCATGTAACCCAAACTAGCTTCCAACTCATGATTCTTCTGTCTCAGTCTCCGCAGTGCTGGGATTGCAAGTGTGTATCACCATGCTCAGTTGTGTGACTCCATTTATATGGAAACCATGGAGACATAAAGTAGACTAATTATTGCCTAGGGTTGGGCAGAAGGGTGAGAGCCATCAAAGGGAGAGACAGTTAAAAAGGTATGGTATTTCTTCCTGGGTTGATGAAAATATTCTGCAACTGATTATGAGGATGGTTGCATAATTCCATCAATCGAAAAACCAGTGGCATGAAATTCTCCAGTGGCTCCAAGCCTAGAACTCTCAGAATAATTAAAGAAATCAGAAGATGATGGATGAATGAGATCTTCATATTCAAGCCTCATGCCCCTCCTCCTTTGTTTGTATTGACAGGAGACAGAAGAAAATAAAATAAAAGGATTTGATTACTTACTGAAGGCTGCTGAAGCTGGTGACAGACAGTCCATGATCATAGTGGCACGAGCTTTTGACACTGGCCAGAATCTCAGCCCAGACAGGTACTGAGGCTGTCGCTCAGGTGGGGCCTCTGGGAATGGGGCTGCACGTGGCTTCTTCCCCTTTAAGTCAGGTCAGACCTGGGCCCAATACTTACCCACTGACCACGGGCCCATAATTCTCTCAGCACCCGGCACATAAAGCAGATGGCAGCCATTGTAGCCAGCATGAGAAAAAAACCTCATGCCCCAGGTTCAGAATGATTTGTCTCTATTGTCATAGGAGTAGGGGCAGTTTTAATAAATAGACTCTTCCTATTTTTGGTTTTCACTCTGTGTGTGTGTGTACGTGTACCTGTACTAGGTGTGAACTAAGAGCCTTGGGACTGTTCTGAGCTTTTTTACTTAAGGCTGGCCCTCTACCCCTTGGCTACACCTCTACTTCCAACTTTTTGCTGGTTAATTGGAGATAAGAGTTTCACACATTTTACTGCCCCATCTGGCTTCAAACCATAACCCTTATATCTCAGTTTCCTGAAAGGATTACAGGTGTGAGCTGTCAGTGCCCAGCTTTTAGCTTTGTTTTTCACTTTTTTGGGGGGGGGGTCCAGTTGTGGATCCTGAACTCTTGGCCTGGGCGCTGTCCTTCAGCTCTTCAGCTCAAGGCTAGCGCTCTACCACTTGAGCCACAGTGCCACTTCTGGCTTTTTTCTTTTTGCTTATGTGGTGCTGAGGAATCGAACCCAGGGCCTCAGGCATGCAAGGCAAGCGCTCTACCACTGAGCCACCTTCCCAGCCCCTGTTTTTCACTTTTAAGAGAGCAGGATCCAGGGTGGGTTTTCCCTCGTGGCTTCGAGCCTCCGCAAGGCTCTGGTGTGCAGGCGCAATACTTGCCATTTGCCCTTCAGGCCGAGAAGCCCAGGCTGGATTTTACCATGTAAAGAGCCAACAGGGCTCAGCTTCATCTCAACTCTTCAGCATGGCCCAGAAGTAGAGGGACCCAGGGTGATTGTGGGAATGGAACTCACAATGGGCCCCATTGTTCACTCTCCAAGGGCTTGCGTTTAAACTTGGCTTCTCAGGAGACTGCATGACTTCTGGGAAGAGCGTGTGAGGAGGACATGTTTGTTTAAATAAAGGTTGGGAGCTGGTCCCCCCTCTTGACTGTCAAGAGTTCATCTTTTTTAATGGGTTCAAAGGGAATGTCAGGTCTGTGGTTCCATCATATCTGCTTTTGGGTAAAAAACTAGGTAGATGACATAGCCTCCTGCATTTCCTGTCACACTCTTCCCCATTGGTTAAATAGCTACTGCCAACAGCCAACAGCAGGGCAGTTTGGACAGCACTTCTGTAATTGAGCTGATTTCATAGAGGGCGGACAACAGATCTCTACCTCTTCGTCACCTGGCTTGTAGATATAGCATAGGGCTCAGCTCAGTTTTGTTTGTTTTCGTTTTTGTTTTGGGTACTACTACTAGAGCTTGAACTCGGCCTAGACACTGTCCCTTAGCTTTTGTGCTCAAGGCTAGTGCTCTACTATTTTGAGCTACAGCTCCACTTCTGGCTTTTTTTTTTTTTTTAGCAGTTAATTGGAGATAAGAGTCTAACAGGGACTTTGCTGCCCAGGCTAGCTTTGAATCATGATCCCTAGATCTCAGCCTCTTGAGTAGTTAGGATTATAGGTGTAAGCCAATGAAGCCCAGGGTCAGTGGTTCTTTGAATTAATGAACTAGTGCATCTTAATGACTTAGATAAGACAGATTTTTTTTGGGGGGGTCAGTCATGGGACTTGAACTCCAGGCCTGGGCACTGTCCCTTAGCTCTTCAGCTCAAGGCTAGCACTCTACCACTTGAGCCACAGTGCTACTTCTGGCTTATTTTTGTTGTTTATGTGGTGGTGAGGAATTGAACCCAGAGCCTCATGCATGTGAGGCAAGCAACTCTACCACTGAGCCACCTTCCCAAGCCCCAAGGCAGATTTTTTTTTTTTAGCTTATTTTTTTGTGCCAGTACTGGGTCAGGAACTCAGGACATCATGCTTTATTTTTTTTAACTCATGGCTGGTGTTCTACCACTTGAGCCATGCTTCCAGTTCAAGCTTTTTTTGCTGGTTAGTTGGAGATAAGAGTCTGGGCAAGGTGCTGGTGGCTCCTTTCTCCTTAGCTACTTAGGAGTCAGATCTGAGGATTGTGGTTTGAAGCCAGCCTGGACAGAAGAGTCCATGAGATTCTTATCTCCAATTAAACACCAAAAAGCTGGAAGTGGAGCTGTGGCTTAAGTGGTAGAGTGCTGGCCTTGAGCACAAAAGCTTAGGGACAGTACCTAGGCCCTGAGTTCAAGCCCTAGGATGGACATCAAATAAAATCTTCTTTAAGGCTCTGGAATTTGTCTGCCCAGGCTGGCTTTGAACTTCAGTTCTCAGATCTTAGCCTCCTGAGTAGCTAGGATTACAGGTGTGGCTTTATTTCAGGATCTCCTTACAGTCCCACAGAAATTTTTGTGTGTATGTGCCAGCACTGGGACTTGAACTCAGGACCTCATGCTCTTGCTTGGCCTTTTCACTTAAGGCTGGCATTCTGCCACTTGAGCCAAACTCCTGCTTCCAGATTTTTACTATTTAATTAGAGATAGGAGTCTCTTGGACTCTTTTGCCCAAGCTGACTTTAAACAATGATCCTCAGATCTAAGCTGCTTGATTAGCTAGGATTACAGGCATGAGCCACCAGTGCCCAGCTACTTTTGTTAAAGACAGCTACTTGACTGCCCTCTTGGATGTGTTGGCTTAGGTACTATAGGTTGTGAAGAAGAGAGGGGCTCTCCATCTTGCCACACTGCTAGATGATCCTCTTTACCTTCCCACCCGATGCTGTAGTAATGTCCTTTTTTCCCCTCCATTTCTCTTGACAAGGTGCCGAGATTGGCCCGAGGCTCTGCACTGGTACAGCACTGCCCTGGAGACGACAGACTGCGATGAGGGCGGGGAGTATGATGGGATGCAGCACGAGCCCCGGTACGCGCTGCTGGCCAGGGAGGCTGAGATGCTGTACTGCGGCGGCTTCGGGCTGGAGAAGGACATGCAGAGGTCAGGTAAGACAGGACATGGCCACTAGTCTCACAAGGACCAAGCTAGCTCTTTACCCACAGGGGTCTTTATGGAACTAGATTGCACATTAATGTTTTATTTGTTGTGCCAGAACTAGGGTGTGAATTTAGGGCCTCATGCCCCGATTTTATTTTTTTACTGATTTTTTTTTCCCCCCTCAAAACGTATTTACCTCTCTTCTCAGTATATCTTTGAAAAATACAGAACACTTCACGAATTTGCACTGTTACCCTTGCCCAGGGACCATGTTAATCTTCTCTGTATCATTTGAATTTTAGTATATGTGCTGCCTGCTTGATTGATTGATTGATTGATTAATTGATTGATTTTTTTCTTAAAGCTGGTACTATCCCACTTGAGCCATGCCTCCAGCTTAGCATTTTGTGAGTTAACTGGAGATGGATTCTCTTGGACTTTTTTTTTTTTTTTTTTTTGCCGGTTGTGGGACCTGAACTCTGGGCCTGGGCGCTGTCCCTCAGCTCTTCAGCTCAAGGCTAGCGCTCTGCCACTTGAGTCACAGCACTTCTTGCGGCTTTTTCTGCATATGTGGTGCTGAGGAATCGAACCCAGGGCCTCATGCATACAAGGCAAGCACTCTACCACTGAGCCACCTTCCCAGCCCATTCTCTTGGACTTTTAGGCTTAGGCTGGCTTCAAACCATGCAATCCTCAGATTTCAGCCTCCTGAATAGCTAAGATTATAGGAATGAGCCACTAGAGCCTTGCTGAACATATTTATTTATCTTTTTATTTTGTCTATTTATTGTTTTGGTCCTGGGGCTTGAACTCAGGGCCTAGTCACTGTCCCTGAGCTTTTTTGCTCAAGGCTAGTGTTCTACCACTTGAGCCACAGCTCTACTTTTGTCCTTTTTGAAAGTTAATTGGAGATAAGAGTCTCATGGACTTTCTTGCTCTGGCTAGTTTTGAACCACAGTCCTGGCTAGCCAACCAGATCTTAGCCTCTTGAGTAGCTAGGATTACAGTCATGTACCACTAATTTGAATATTTTATTTTAATGGTTATACACTCAGTGCTCTTCAGGTTCTGTAGCTGTGGATTCACCCAACCACACAGGAATAGGATGACACTAATTTGAAGAGATTTATTAAAGTTGTATAAAAAAGTAGCAAATAATAAATCAGTTTTTTGAGTCAATTTTATTTTACTGTAAGGAGAGTGACAGTTACACAAGTAAGGTAATGAGTACACTTCTTGTTGATTTAACCCCTCCCTTGTTTTCTCCTACTTTCCTCTCCCCCCCTTTTTTGCTCATCTTGGGGTTTGAACTCAGAGCCAGGGTGCCTTCTCTGAGCTTTTTTATGCTCCCCTTCTAGCTTTTTGGTGATTAACTGACAATAAGAGCCTCATGGGAGTTCAAGCCCCACAACTGACAACCTCCCTTCCCTCAGTTCTCAGCCTCCTGAATAACAGTGCCCAGCATAAAGTGTGTGTGTGTGTGCTCGCGCGCATGCGTGTGCCAGTGATGGGACTTCTACTCTAAACCTGGGTACTGTTTCTTTCTTTCTTCCTTCCTTCCTTTTTTTTTTTTTTTTTTTTGGTCAGTCGTGGGGCTTGAACTCTGGGCTTGGGTGCTGTCCCTCAGCTCTTCAGCTCAAGGCTAGTGCTCTACTGCTTGAGCCACAGTGCCACTTCTGGTTTTCTAGTGGTTTATTGAAAATAAGAGTCTCTCTCTTTTTTTTTTTTTTTTTTTTTCTGTCTTGGGGCTTAAACTCGTGGCCTGAGCACTGTCCCTGAGCTTCTCTGTGCACAAGGCAAGCACTCTACCACTTGAGCCACAGTGCCACTTCAGGGTTTTTCTATGTATGTAGTGCTGAGGAATCGAACCCAGGGCTTCATGCATGCTAGGCAAGCACTCTGCTTATAAGCCACATTCCCAGCTCCAGATTCTTTATTTCTTTTTTTTTTGTTTTGTTTTGTTTTTTCGGTCGTGGGGCTTGAACTCTGGGCTTGGGCACTGTCCCTACGCTCTTCAGCTCAAGGCTAATGCTCTATTCCTTGAGCCACAGCACCACTTCCAGTTTTCTAGTGATTTATTGGAGATAAGAGTCTCACTTTCCTGCCCGGGCTGGCTTTGAACTGTGATCCTCAGATCTCAGCCTCCTAAGCCACCAGCACCTAGCCAGCATCTTTATTTCTTATACTCTGCTACACTCATTCTACAAAAAGTTCTTCGCCTAATTCCCATTGCCTCAAACTGAATCACCCACCCACTTCTAAACCAATCACAGTGGTTATTGAGATAGTTTACTCTGATTGGTTATACATAAGCATAGACCAGCCCTCTGATCTAGTAGAGATGGGAAGAGCACTTTGATTGGCCAGGTTTAATCACAGGACAGGAGATTCACACCCCTTGAGAGATCACAGGGATTGGTTTGGGACTTAGGACTTCGGAGGGAGGTAGGCTGGTGGAATCTGTGGTTGGTTTAACTCTGTGCCCCACTTTGCTGTCTTTTAGGGGACTTGTACACTCAGGCGGCTGAGGCAGCAATGGAAGCCATGAAGGGCCGGCTAGCCAACCAGTACTATGAGAAGGCAGAAGAAGCCTGGGCTCAGATGGAGGAGTAACTTGCCAGGAAAAGTCACTGCCAGCTAGTTCTAAACAAAAGGGCTGGGGGTGGGGTGGGGCAGGGACGGGGTGGGGAATCTTATTTGGTTTAGGAGGGGAAAAGTCTTTTATAGGGTGTTGTAAATCAACTTTTGTATTTTTTTTTTTTTTTATGCTTGAACCATGTCTTTGCTATTAGCAGAGATACTCTTAACTATCCCTTAGGACCACGTTCTGGGGGAGTGGGGATTGAAATGCAGCCTAATGACCCAATATATTGTTATAAAGTTCTGTTTTGGTTCTTTTTTTTTTTTCTTTTTGTCATGGGGTGTAAGAAGTGCTTGTCTGCCTTGAATGGATAATGTCAGGGCTTTCCTCGCCAGCCTTTGCAGTCTAGACTCAAATCTCAGGCCCGCAGAGCCTTGTGTTCAGTGAATGAGGATGGGCGATTGGAGAGACCCCAAATGAACTTTGCCTGGGAAGTGTTGCGAGCAGAGCCTTCTTGCTCTGAGCGTCTGGAAGTGTGCATGGCATTTCTCACTGAGAAGCTCAGGGTGAGGTTCTTCAAATCTGGGCTGCCTTCCTCAGGGAGGCAGAACCCACACTGACTGTTGTCAGATCTTTGTGTTTTTAATTTCCTCCTAGACTGCTCCCAGTTTCCTGGCAGACAGCCAGATTTCAGTTTTTATGCACGTTTTCTAACATAGGCTTTATATTATTTATATTTGCTTTTTGTACACTCGCATTTATGACCTCTACCTCTTAAATCAGCTGGGATGGAGAGAGGGTGAGCCTGAAAGCTTTCCTTTATAAGGAAAGTGACTTGGAGGGCTGGGAAGGTGGCTGAGTGGTAGAGCGCTTGCCTTGCATGCATGAGGCCCTGGGTTTGAGTCCTCAGCACCACATAAGTAGAAAAAGCCAGAAGTGGCACTGTGTCTCAAGTGGTAGAGTGCTAGCCTTGAGCTGAAGAGCTGAGGGATAGAGCCTAGGCCCAGAGTTCAGGCCCCACAACTGAAAAAAAAAAAGGAAAGTGACTTGGAATTTGAATTCTATATCTCATTGACAACCACCACAATGTGATTGAAGGTTCCACAATGTTACAGCCTCTTTCTACAGGGCTCTGACACCCCCTGGCTGAAAAGCCATTCCCTACCCCTCACATTGGCATTTTCTGCTTAAAGCTGAGCTGATTTGCTTGTCATTTGCAGTCAGTTGCTTTCAGTAGCAGTCCCTTGAGACTTATTTAAATGTTTGAGGATCAGAGGGTGAAAACAGTAAACACGCATGCAGCAGTCTCCCCAGGGCCAGGCTCTGACAATCTTTATTTAAAAAGAGTTCGGATTTAATGTTAGTTGGTGTCTCAACTTGACAAGAAAAGAGCCTGCTTTGATCAAGCATGACTGCTAGAGCAGCCTCTTCCTTTGTGTAAAAAATCAAACACAAAAAAAGCAAAGTGTAACATCCAACACCCGAAAAAGCAAAGTGTAACATCCAAGCCATTCTAACCTTCATGTAAAACAGGTCCTTAGGCCTGGAGCTGGTGGCTCACACCTGTAATCCTAGTTACTCAGGAGGCCGAGATCTGAGGATCCTGGTTCAAAACCAGCCTGGGCAGAAAAGTCCGTGAGACTCTTACCTCCAATTAACCACCAGAAGTGGCACTGTGGCTCAAGTGGTGGAGTGCTAGCCTTAATCTGAAGAGGTCAGGGACAGTGCCCAGGCCCAGAGTTCAAGACACACACACACACACACACACACACACACACACACACACACACACACACACACACACACACACACACACACACACACACACACACACACACACACACACACACACACACACACACACACGCCCAGAGTTCAAGCCCCACAATACACACACACACACACACACACACCAGGTCCTTGGGCTGGGAATGTGGCTTAATGGTAGAGTGCTTGTCTTAGCATTAGGTGCTAAAGTCTACAATGCAGTCTTCCAGGAGACATCATCATAGTCACACTTGCTGTTGTTGAGTTCCAGTGGCTCACATTTATAATCCTAGCTACTAAGGAGGCTAAGATTTAAGGATCGTGGTTGGAAGCCAGTCCAGCCAGTTTTCCAGTGAAAAGCTAAAACTGGAAGTATGGCTCAAGTGATAGAGTGCCAGCTGGAATGGTGAGAGTATAAGGCCTTGAATTCAAGCCTCAGTACCTGTATAAATAAAGAAACGGATTACCCCAGGGAAAAATATCTTTCAGTCCACCCAGAAATGACTATCCCTATTGTTTGAGTATGGACATTTCTCTTTAGAAATGGGGCTTCCTCAGATTAATAGTTGGCTTGCATGTAGTCTTTGTTTTAAACCAGTGCACATCATTAATAAGCCTATGTTAAATGTAAGAAGCGACATACCCTGCAAGGTCACCAAACATCTTATACTTTATGATTCTTGTTCCTGTTTATTCAGCCACCCTCCTGTCTTCCGGAGCTTTAATATGCTCCTTGAGATTTTAATATGCAAATAGCTTTGCTAGCCATCTCATGTCTCAGTTATACGTCACCTATTCTCCAGCAGAATTAGGCAAGGTTTTTGGTAAAGGGTTAATTGGACAGATTTGAGGCTTCCAAGGTCCTTTAGTCTCAATCTTGCTGTTGTGTAAAACCAGTCATGAAGCTGGACACTTGTGGCTGATTTTGTAATCCTAGCTACTCTAGAGACTGAGATTGTAGTTCAAAACCAGCTCAAGGGGCTGGGAAGGTGGCTCAGTGGTAGAGCGCTTGCCTTGCATGCATGAGGCCCTGGGTTCCATTCCTTAGCACCACATAAGCAAAAAAAAAAGCCGGAAGTGGTGCTGTGGCTCAAGTGGTAGAGTGCTAGCCTTGAGCTGAAGAGCTGAAGGACAGCGCCCAGGCCCAGAGTTCAGGTCCCACAACCGGACCCAAAAACAAAAACAAAAAACCAACAAATAAAAAAACCCAGCTAAAGGGCTGGGAAGGTGGCTCAGTGGCAGAGTGCTTGCCTTGCATACATGAGGCCCTGGGTTCGATTCCTCAGCACCATATAAGCAAAAAGAAAAAAGCCGGAAGTGGCACTGTGGCTCATGTGGTAGAGCACTAGCCTTGAGCTGAAGAGCTGAGGGACAGCGCCCAGGCCCAGAGTTCAGGCCCCACGACCAGATCAAAAAAAAAAAAAAAAAAAACACCAGCTAAAGTCAAAAAAGTGGAGAAGACTCTTATCTGAAATTAAGCAGTATAAAGCCAGAAGTGACGGTGTTGCTCAGGTGCTGCAGCACCAGCCTTGAACACAAAAGCTGAGACAATTCAAGTCCCAGTATCAGCAACCCCTCTCCTCCCCCCCCAAAAAAGTGCTGAAGATATTAGCACTAGCAATGCATATAAACATGTGCAGGCTTTCTGGTAACACTTAAGAACTGGTCAGATAAAATCTTGCAGAGCCAAGACACACAAACTATCTTTCTTGCTGCTTTAATACTTCTGTTTTCTTCATTCTTGAACATCTGTCTGCATTGTTGGACATGTTTTATAAGTTAACAAATGTTTACACACGTATCTGCAGCTTAGGGGTTGGAAACAAATTCTCTGTCTGGATTTTGTGTCTGTCTTTCCCTGAGTGAGTTGGACCCAGAGAAGTAGCTTATGTTTCAGATTTCTTTTTGCATGTTTACTAAGTTCCATTTCATCTTTCCAAATAAAATGGTTCCTCTTCTATCTTAAATTCAACTGTCACCTGGTTAAAAACAAAACCAAGCTGGGTGTAATCCTCATTACTCAGGAGAGAGATCTGAGGTTGGTGTTTCTAAGCCAGTTGGTGCAGGAAAGTCCTAAGACTTCAATTAACCACCACCAAAAAAAGTCCGAAGTGGAGCTGTGGCTCAAGTGGTAAAGTGCTAGTCTTCAGCAAAAAAAAAACAAAACTCAGAAACAGTGCCCAGCAATCCCCATGATTGGCACCAAATAAATCAGTAAATGAGTGAGTAAATTATCTGGCTACAGGTTGTTCAGTAAAGGGGGCAGCCACCAATCACCCTCAAATGCTTCTCACTACCAACTCTTCACAAGCTACTGAAAATTGGTTTTTTTTATGCAGTGTCTCCTGATTTTTTTAAACATACTTGTAAAAAAAATAAGTTAATAAATGCTTTCACATTTGTTCTCTATGTTGTTGTTTGCTTTAGATAAAATATATAACTCTGCCTTTTCTCAGTTTTTTTCATCTATAAAACAAAGAATATAATACAGGATTGTCATCAGCTTCAGAGAAGATAATATATTTATTAAGTTCCTTTTTATCTAAAGCTTAAGAAAATCTTAGCGGCTAGGCACTGGTGGCTTATATATGTAATCCTAGCAAATCAGGAGGCTGAAATCTGAGGATCACCATTCAGAACCAGTCCGGTCAGGAAATTCTGAGAGGCTCACCTCTAATTACCACCAAAAAGCCAAGTGGTACAACACCAGCCAGCCTTGAATGAAGAAGCCCAGTGAGAATGTGAGGTCTTAGGTTCAAGCCCTGGTACTAGTCCAAAATAGCCAATAAATAAACAAATCTGTGATCAACTAGTATCAGATAACTTAATTTGTGTAACTATTGGTTAAATTCAGTGTGTACGTATAAAGCCTTCTTGCTCCTAACCCCTCAATACAGTGACAGAAGAGGTATTCAGTGGCACCAATCCATGAGGATGAAGAATCAATAGCAAAATTTTGGATACCCGGAATTAGACAGGCTGCCCAGAATCAGTGACCTAAGAAAGCCAAATCTTAGGTCAACAGTGGAGAAAGCTGAGAAATAATCCAATTTCACTGTCAGAAAAGCCCCACAAGGTTAAAGAATTGGCATAGAAAACTGAGGAATAAGATGGGGTGAAAAATGGAGGATTGCATCTCATGGTCTTCCACAAACGTAGTTTTTATCAGTTAAAACTAATATTGAATTAAAGCCTACTCTGGAGGCTAAGATCAAGGTTTAAAAATCACCCTGGTGCTGGGAATGTGGCCTAATGGTAGAGTGCTTGCCTACCTAGCATTCATGAAGCCCTGGGTTCGATTCCTCAGTACCACATGAACAGAAAAACCAGAAGTGACGCAGTGGTTCAAGTGGTACTGTGCTAAACTTGAGCAAAAAGCCCAGGGACAGTGCCCAAACCTTGAGTTGAAGCCCCAGAACTGGCAAAAAAAAAAAAAAAAATCACCAGTAAAGACTTATCAGCAATTAGTTAGCAAATACTGGAAGTGGAGGTATAGCTCAAGTAGTAGCTTGCCAGCCTTGAGGGAAAAAGCCAAGGAAAAGCACCTTGCCCTGGAGTTCTAGCCCCAGTAGCCATGTTATAAACTCAGAAGTCATGCCTGGCAAAGGAAAATCTTAACCGATTATCACGGTGTTTCTAGTGGATCTAGATACCATTTGTCTTACCCACCCAAAATCCTTTGGGGTTGGGAATGTGGCTTAGTGGTAGAGTGCTTGCCTACCATGCATGAAGCTCTGGGTTCTATTCCTCAGTACCACATAAACAGAAAAAAGCTGGAAGTGGTGCTGTGGCTTAAGTGGTAGAGCACTAGCCCTGAGTTCAAGCCCCAAAACCAACACATGCACGCACACACACACACACACACATGTATCAGATTCTCCCAGAATAATGAAATATTTTCATATTATGATAGGTGTTAAAAGATTGATGGAAAATAAAACCAGATTGAGAAGGGATTCAGAAGAAGGAGAAACATAGAATGCTCAATGCTAGGCCTGTATGACTGGTTATGAGCCACAGCTTGGACTGTGGCCCTGAAATGTGTAATGAGAGTTAATGTAAAACCATAACTATCCCCTTTTTTTTTTCTTTTGTGACAGTACTGGGGCTTAAACTCAGGGCCTGGATGCTGTCTCTTAGCTTTTCTGCTCAAGTCTAGTGTTCTACCTACCACTTGAGCCACAGTTCTGCCACTGTTTTTCTGGTAAATAATTGAAGGTAAGAGTATTATGGACTTTCTTGTCCTGGGCTGGTTACCAACTGTGATTCTCAAATCTCAGCCTCCTGAGTAATTAGGATTAAAGGCATGAGCCATCAGTGCCTGCCTGCTTCCGGAAGTGGAGCTGTGGCTAATCTAGTAGAGCACCAGCCTTGAGCAAAGTAGCTCAGGAACTGTGCCCAGGCCCTGAGTTCAAGCCCCAGGACCCACACAAAAATAGATTAAATCAATAGATAAACGTGGCTTATGCCTGTAAGCCTAGCCACTTAGGAGGCTGAGGATGGCAGCTCAAAGCCCAAGCCAGAAACGGTGAGACTCTTTTCCCCAATAAACTACTTAGAAAGAGCTGGAAATGGCACTGTGGCTCAAATAGTAGAGCAGTAGCCTTGAGCACAAAGCTCAGGAACAGCACCCAGGCCCAGATTGAAAGCCCCACAACTTGCAAAAAAAATAAAAGAAATAGACAACACCAAGAGTGATTAAGAGCAAAGATAGATACTTACCTTAGAATAACTTTTGAGTCAGACCCTGCCTTAATATAGCCCTGATACCAAGCTCAGTGTGTCTCACTTTGAGTATCCACATTCAGTCTGTTGGGGCATGCCTCTCTTTCCGTTTGCCTGCTTGCTTACGCCATAAGTTTCTGTCAAGTTTGTGACTTGTCCAGAAATTCTTCATCAAAGTCAAGGACCCTCAGTGAAGAGTCCCTACTTCTAGAAGAAAACTTCACAAACCCTAACCTGGACTCAGTAACAATTCCAAGTGATGAAAATAAAGTTGTTTTTTCCTTGTCTGTTTAGCAGTCTTTAAAAATGCATATATGACCATCTCTATGCTCGATTATATGGGCTGTGTATACATCGTGTGCATATACATATTAACATGCCTATATATATTTAAAAGTAAAATCTTGGGGAAAAAAAATCACCCAGCCAGTTGCATATCTACATTAACAGGTGCTTATTTAACACAACTATTTTCTATGGAAAAATATATAACTAGATCTCCATGCTATATACATATATAATGTTTGTGTTTATATGTTAATATACATGCATGTAAGTATATACACGTGTATAATACACACATGTGTATGTAGGTAAATATATTCGTGTCTGTGCTTAGACTTTGGCAGCAAAGCTGTGGAAGGACTTACATTCAATTGATAGTGACATCTCCTGCGGAGAGGGAAAGGGATCTGTACCTTCCATGAACAGTTCCGATGCAGTCCGTGGGTAACTTCCGCAGTGAGCACCGGTGTCGGGCCGGCCGCCAGGTCCGAGCCCGGGGCCCGTCACGGCCAGTCATCCTCCCCCGAGTCGCCCAGCTCGGCCCTGCGGGTGATCCAGCGCCAAGTGCAGCTAACAGCCATTTGGAGCCAACCTGGATCTCAGTATGACAGACAATACTGAATTGCGTCTACACATCACGAATTCCGCCGGGATCCAGTGAAACGCAGATGGAGAAGTGAAATGCTTACAAAACCATTAAGTAGGATCCTAGAAGCCTCGGTCCCCGCCAAGGTAGCGTGGCCGAGCGGTCTAAGGCGCTGGATTAAGGCTCCAGTCTCTTCGGGGGCGTGGGTTCGAATCCCACCGCTGCCAGGTGGATCCTTTTGGTCCCGGCGGCCTTGAGGGCCGCTGCGTTTTGCCTCGGCACTAGCGCCCCCTGCCGTGGCGTCTGTCTGGAAGCTACCGAGGAAGTCGGCGAGGGGGCGGGTCCGCGTGCGCCGGGGCGGGGCATTGTGGGTAAGAGGAAGCGCGAGGGCCGGCCCGCTCCCCCCCACGTGTCCGCCGGAGTTTCTCCACCAGCAACATGGCCGCTCCCTGAGAGGAGACTCCGGCCGCCGCCACCTCTGCAGCCGCGGGTACCTGGGCCGTTGTCGCCGTCCGCGCGCGGCCCGGGCGGAGAGGTGAGTCCCGGCCTGCCCGCGGGGGGGGGGAGGTCGGGGGTGGCCGCCGCCCTGCCGAGGCCGGGTCCAGGCCTGGGCTCCGCGAGTAGGCCGGGCGAGGCCCGCGCCGGGCGGCCGAGCGGCGGGGCGCCTCCCGGGGCCGGGGCGGGGGCGCCGCGCGGGGCTGCGAGGCGCGGCGGCGGCGGTGACTCAGGGTCGCGTCGCGCGCGGCTCGGGCCGCCCCGAGGAGGGGCGCTGTCCCCGGCCGCGGCGGCTCCGACCCCGGGGCCCGGCGGGCTCTGCGACCGGAGCGGCGTGCGCCGAGCTCGGCCTCCGCCAGGGACGCGACACCGCCGGGCAACGCGTCGGCGTCGGGCCCGGGCCGCCCCATTCATTGACCCGGCTGCAGCCGCGGCCGCCCGCGGGCGCAGGGGCGTCCCGGCCCCGAGCGCGGCCTCGCGGGGCGCGGGGTGAGGGCGGGCGACGCGGCGATCGCCGCCTGCCCCGCAGTGCCCGGCCGCGGGCCGAGACCCCGCCTGCAGCGCGCCATCCCGGGCCGCATCTCACGTCTGTCTCGGTGGATCGGGAAGAAAACAGGTTGCCACGTAGTAACGAGCCTGCCCCCCCCCCCCCCCTCCCGGCTGACACTTCTTCCCTGGAGTCCGGTGGCGCCTGGCGTTTTTTTTTATTTTTGCCCGTGTAGCGGATGAAAATAGGAAAGGATGACAAGGTCCGGGAGCGCTGGAGAGGCCGCGGATCACGTCCGACAGAGGCGGGACTTGAACCTGTGGAGTCGGGTTCATCGCGTCCACGTTCTTATCCACTATACCATAGTGCCTTTTATCGGAGAGGCTTGCAGCAGCCTGGTTAAGGGTATGAACAAGGCTCTTTGACATCAGCTAGACCTGGTACTTCTGTCTTGATTTCAGAACTACCCTGGGCAATGCACTTATCCTCTGAGCCTCAGCATCCTCCTTTTTAAGGTGAAGGTGGTAAGTCTTGATTCCTGTGGCTTAGAAAATGACTAGATGTAAGCGTTCTTGGCGCCAGGCATGTCCAGCTATTGGGAGAAGAGTGAGTTAAAAAAATCGCCCCACCACAAACTCGATGATGCATATAATTACTATTTTTGCGTGTGTATGTGTGTGTGTGTGTGTGTGTGTGTGTGTACGTAATATGGGTGCATGTGCCTGCATGTTCACATACCCACACACACTGAGTTTTGAACTCTAGGCCTTGTGGTCTGACCTTGCCTTTTCAGCCTGGCACTGTACCAGTTGAGCCACACCTCCGCTGAAGGCCTTTTGTTGGTTAATTGGAGATAGGAGTCTCAGGCTTTCCTGCCCAGGTTGGCTTTGAACCTCAATCCTCCTCCTGTGACTTAGTGAAGAGTTAGTATTACTGGCCCTGTGGCTCTTGGCCTTTATTTCTGCTTTATGCTGGAGAAAACAGAAGCATTGAGAAGCCATCATGGAGTTTATATTCTGGTACAGAATACAACCAACCCCCAAGTAAATAGACAGGGAAGTTCTTGGTTATGGTAAGAACCACTCCGGAAATAGGCTGAGGAGTTGGGTGTAGCTGGAAGGGTTTGAGATGGGGTCTGGGCTTGGAGCTAATAACCAGGAGCCCTGCCCCGGAAAAGCCCTGGAGGGGTGGTGGGGTGACTACTGTGCAAGTCCTGTGCCGCCTAGAGCGTGCTGCCTGGAGCTTGGCCTGTTGGAGGTCTAGCAGGTGGCGGCCACCAAGTCAGGTAGAGATGGACTTTATGTAGGGCCTCGGGACCACGAGGAAAAGTTTGCATTCTATTTTATGACTTAGGGTTTTGATCAGGGGATGGTGAATTAAAGGTCTGAAAGAGGATCTTAGGGAAGAAGTTAGATCATTGTTCTTCAGACTAGATAAGATTTATTAGTGGAGTAGGAAATCAGCTTAAGGGATTGTCACTAGCCATTTCTTTGGGGGTGGGGGTGGGGTGCCAGTCCTGGGGCTTGAACTCAGAGCCTGGGTGTTTTCTCTGAGCTCTTTGGCTCAAGGCTAGTGCTCTACCACTTTTTTTGGGGGGGGGGGGTCCGGTCGTGGGGCCTGAACTCTGGGTCTGGGCGCTGTCCCTCAGCTCTTCAGCTCAAGGCTAGTGCTCTACCACTTGAGCCACAGCACCACTTCCAGCTTTTTTTCTTTTTCCTTTTGTGGTGCTGGGGAATCGAACCCAGGGCCTCAGGCATGCAAGGCAAGCACTCTACCACTGGTGCTCTACCACTTTGAGCCTGAGAGCCCCTTCTGGTTTTCTGGTTCTTAATTGGACTTTCCTGCCACCGCTGACTGAAAACCTCAATCCTCAGATCTCAGCTTCCTGAGTAGCTAGGATTACATTCCTAAGCCATCAGCCTCTGGCTTGGCTTTTTCTTTTTCTTTCTTTCTCCCTCTCCCTCTCCCTCCCTCTCCCTCTCCCTCTCCCTCTCCCTCTCTCCTTCTCTCCCTCTCTCCTTCTCTCCTCCCCCTCTTTCCTCTCCTCCCTCTCTGTCTCTGTTGTGAGGCTTAAACTTTGGGCCTGGGCAAGGCTAGTGCTCTACCACTTGAGCCACAGCACCATTTACAGCTTGTTCTATTTATGTGGTGTTGAGGAATCGAACCCAGGGCCTCATGCGTGCGAGGCAAGCACTCTACCACTGAACCATCTTCCTGGCCCCTTTCTCTCTTTTTTCTTTTTCTTTCTTTCCTTTTTTTTTTTTTTTTTGTAGTTTATTGGAAGTAAGATTTCCGTAGACTTTCCTGTCCTGGCTGGCTTCAAACCACAAGTCTCAGATGTCAGCATCCTGAGTAGCTAGGCTTACAGGTGTGAGCCACTCATTTCCGCTAGCATTTTATTTTGAATGAACAATGGTAGAAACTGCATGGTATCTAAGTAGGCAGTTGTGGTGGCTCTCTGTGAAACCTTGCTTCAGTCATACAATGGCTCAGGTGTTCTAGTCATTGATAGGAACTTTCTTATGCTGAGTCTTAGGCTGAAAACGTGGAAAGTCACTGAGTTGGATCTTGTTGGCTAGGAGAATGGAAATGATCATTTTAAAATTTTTTTGAGCTCAAGTGTGTATGTGTCCTGGGACTTGAACTTAGCTCTCACTTAGCTTTTTCCAGTCAGGGCTGGCTCTCTTCTTTTCCTTCTCCTTCTCCTTTTCTTTTGTTGGTTCTGGGGCTTGAACTCTGGGCTTGGCGCTGTCGAGCTCTTCAGCTCAAGGCGAGCACTCTACCTTGTGAGCCACAGAGCCACTTCCAGTTTTCTGGTGGTGTACTGGAGATTAGAGTCTCACAGACTTTCCTGCCTGGGCTGGCTTTGAACTGTGATCCTCAAATATCAGTCTCCTGAGTAGCTAGGATTACAGGCATGGGCCACTGGCACCCAGCTGGCTCTCTTCTTGAACCACAGCGCCACTTCCGGTTTTCTGATGATTTGTTGGAGATAAGAGTCTCACAGACTTTCCTGTCCTGGCTGGCTGGAACCTCGATCCTCAGAGCTCAGCCTCCAAACCTCAGACCTCAACCTCCCAAGTAGCTAGGATTACAGGCATGAGCCACCGGCGCCTAGCTCACTTCTGGCTTTTTTGCTAATGAATTGGAGCTGAGGGACTTTTCTGCCCAGGCTGGCTTTGAACTTCAGCCCTCAGCTCTCACTCTCCTGAGTAGCTAAGATTACAGGTGTGAGCCACCTAGGTGGTCTAGGATGATCACCTTTGCAGTGAGCCAATCACGTATGGGATCCACAGGGAGGTATCTCATCCCATCTCAGCATCTCAGCTGGGCTGGGCTCAGCAGAGGTCATACCGTGTGTGTGTGTGTGTGTGTGTGTGTGTGTGTGTGTGTGTGTGTGTGTGTGTGTGTGTGTGTGTGTGTGTGTGTGTGTGTGTCTGTGTGTGTCTGTGTGTGTCTGTGTGTCTGTGTGTGTGTCTGTGTGTGTGTCTGTGTCTCAGCTGGGCTGGGCTCAGCAGAGGTCATACCCTGTGTGTGTGTGTGAGTGTGTGTGTGCGCGCTCAGTCCCTTTGCTCACTTAGAAGTCAGTACTCTGGCTCACCTGGCCGCAGAGCCAGTTGCAGGGAGGGTAGATGCATGCCATGCATACACACGGAGCTGAGGAGCCTTCTACCCTCCCATGTCCTCTCTGCACTGTAGCAGCTGCCTAAAATTGTTTAATGGTTCATAGTTCCCCAGCGCTCCGTTCTGAAACCAGGCCTGTTTCAGTCCTGATTTCTTCCTGCTCCAGGCTTTTCTCAAACTAAATCTCCCATGGCATGCCCATGCTTCACCTTGACCCTAACAAATAGGTGGCCATGTGCTAGGCATTGGGATGTAGCACAGGACAAAGTAGACTAAAGTCCTGGCCTGTGTGTGACGGTAGTAGTGACTTGTGATGTGGAGAAAGCCGGAGCAGAGTAATGGGGACAGCGTACAATTTTGAATAGGGGGGCTGAGATGGTCTTTAGGGCCAAGGTGACATTTGAGCAAAAGTCAAAAGAGATGCAGGAGGGATCCAGAATGTTGTCCACAGAGAGAACAGTTCTTCAGGCCCTGAGTGCAGTGACAGGGACAGGTGTGAGGGAAAGGGACAGGGGGCTGACCTGTGCTGCATGGGATGGGATGGGGTCCTCCAAGGCTCTTCACGACAGAAGCCAAGCAGTGCTGGGAGAGGCAGGGTGGAAGCAGGAAGCTGTCACTGTGATCCAGCAGCAGAGCCGGTGGGACTGGGGCAGCGGGGGAGGGGAGGCAGATCCTGCTGTCTTTGCAGATTGATCTGAGAGGATTTTGCTGGTATTGAAGTCAAGGGTGACACCATGGCTCAGCCTGGGTAGTTGGCAGGTTGGGGTGTGTCTGTGATAAGAGAGGGTCTTAGTGGGGGCTAAGGTGACATTGAACTAATTCCACAAGCATCAGGGTCAGGAGTCACGTTCTTGTCTGGACACACTGAGAGGTGGACTGCGGACTGAGGGGTACTGGGCTCCCTTCCTCGGCTAAACATTATCACCCCTTGTCCTGGGGATGAAGAGCATTCAGCCCTCTCCCCCATGGGGACACCTGCATCCTTCCTTCAGGGGCTGCCTGGAGTGACTCCTCCCCTCTCCTGGAGGGCCCCCCCCCCCCTACATACGCTGCTGTTGCTCTGTTGTCCTAACCCTTCCCTCCCTTGAGCAGCCTATGCCTCCTTCCCCTGCAGTGAGGCCCGGCCTTCCTCTGAACCCCCACTCAGTGGTCACCCCAAGGCCTGGACTTGAAGTCCACTTGATCATCTTGTACAGTGGGAATGGTCAAGCCACCTCACAGGCTCCTCACACCAAACACTGAGAGAAAGTATGGGCAGACTTGACATCTCCTGTCACTTGTTTTCTCACTTGGTAGCTCCACAGCCTCAGATATGGGTGTGGGAACGGTGGCTATGGACCAGCCACCCTGTCCTCTGATGAAACTCATAGAACCAGTCATTCCCCCCTCCCTCTCTCTTTTTGTCTGTCATGGGGCTTGAACTCTGGGCTTGGGCACTGTCCCTGTGCTCTTGCTCAAGGTGAGTGCTCTACTGCTTGAGCCACAGCACCGCTTCTGCTTTTCTCATGGTTTTATTGGAGATAAGAGTCTCACAGACTTCCCTGTCCAGGCTGGTTTTGAACCTCAGTCCTCAGATCTCAGTCTCCTGAGTAGCTAGGATTACAAGCATGAGCCACCAATGCCCAGCTTGACTGAGTTTTTCTTTCTTCCTCCCTCCCTCACTTATTTGTTGGTTGTGGGACTTAAACTTAAGGTGTGGGCACTGTCTCTGAGCTTTAGTGCTCAACACTAGCACTCTACCACATTGAGCCACAGCAACAGTTCAGGTTTTCTTTTTTTCTTTTTTTTGGGGGGGGGGGTCCGGTCGTGGGGCCTGAACTCTGGGCCTGGACGCTGTCCCTCAGCTCTTCAGCTCAAGGCTAGCGCTGTACCACTTGAGCCACAGCGCCACTTCCGGCTTTTTTCTTATGTGGTGCTGAGGAATCAAACCCAGGGCCTCAGGCATGCAAGGCAAGCGCTCTACCACTGAGCCACCTTCCCAGCCCAACAGTTCGGGTTTTCTGATTAGTCGTAGATAAGAGTCTCACAGACTTTCCTGCCTGAGTTGGCTTCAAACGTGGATTCTCAGATCTCAGGCTCCTGAATAGCTAGGATTACAGGTCTGAGCCACCAGCACCTGGCTGAGTCTCTTGCTTGCAATCACTGCTTGGTTGTGTGTTTCCCTTCCCTCCCCCTCTCCCTCCCCCTTTCCCCTCTCTTGGTCAGTAGAAGACTGCAGTTGGCTGTCCACTGCAGACTTCACCATAGACGCAGAAGTTGGTCAGTGTTGTCTTGGGCCCCTCACTTCCCATGCAGTATCTGTTAGAATAGGCACCCCAGTAGTGTTCAGTATTGACCAGCTGACTTCCAGGTCTCTTGCTCTGCTTTGCAGATTTGAGGCGAGGACTACGAGAGGCGTGGCTCTCCCTAGTATGGCCAATGAAGAGGATGACCCAGTCGTACAGGAGGTAACTGCTGCTGTCCATCCTCTACCAGGGCTGCTGGCAGTGCTCTGAGCCCGTCCCCCGCCCCCTTCCACAGGCCAGTGGGGGAGCTGTTGGTATCCTAGTACTCCTAGTCTTTGCCATTACCTCTGCTTTCCCCAGACACTGGTATAGCTGACCACTCCCAGGGCTCTGGTCCAATGTCCTTACTACCAAGATCTCCCTGGTGGCCCTGACTTGGCCGCATTGGCTGTTCTGCTCAGTGCCAGGCCCCGTACTGGCTCACAGACCCCGTGGTCTTTGTTGAGGGATGGGGATGGACAACACCCCCTCCTGGGTTTTCCCAATACAGTCTTTCAGCACATGTGGCTGTGCCCTTCCCTGGGGAGCTTTGGGAGGCAAAGTCCATGACTTTCCTGCATGTGTCTGGAGCCTGGCTTTGAGCTGGGGGGGGTCTTAGACACATATTCAGTGATTCTTCCTTATTTGGGGCTACTGCTTACTAAGTTTTTGGATTCCAGCTGTGCATTTTAGCTGCAACTACATTGTCAAAAACAAGCTATGAGGGCTAGGAATATGGCCTAGTGGTAGAGTACTTACCTTGCATGCATGAAGCCCTGGGTTTGATTCCTCAGAACCACATAAACAGGAAAAGCCAGAAGTAGCACTATGACTCAAGTGGTAGAGCGCTAGCCTTAAGCAAAAGATGCTCGAGGACAGTGCCTAGACCTCGAGTTGAAGCTCCAAGACTGGCAAAAAAAGAAAAAGCTATGATGGGTGGGGATGGGGGCATGGTTGCTGGGCAGAGTGGCAGCCAAGGGACTCTCAGTACAAAGATGGCCCTGGCATGCCTCCATTTGGATGCTGCCTCCACTGCATCTTTAAAGAATTGTAAAGGCTCTGGGCATGTGTGCAAAGCCTTTCAGGTGGAAGGAGGAGCAAGCCAAAGCCCAGGGGTAGGAAAGAGAAGGGATCATATACATAGCTGGGAAGCAGAAGGGAAACATGGGATGGGCTTGGTTAGGCAGGTTATGAAAGGACTTGCAGGCTACTTGAACATGGTGGCAGGTAGGTCCAGGAGCAAGGGGCAAGGGTGGGTCATGTTTTGGCAGGTGCCTTCCAAGCTGGGAGAGAACTTGGTTGGGGCGAGCAGCTCTTGTCCTGGTTGCTCAGAGCTGTCAGGAGGGAGGTTTGAGACCTGGTTCTCTTTATTCTTGGCATGAGTTGAACTATTTCCTCCTTCCTAAACTCTCTCCCTCTGAGCCACTGCCCCTAATGGAAGTTCAAGGAGTGGGTTTGTGCCTGCGGTTGGGGCCTGGTGCTCTCTGCCCTGTGCTCTGGCTAAATCTTCTCCCCTTGTTTCCAGATTGATGTGTACTTGGCCAAAAGTCTGGCAGAGAAGCTGTATCTGTTTCAGGTAAATGTGGAACTGGAAGGAAAGGGGGAAGCCAAGCCAGCAGGATGGCCTGGGGAACCTCGGCCTTTCTTAGTATTCTCTACCCGAGCGCAGTGGGTGCTAGCTCCCTTCCCGGGGTAGGGGGCTGCCATTAGTCTCTTCACCGGTGGGAGGAAAAGTCAGGCGGTGCTCACATCTCAGACCATACACCCAGATGTAGCTTCTAGTTCCCTTGGAAGTTTCCTCCTAATCTCTGTCTTGGTGATGCCTGCTTACGGGATTCATGTGAGGACTGGAGCATGGGGGAAAGCCATAGTGGGAACCCACAGCGATCACCTGGGTCTTGCCAGCTCTGATGCCCTACTTTCTGGGCCAGTAGCTTATAAGGGTGCACGTGCATTGAGCACATTTATTTATTGTTGGTCATGGGGTTTGAATTCAAAAGTGAATTTGACTAGTTGGATTCTGTGTTGCACTTGGAGCAAGGGAGGCTTCTAGTTGCTGCAGGCCTGGGGCAGGGGCAGTGGTGGCATCTGCTTGTGCTAGGAAGAGGCCTGGGTCTTTGACTGACAGCAGAGTGATGACAGTGACTTGTGGGCACTGGGCCCTGTGCTGGTCAAGCTCTATTTGCATTGTCCACACTCTTGGCTGCCCTGGGAGTAGGACATGGTGGAGGCCTGCTGCCTTCCAGAACCTGCACCCTTCTCTGTGGCCCTTATCAACCCGAAGTTCTAGGAGCTCCAGGCAGCCCAGCCTCAGGCCCTCTCGGTGGTTGGAGGAGGATCTGCCCACCCAGTGCTGGCCTTTCTCTGGGCTTCGTCTGGGCTGCAGGCTGTTGCAGCAGCAAAGCTGCCCTCAGACCTGAATGGAGGTGTGGGTGCTGTGTTGCTGTTGAGGGACCTTGGAGGACCACAAGGTAGTTGATCCCCAAAAGGTAGTGCTTATGCTCCTGGTTCCATCTGTCAGGCTCCCCACAGAGGCTGGAGGGTGGGAGCCGTTTGCATAAAGACAACGTTACCCAGGGGGCATGAGGCCCAGGGAGGGCATGGCATGGGGCTGGTGAGTAGTGTGCCACCCCCCTCCCCCCAAGTATGTTGTGGGAACATGGCACAGGTGTAGCAAGAGAGAATGGGGTCACCACTTTCCCATGCCTGTTGTCCAGTTCAGCAGTGAACATGACCAGGCCAGCCTCGTTTTCTATTTCTGCTCCCTTGATGTTCACCTCCCTTGGTATCCTGTAAACAGAATGACCTTGGGTCCTGGGCGCTCAGACCCATGGCCGTGCTGTTGATTCCATGGCCGTGCTGTTGATTCCTAGAACCTTGGGTACCTATTTAACTTGCTGATGCTGGGACAGGTCCCTCAAAAGTGAAAAGACCATAAAACTGCTCTGCAGAAGGTGGCTGGGAGGAGCCAGTGCCATGGGGTTGCAAGTGGAGACTTCAGGGTGCTCATGTGGGCCCTGAGTGCTCTGGACTCTCCTTGGGGTGCTGCTAGGGTGACTGTTGATTCTTGTCCAGAGCTGCTGGCTGGGCAGGATGGACTGACAGCTCCCTTCCTGCCCTTCCATCCCCAGTACCCTGTGCGTCCAGCCTCGATGACCTACGATGACATTCCACACCTCTCAGCCAGGATCAAGCCCCGGCAGCAGAAGGTGGGCTGCCCTCTGCCCCAGGAGCAGTTGGGAAAGCTGGGGAGGGCTGTGAAGGGAACAGCAGCAGCTCACAGAGTCTGCAGGGGAGGACGGGGTTTCCAGAAGCAAAGGGAGGAGCCGATCCAGATGGAGCAGATGGGCAGGTGCCAGCTCAGGCTCCCTGGACAGGACAGGGGTGGGGTGGAGGAGTCCTGACAGGAAAATCTGACCACCACCAGAGGGATGGTGAGGGGGAGTCCATGCCCGTCTATGGGGGCATGTCCTGGGTGTTCATGGCGAGAAACTCTCCTGACAAGGCCATAGCAATCTCTGCTTCTTTTCACCCAAACTTGGAGACTGGCTGTTGCTAAAGAATCTCCCCAGTGTTAAACATTGGTGCCTAATTCACGTCTTTGGTATGGAATAGAGCGATGGAAAAGGCTATGAACTCCCTGTGGGCCCCCCCCCCCCCCAGGTCACTGACATTTCTGTTGCAGTTTGAGGTGGTGGTGTCTTCTACAAAGAGGAATATGTCAGTCTTCTAGACAGAAACTAGGTTGGGGGTACCCATGTTGAGCTGTGCATTGGGTCCTCACAGGTGGGGGCGGTGTTTGGTATCCCCAGGTAGAGCTTGAGATGGCCATCGATACCCTGAACCCCAACTATTGCCGCAGCAAGGGGGAGCAGATTGCACTGAATGTGGATGGCACCTGTACCGATGACACTAGCACGTATTCCTCGTGAGTCCCCAGGCCCCCGCCCCCCAAGTCCACAGGGACCAGCCTTGGAGACTGGTTCTCTGTCTTGTCACTGCCCCACCGCTGGGCACTCCAGTGTTCCCCACCTCCTCCCAAGCTGGCCCCTAGAGACTGCCCACCACAAACAAGGCTGTGAGGTTCTTTCTTTCTTTTTCTTTCTTTGTTTCTTTCTTTGTTTCTTTCTTTCTTTCTTTCATTCTTTCTTTCTTTTTCTTTATTTCTTTCTTAATTTCTTTCTTTCTTTCTTTCTTTTTCTCTCTTTCTCTCTTTTTTGCCAGTTCTTGGACCTGAACTCATAGCCTATGTGCTGTCCTTGAGCTTCTTTTTTGTTCAAAGTTAGCGCTCTACCACTTGAGCCACTGACTTTCCTGCCTGAGCTGACTTTAAACCATGATCCTCAGATCTCATTCTCCTGAGTAGCTAGGATTACAGGCATGAGCCTCATGGCTGTGGGTTTTCTATCTATTGACTCCCTGCCCAAGGCAGACAGAGGCTGCCCTTAGCCTTGGTGCTGGTCCCTGGTTGGTGCATTTCCTAAGTTGGGCTGGGCTCTCCAGGCTCATCTGGAGCTTGACATCCTTCTCCCTATGCTCCCTTCCAGGAAGCTGATGGATAAGCAGACCTTCTGCTCTTCCCAGACGACCAGCAACACGTCCCGTTATGCAGCTGCACTGTACAGGCAAGGTATGGGGGCAGGGAGATCTCAGATCTTGTCCAGCCTTGTGTTTGGCACCTGCCTCCCCTGAGCTAGACCTGCAGACACCAGCCGGTGTGAGAATGAACTGAGGTTACTAGGGTTACTAAGAGGGACAAATTTTGGGGACAGTGCCCAACTTGATAGGATTAGGACTCCAGGCTCATTTCCTCTTGGGCACAGGTACTCAAGTGCAGTGTAGTATTATTAAATTTGAGGTCAGGTGGTAGAATTCAGTGCAAGTTATTAGGACCCAGTGATTCTATTCACGATAGCCCCAAAGTGGAAGCAACCCAAAGGTCACCAGCCTATGAGTGAGTAAACACAGCAGCAGCATTAGCTGGCCCGTGCCATCATGACGCCCTGACAGACCGTCCCCGGATGAGTCTTGACAGCTCTGAACTCGGTGGAGGAGGCCGGGCTCAGAGGACCACACAGTCTGTGCCCTCTTTTGTGTGAAATGTCTAGAATAAGCAGAACCACAGAGACAGAGCCAGTTGGCCTCCAGGCTGGAGGGAAGGACGAAGTGAGGACTAACTGGTTCTTTATTGGGTGATGAAAATGAGCTAAAATTGATTGGCACTGCTGGCATGGTTGTAAATATATTAACATATCCAGTGGTACACTACATAAAACTAATGTAAACCCCAGGAAATGAGAACAAAATCAAAAGCGGGGTCAAAGAACTATAGTCTTGGCTTTTTTTCCCCCTTCTTGGCTAGCACTCTACCACTTGAGCCACAACCTCTTTTGGCTTTTTGGTGATTAGAGATAAGAGTCCCAAGGATTTTGCTGCCAGGGCTGGCTTTAAATTGCGATCCTCAGATCTTAGTCTCCTGAGTAGTTGGATTACAGGTGTGAGCCACTGGTACCCAGCTTAATCTTTGATTTTGAACTGTATCTCAAGGTTGTAGTTTTTTAAAGCCACATTTCCTGTAGTCAGATCATATACTCCTGCACTGTACTGTAGCAGGCAAGCTACTTCTGCAGTCACATTAGCATTCGCAAATAGATTTCTTAGCAAATTGGACAAGGTTTTATCGGGGAAGGATGAAAAGGAGAGTCGCTGAGTGTCAGTGGCTCACACTGTAATCCTAGCTACTCAGGAGGCTGAGATCTGAGGATGGCGGTTTGGAAGCCAGCCTGGGCAGGAAAGGCTGTGGGACTCTTCCACCAGGAAACCAGAAGTATAGCTGTGGCTCACCGTTGTAGAGTGCTGTCCTTGAGCAGAAAAGCTCAGGCACAGCGCCCAGGCCTAGAGTTTAAGCCCCGAAACTGTCCAAAAAAAAGAATGGGGGCTGGGAATGTGGCTTAATGGTAGAGTGTTTGCCTAACATGCTTGAAGCTCTGGGTTCGATTCCTTAGACCACATAAACAGAAAAGGCTGGAAACAGTACTGTGGCTCAAGTGATAAAGAGTGAGCAAAAGAAGCTCAGGGACAGTACCCAAGCCCTGAGTACAAGCCCTAGGACTGACAAAAAAAGAAAAGGAGAGGAAATCTATTTCCCTGTGGAGTGGGATAGTGGGAGGAGTCTGGTTAGCTACCCAGGAAGGCAGGAACAGTAATTCCAGGGAAGCAGGGGGACTGGTTGGGAGGTGGCCTGCAGAAAGTGGCTTTGAGCAGACACTTTTAGGAGGCTGTTTGGCTGTAGGCCAAATTGGACTTTGGTGACTTGAGCCAAGCTGGGTGTATTGGCTTTGGTTCCTAGAGGCAGATTCAAGCCCATCTTCCTCTGCCAGGTGAGCTCCACCTGACGCCTTTACATGGCATTCTACAGTTGCGGCCTAGCTTCTCCTACCTGGATAAGGCAGATGCCAAGCACCGTGAGAGGGAGGCGGCCAACGAGGGTGAGCCCTGGCTTCCCTGCCATGCTGTCTGTCTGCCATCTGTGGTTTTGGCGGGGTGGCTTGGGTCAGGTTGGGGGACACTTAGCATCCCTCTATCCACTCTTGTTACCCCCACATTTGAAGCAACCAAAAAGTCTCACATTTCCATATGACCTGGGGGTAAGAACTGTCCCCAGTGGAGACTGCCATTTAGGCATCTGTCTGTTGATTGCTGGTGAGTTCCAGGCGCCCGATCAGTTTCTTGAGGGTGATACGGAAGCAGGGCAGGGCAGGGCAGGGCAAGCAGCCCCAGCAGAGCTGTTAGTGGCTGCTTGCTTCCCTTGCAGCCGGGGACTCTTCACAGGACGAGGCGGAAGAAGATGTGAAGCAGATCACGGTGAGCTCTGGCCCTGGGTGAGGGAAACAGCTTACACTGAAGGATAGCAAAGGGTGGAGGGCCTGAGCCACAAGGGGCCTACCTGCTCTGGGTGTGGGGGGCATTCCTTCCTGTTGGGTGGCTGGCAGCCAGCTGGCCACCTCTGCTCAGCTGAGTTGTTGCTCTTAGCAGAACAGCTTTGTTCTATGCAGGAGGGGAACCCCATAGGTGTGCATCTAGGATTGTGGCTGTCTTTTTTTGTTGTTGTTGTTGTTCCAGTCCTGGGACTTGAACTCAGGGCCTAAGCTTTTTTGCTCAATGCTAGCATTCTACTACTTGATCCATAGCACTACTTTGGGCCTTTTTTGGTGATTAATTGATGGTAAGAGTCTCATAGACTTTTCTTCCTGAGCTGGCTTCAACCTACGATCCTCAAATCTCAGCTTTCTGAGTAGCTAGGATTCCAGGCATGAGCCATCGGTGCCTGGCATCTGGTTGTCTTAAATAGGAAGCTATGGCCTAGGGATCACCAGTGAGCTCACAAGGCCCCATGTTTATTACTTACGTGATTCTCCTGTACTTTCAGTGGTGCACAGATGACTAGTCACCACCTTAGTGCTTTATCCCTGCCTTTGAGAGAGATGATGAGAATATTAATGGTGTGTCAGGGTCCCCCGTTGAAGTGGTTGTAGGTTGCCATGAGTTTTAAAAGAGAAGTATTAAGCTGGCCGCTGGTGGCTCATGCCTATAATCCTAGCTACTCAGGAGGCTGAGATCTGAGGATCGCGGTTCAAAGCCAGCCCAGGCAGGAGAGACCGTGAGACTCCTATCTCCAATAAACCACCAGAAAACCGGAAGTGGTGCTGTAGCTCAAGTGGTAGAGCGCTCGCTTTGAGCTGAAGAGCTGAGGGACAGCGCCCAGGCCCAGAGTTCAAGCCCCACGACCGACCAAAAAATAAATAAATAAATAAATAAATAAATAAAAGAGAAGTATTGCACAAATCTCAAGAGGCTGACCTGTGGACTGGACGCTGGCTCATCTTATGGATGGTGGAGCCTAAACTGACGATGGTAGCGGGGCTGCAGGAGTCTTGTCTCTCTGGCAGCTTGTTGGGTGTCCTTACATATGCTAAGGGTATATTTATGAACCCCATGAGCCTCATGGCAGGACAGATGGAAGCCACAGCTCTCTTGCCCTGGTCTGTATGAGTGGCTCATAGACAGGATGTGGGTGCCTGCATCAGGAAATGAAGAGCAAGGAGGCGTGGGAATGCCTCTGTGTGGGCACAGCTTCGGGAAAGGGACAGGCTGAAGGCATGTCACCCCCCCACCCCCAGGTGCGGTTTTCAAGGCCGGAGTCGGAGCAGGCCCGCCAACGGCGAGTGCAGTCATATGAGTTCCTGCAGAAGAAGCAGGCGGAGGAGCCCTGGGTCCAGCTGCACTACTGTGGCCTGAGGGTGAGCAGCCCCCACGCTCTTCTCCTCTGCCTCACTTCAGTGCTAAGTCCTGGCCAAGTAGCAGGGAAGTCCTGTGGGTACTTGGTGTGTCTTCTTCTACCCATCCCGCTTAGCTTGCGCCAGGTGTGGGGTTGGAGAGGCCAGCCTAGGGTTCCTGTTTTTGGGGGAGGGGATCTCCCTCAGGGCACTCGTGGAGTGGGAACAGCTTGCTGGGCTCACAGTGGGGCTAGTGTTTGGTTACATCACTGTCATCAGGTGCCACCCTAGAGCATCTGCCATCTGTCGCAGGCCTCAAGGTTCTCTGTGTCCCTTGGGGCGGGGGTGGGGGGGGGATAGATTTGCTCTGTGCCCAATTTTTAGTTCATACACTGGCTTTGGAACCTTACCTTAAAACTGCATGAGAGGCGAGCAGTTGAATATTAGCTCCCCATGCTCGTTTCTCTGGAGCCTTTTGGAGGAGGCTTATACTCACAGAGCCTCAGACTCAGGGTCAGACTTTCTATATATACTGTATATTTCCTACCGTGTGAGTGTAGGCAAGTTACCTAAATCTCTCAACTCTTCTCCTTGTCTGTAAAATGGGAATGGTAAAACTTGGTAGAGTTACTTTGTAGATGAGCCGAGCATATGGCTAGCCATTGGAGTGACTAGAGTCTGCTGCTCAGAGTCTGAGCTAGGATTTGGCTGTTGCTGATAGTGTCTCTGTGTTATAGATAGGATGTCAGGCAAGGCCTGGGGTTCTGGGCTCAGGTTGAATGGGCCTGTGTCTAGAGTGGGAGGTGAGGCAAAGGTTGAGGGCAGGATTGGAGAGAGGCCTGGAGGGGGGCGTTGCCTGACCTCTCCATTCCGTCCCTCCCCCAACAGGATAGCCGCTCAGAGCATGAGCGGCAGTACCTGCTGTGCCAGGGCTCCGGTGGGGTGGAGAACACGGAGCTCGTCAAGTCGCCCAGGTGAGACTGGCGGATGCTGGGACCGAGGCCCCTTCTCTACGTGGGCAGGGGAGGAAGGGCTTCATCTGTCATATATTGCACCTGGAGCAGCCACTGAGGAAGCTCCTTCCTGTCCAGCAGTGGCTGGTACTCACGGGGAGGGGTGGAGCTTTAATCATAGCCATTTTCCTGCAGTGAATACCTCATGATGCTGATGCCACCCAGCCCGGAGGAGGAGAAGTGAGTAAGGGGCTGGGGCTTCTTCCTCACTCCCCTCGCCCCCAGCCTCCTCTAACCCGTGACTCACTCCCATGATAACAGAGACAAGCCTGTGGCCCCCAGCAACGTTCTGTCCATGGCCCAGCTGCGGACACTGCCCCTGGCCGACCAGATTAAGATCCTAATGAAGAATGGTAGGTACAGGGGACCCCAGTTCTACCCACTACTGCAAACATGAGTCTGTGGGACAGTCTGAGGTCTCGGGACAAAGCCAGAGGCCCTGCTCCCCAGAGCACCCAGCTCTGCAGCGCCATCCTGGGCAGGGTAGCAGGCTCCGCTCCATAACTCTGAGCCTTCTTTGACATCTGCCTACTCTGGGGACCTGCAGTAGGTTACTTGACCTTCTAAGTCTCAGATAGTCTATAAAAAAAGTTGAGGATTGTGGTTGGGGGCATGGCTCAATTGGTAGAGTGCTAGTCAGTGAGCAAAAATATCAGGTACTGAGTTTGAGACCTGGTCTTGGACCTAAAAAGAAAGCAGCTCACGATGCTTGGGAGGGTTCAAGGATGAGGCGTCTGCAGGGCTGAGTCCTGCACATGACTGGGGACTTGGGTCATTTTAGTGGTAAAGTTCTTCCCCTGCCTGATATCTGGGTGTCTCCCGCTTTGCACAGTTGGGACGGCCTTCTTAAAGGCTGAGGGGCTGCTAGCTGGTTCATTGCCAACCCAAGCCCTGGGGTCCTCCTCTGAGGTGCCACATGAGTTTCCCTCTGTGCTTGGCAGTGCCAGCAGACCCTGGCATTCTTCAGGGCACTCTGGGCCTTCCCCAGCCTGTGCCCATGCTCCCTTGGGGCCAGCAGAGCAGTGACAAAGGGCACAAATATGGAGCCAGAGGTCTGGGTTGAAATTCTGGCTCTGCCACTTTGTCAGGGCCAGGTAAGCATGAGTTTGAACCTTCTCTAGGCTGAGGAGTGAGTCTTCTTCCTCCTTTATGTTTGTTTGCCTTCCTCCCTGATTGCTTCTTGCCCACGAGCAGTCAGCCAGCGACAGCCATCACTGTTCAGGATGCCCCTGTTACTCTTGTTCAGAGACGGCTACAAGAGCCTGGGGCTGGGCAGACTCTGACAGGGAGGGGGGGTGGGCCAGGTCTCTCCTTGGGTCTCCTGAGCCTTTGTCTCCTATGTTTACTTCAGTGAAGGTCATGCCTTTTGCCCATTTGATGAGCCTGCTGGGCCCCTCAGTGGACTCCGTGGCTGTTCTGCGTGGCATCCAGAAGGTGGCGATGTTGGTCCAAGGAAACTGGGTGGTGAAGAGGTAAGCTGCTCTGGATGATCCATTTAAGTTTGATGTAATTGATGATTTCTTGGGTCTAAACCCTACCATAATATTTTCTACATGCTCTGCCTATATTTAATTTTTTTAATGTTATTTAGAAAAATATTATAAAAATTGGAATGGAGAAAGCTGTCTTTATTGAGAGACATTTATTTGTTAGAGACATCTTGAAATATTTTCCTACCCTCCAAAGAAAAGTGAAATTCTGCAGGCACTCAGATCACCCCAGTAGGACATGGGTGGCTTTTTGTATGGCCAAGTGGCCAAGGGAACATAGCAGTTGCTGGAAACGTGCAGGAACCAAGGGAATTCTGAGTCTCCAAGGTACTCCTTCTGTGAGTGCTGTTTGCCCTCTGTTTCCTCTCCAGAGGTATAAGGTAGTTCAGGAGGAAAGAATGAAGTTTCTGTTCTCCAGTTTTGGTGGCTGAATGGATATTACATTCATTTTACCTTCTACTAGGTTTGGTTTGTGTGTGTGTGTGTGTGCGTGCGGGAACTGAGACTTGATCTCTCCCTTGGCTTTTTCGCTCAAAGCTGGCATTCTACTGTTGGCGCTAAATTGCCTTCAGTCCAGCCTTTGGCTGGCTAATGGAAGATTGTCTTACAGACTTTTCTGCCCAGATTGGCTTTGAACCTTGATGCTCAGATCTCAGCCTCCTGCATAGCTAGAATTATAGACATGAGCCACTGTCCTGGCTTTGTCTTGTTTTTGTTTAAAGGCAGGGTGTTATTGTGGAATCCAAGCTGGCATGAACTCAGTCTCCTAACCAGGTCTCCAGAGACCTGGGATTATAGACATGGGCATATATGTGTACTGCAACACCTGGATGGTTTTTTGTGTTTTGTTTTGTTTTTTTCAATTTGATTCTTTAGTGGTTACGTTGTAGTTTCAGCTTGCAATCATATAGCTTTTTACCCTCTTTTAAGATAGTTCAGAATCTTAGATTGGTTTGTTTATCCTTCTCTGCTCTCTGCTGCAGGGTTGGTGTATTTTTCATCTGTACTATACTCCCCAGAGGCCAAAACTTAACCAGTCAGCTGTCTTTATATGTTTCTTTCCCTTCTTCTGCTTGTTATTCCTGAATCACTTCTGTTTGTTTCTATCAGAATAATGTTCTTCTGCCTGAAAAGTGCTTTATCTGAAACGTCTGGTGTGTGTTGCGGGGTGGGTGGGTACTAGGGCTTCAAGTCTGGGCCTGGATGCTGTTTTTTAAGCTTTTTTTTTTTTTTTTTCCCCCGGTTGTGGGGCTCGAACTCTGGGGCCTGGGCGCTGTCGCTGAGCTCTTCAGCTCAAGGCTAGTGCTTTACCACTTGAGCCACAGAACTACTTCGAGTTTTCTGGTGGTTTATTGGCGATAAGAGTCTCTCAGACTTTCTTTCCCAGGCTGGCTTTGAACCACTATCCTCAGTCTCAGCCTGAGTAGCTAGGATTACAGCCGTGAGTCACTAGTGCCTGGCTTGTTTTTTTAGCTTTTTTGCTTTTTTAGCTTTTTTAGCTTTTTTGTGCCACTGAGCCACACCTCCACTTACAGCTTTCTGATGGTTTATTAGAGACAAGAGTCTCATGGACTTGTCTGCCTGCTCTGGCTTGGAATCACAATTCTCAGATCTGAGCCTCCTGAGTGAGCCCTGCTCACTTTTCTTCTTGAAGAATGTTTTTATGGAATGTAGAATTAATTCCTGAGGTGATTTCTTCCCTTCACACAAAGATTTGCCCTGTGCTGACTTTGTTTTTGTTAGAAGTCTGCTGGCAGTCTGATCCTTGTTGAGTTGAGGTCTTCCTTTGTTTACCTTAGGCTGCTTGGGAGAGTTTGTCTTGCTGCAGTTTCTTTACACCATGGCAGAGGGTGGATTTCTTCTTCCATGGCCTCTTTGGGTTCATAGTTGATAAGTTGTGATTGGATGCCATTCCATAGTTTCCTTTCTCCTGTGATTCCTCCATTAGACTAGCTGCTTCCTCCCCTGACTGCCATTTCCCACCGTATGTCCCTAGTGCCATTATGGCTTCTAGCACACGCAGCCCCCTTAGTAAATACAGGGTGTCACTTGAAGTAAGTATATCGGTAAAAACTCACTTTTTTTGAGTAATGTAGTGCTAAGGTAAATAGTACAGTGAAATGTCAGAAGCTGTATTTTTTTTAAGCTGCACATTTTTTTTTTTCAAAAACGAATTCACTGCACAAAGTTCCATCATTTCACAATGGGTTGTCCAAAGCCGTTTATAAAGTGCGTTTGTGTTACTGCTCCATGGTGGTGCCCTTTCAGTGTGCTGCCTGGTGTCCTCATTTGCCCAGACGTTCCCTGTGGAAGAGCTTTGCCCTGGCCCTTCATCCCTTGTTAAGGGACACTTACCTAGTTATGCCACAGAATCCGCGAGTGGCCGTCCCGTCACGCATCTAAGGACTAGCCCAGGGGCAGGTACCAGGTGTCTCACTGCAAGTCCTCCACAGAGCTGTTGTTTGTTTTGTTCTGGTTGGTGTGTGCGCACATAACATGCCACATCCCCATATCCATGAAGCTCAACTGTTTTGTTTTGATGGTATTGAGATTGGAACTCAGGGCCTTGCATGTGCTTGCAGAGCCTCTCCCATTTGAGCCATGCTCCCAGCCCTGGAGGTCAGCTTGAGTGCATAGGTCCTAGGTGGCTGCTGGCCAGGACTGGACAGGGGGCAAGAGGACCTTCAGCAGAGGCACCAAGCCAGGGGAGCGGAGGCCAGGCCAGGGCTAAGGATGGGATGGGGTGGAGTCACACTGGAGACCCTCTAGCCTTTACCCTGACGTTCCCAATGTTTGCCAGGCCCATCCTCTGATCTGTGACTTCAGCTCACACATACCTGCTCTCTTTTGTCTCTTTAATTATAATTTATTTAGTACCTGGAAGTAGTCCTACCAAGAGGTTTTTGTTTCATTTTTGCTGCCAGTCCTAAAGCTTGAACTTAAGGTCTGGGTGCTGGCCCTGAGCTTTGTGCTCCAATCTAGCATTCTGCCATTAAGCCATAGCTCCACTTGCGGCTTTTTGGTGGCTAATTTGAGATAATGGTTATGGGGATTTTTCTGCACAGGCTGGCTTTGAACTACCATTCTCAGATCTGAGCTCTTGAATAACTAGGATTACAGGCCTATGCCCCCGGTGCCTGGCTCACAAAGAGGTTTAATCCATGAATGAGTATAATGCATCTTGTTTAGTGTCACCCCTGCCAGACCATTTATCTTGATGCCATATATAACTTTACATGGATTTCCCCTGTGGGCTCTGGGCAGAGTTCTTGGGGTGCAGTGTGGCATACTGCCCTTTCTCACGGGGGGGGGGTCGAGGATCGAGGATGAGGACTGACCGACTCCTCCTTCCCCTTGTCTGGCAGTGACATCCTGTACCCCAAGGACTCCTCCAGCCCTCACAGCGGGGTCCCTGCTGAGGTGCTCTGCCGAGGCCGAGACTTTGTGGTAAGTACCCGGGTTTTGGCCCTGGTGCAGGTATGGAAGCTGCCCTCGAGCTTCCCCTCTGCCTTTCTCCTTCCTCAGACCCTTTGTTCATTGGCCAAGCAGTACTTGACGAGTCTTGCCTGCATTGTGGATCTGGGCAGATGAGAGTGGGTAGATTTCTAGTGGTCATGAATAATTGGGCAATCTGGCCCTACGGAGTCCATAACCCACAGGGTCCAGGACTTGTGGCTCCCCTCCCAGATGCAGAGTTTAAACGCCCCTCCAGGGTGCCAGGCTCCAGGTCTTAGGGATTTTCACTGCCTCCTTAGACCCTGGCATTGAGCTTGGAGCTTCCTGAAACTTGTCCTTTGGAGCTGTCCATGGTGACTTAATGCCCACCCACGGGACGGCCTTGTCCCAGGGAGCTTGGAGTCGGTGATTTCTCCCGGTTCCTGTGGGCAGTTAGTGGGTCTGGTGGGTGTGATTTCATCTGTAGGGTCCAAGTGCCTCAAATCCCCATGCCCAGTGCCCACCCCCTCTGCAGGGAAAGGGTCAGATCTCAGACACCCACCCTCACCTCTGCCAGGTACCCTGTGAAGAAGGCAGGGGATGTGAGAATTTCCAGGGTGGGGTGAGGCTCGCGGGGCATGGGGGGTTTCCAGGAAGTGGCATGCCAGGCTGCCCATGCAGAGTACCCGGGGTCGTGCCAGGCCCAGAGTCGCCTACCAAATCGTGACATGTTTCAGGAAGCATTGGGGATGTGGCAATGACGAGGTGGACAGAGCCTGGCTTATGGGGCGCTTTGGTCCCCATGGAGTAGAAGATGGACTCTGTACCAGCAGAGGGGTGGAGAAGACAGAGAGGTGGAGGACTCGCTGCCAAGGCCCGTGGCTGGGGCAGAAGTGTGCGGAGCACCCTGGTCCATGTGCCCAGGGCTGCTGCAGGCTCCAGCCGTCCTCTCACACCACCTCTGGGAACCTGCTGCTTTTCTCCCTCAGATGTGGAAGTTCACACAGAGCCGCTGGGTGGTGAGGAAGGAGGTAGCAGCAGTGACCAAGGTAAGTGCATCCTTCTGAGCCCCGGGGCCCGCTTGCCAAAGGCCCCCAGGAGGGTGGGCCTTACTCGCTCCTCCCTGCAGCTCTGCGCGGAGGATGTGAAGGACCTGCTGGAGCACATGGCTGTGGTGAGGGTCAACAAAGGCTGGGAGTTCATTCTGCCCCACGATGGGGAGTTCATCAAGAAGCATCCAGATGTGGTTCAGCGGCAGCACATGCTATGGACGGGCATCCAGGCTAAGTAAGAGTTGCAGGGTGGGATGAAGGCAGAGCCAGGAGGCAGGCGAGAGCCACGGCCCTGAGCAGTTCTCCATGCTGGTGGATAGTCCCTGAGCCCTGAGCCCTCCCAACACAGGACCCACACTGGTCACAGCCCCCAGTGAGCAGAGCTGCGAGTTCCCGTGGCCTTGGGAAGGGAGGGAGAGGCATCGGGCCCTGGCATCACCTGCCCTGGCCCGGCTCTGCTGCTCTCCAGGGACTACAGCGTCTGGGCTTCGAGGGCTTGAGCATATTAAGCAGCAATCAGGGTCGTGCCTTAGAGTTCAAATGCTTCTCTTTTCTTTCCAGGTTAGAAAAAGTCTATAATCTTGTGAAGGAGACCATGCCAAAGAAGCCAGACGGACAGGCAGGTGTGTGGGGCTTTAGGCCAGGTAAACCTAGCTCAGTCCTTCTGGCCCAGAATATAGGTCGTGGTGGGGATGTGTGGCTTTCGCTGTTCCCCTCCCCTCTTCCTTCCACAGACAGCTGGGGGCAGCCCCTGAGGCCTGTGTCCTCCGGAGCTGGGTGTGGGCTCTGTCCAGTCTAGAGATTGGCAATGCCACTCCACACGTGGAACTTGACCTACTCAGCCCTCCTTCCTCCTGGTGGGGTAGCCCAGTCCCACCTGAGCCCGGTGTGGGGAGAGAAAGCACTTGGCTCCTGACGTCAGCCCATCACCCCACAGGGCCTGCGGTGCTGATCTCCGGGGAGCAGCGAGTCCAGGTAGCCAAAAGCAAGGCCCAGCAGAACCACGTACTTCTGGAGCGGGAACTGCAGCGGCGGAAGGAGCAGGTGCAGGGACCTGCAGTCCTGACCAGTGTGCAGATCAAGCAGGAGCCACTGAGTGAGGAGGGAGAGGATGAGGACGAGCAGGATGTGGAGGAGGAGGAGCCCATGGACACCACACCCAGTGGTGGCGGTGGCCTCAGCAACAGGCTGGCCAATGGGCTTCCTGCTGGGCGGGCTCTGGCCGGGGACAGCTTCAATGGGCACCCGCCCCCCGGCTGTGCCAGCACCCCCGTAGCCCGGGAACTCATGGCCTTTGTGACGGCCACCTTTCAGAGACAGTTTGTGCTCACGCTGAGCGAACTGAAACGCCTCTTCAACCTGCACCTGGCCAGCCTGCCGCCGGGCCACATGCTCTTCAGTGGCATCTCGGACCGCATGCTGCAGGACACGGTGCTGGCCGCGGGGTGCAAGCAGATACTGGTGCCTGTAAGTAGAGGCTGTGCCCGAGCACAGTGCATTGTGGGGGGTAGAGGGGAGTGGTGTTGATGGGCTTCTAGAAGCTCCACATGAGTGGGCAGCGCCCTCAGTACGTGTGTAGTGGCTACATGAGTACCTCAGTGGGGCTCCACGTCCCCCTCTGAAGTGGGATGCTGCTGGGTTTTGTACACAGGAGTTTGGGAAGGACCACATGGGGCTTGAAGGGCCTGGCTCGCGGTGAGGGTTAGAGAATAGGCTCTTCTTGTGGATATCTCACCTCCCGGGAAGCAAGTTAAGGGTTACTGCATTGCATGCTTCAGTGACCATGAATCAAGCCTTCTCCACAGCTTGGACCTGGGTCCTGGTGGGCCACTGGTACCCAGGCTTTTGTCCTGCCAGCCAGGAGGCCTGTAATGGCGGCATTGGTGGAGCCCTGTGTGTGGATATGGTCCTTTGGCAGGGATGAGGTGCCCAGCCATAGCCTAAAGGAGACCATGGTGGAGGCTTTCTCCTCCTAGCACTACTCAGCCCTGGCAGCAAATGGGCTAAGGGGAGGCTGCCCGCCTCTCAGATGAGGGAGAGTTGATGTGGATAGCGCCAGGGCCCGGTGACCCCTGTGGTACTCTAGGCCAAGGGTCCCGCCTGTGCGTGGGGAGCAGAAACTAGGACAGGAGGCCCTGTGGATCCCAGGCCGGCCAGCTGCCTCCAGGGGCCTGGCCCTGTTGGCAGGGAGCCTCCTTGGCAAGGTCTCTAGAAGGTACTGAGATTTGGGGCCCTTGGCCTCCCAGCAGGTGGGTGTAGCTCTCTGCTGACCCTTCTGTGTGCGCTGGGACGCATGAGGGCAGGGCATCAGCCTGATGTCTGTGAGTTGCCCGCACAGGCACGGGCTGGGCAGGTGCGGAGGGTATGGGCTGCTCAGATGTCCTGGCGCTCTCACCGCACCTGCGCATCCTCCTCCTTGGTTGGCCCCGTCTCTGCAGGGAGCCCCCAGGTCTTGACTGGCTGAGAGGCTTCTCTTTTTACATAAGAGAGGAAGCCTAGGAAAAGCAAGGAGACTCTCACTTTAAGCTGAGTGCGAAAGCCTTGCTTGTGATCCCAGAATTGTAAGTTGGAAGCCAATTTGGGCTAAGGAAACCTGTCTCAAAAAGAGGGACACGTGGGGCTGGGAAGGTGGCTCAGTGGTAGAGTGCTTGCCTTGCATGCATGATGCCCTGGGTTCGATTCCTCAGCACCACATAAGCAAAAAGAAAAAAAGCCGGGAAGTAGCACTGTGGCTCAAGTGGTAGAGCGCTAGCCTTGAGCTGAAGAGCTGAGGGACAGCGCCCAGAGTTCAGGCCCCAAAACCGGACCCCAAAAAAAAGAGGCACACGTGCCAGTGGCTCATACCTATAATACTAGCTGCTGAGGAGGCTGAGATCCAAGGATTAAACTTGAAAGCCAGTCTATGCAGAAAAGTGAGATTCTTAGCCCCAGTTAACCATCACAAAGCTGGAAGTGGGGATGTGGCTCCACTGGAAGAGCACCGGCCTTGAATGAAAAGAGCTCAGGAACAGCACCCAGACCCCGAGTTCCAGCACCAAAAAACAAAACAAAACGCTACCCTGTTCTTCGCCAGCTGCGCGGCCTCGGCTTGCCTTCTTCCTCTTGGAGACATGGGCTCAGCAGTACTCTGGCACTGCATGGTTTCTTATGATTAAGTGATACTGTATAAAGCCCACATCAGGGTTTCCAGAACTGCTGCTACTCATGGTTTGGGGAAACCCCTCCCCCCATTTTTTTCTTCTCCCCTCTAGGTCAGGTCTGTGCCACCCCTTTCCCGGTCCACCTGTGGACCCTGCCGAACCCAGTGGCCTGGGGGACTCCAGAATGAGGCGGGGCCTCTGGGCCTTGCATGGTCCTCAGGGAAATGCAGGGTAGAAGGCTGTAGGCAGGGTTGAGCTCGTGACCGTTGGTAGGAATCCGAAGCTGGCTGCCTCCATCCAGGGCCATGGTGGGCGTCGTGCTCGCCTGGCGGCCAGTGAGCGGCAGGGCTGGGCTTGGAGCACAGCTTCCCAGGCTGGGAGCGGGCAGGGCAGTGGGGCTGCATGGCAGACAAATGACCAACTCACACTTGGGCCTGGGCCAGTTTCCCCCACAGAGTGCTGCTTCCCCGGACGAGCAGAAGGTGTTCGCCCTCTGGGAGTCTGGAGACATGAGTGATCAGGTGAGGCAACCTTTGCTTGTCTTCCTGGGAGTCGGGGCGGGGCTGTACCCCATCGTTCAGGCTGTCGGCCTTCCCGGCCACTCTACCGCTCCAGCGAGGCCAGCCACGGCAGGAAGCAGACCTTGTGGTCCTGAACGCCAAGGGTCACATGCGGTAGATGCACAGTTGAACAAATGAAGTGGGTTTCTGGGACGTACCTGGCGTTCGGTGGCACTGGCAGTGGGTCGCGTAGCAGCCTCCACACAGCTCCTCTGGGGCAGGGACACCCACGGGGTTTTGTAGCCTGGGAGCAGAGAAATGTTCTCAGGAGCTGCTGGCTGTAGGATTCTAAAGCGTTCCTCTGCAGGTCCCAGGCTTGGATTTTAAGTTAGAGAAGTTGATTATTTTAACTAGCCACATCTTGGCAAGGGAGCGTCTCAGGTGTTCAGAGAACAGAAATGTGAATTCAATAGTGGCTCTGTGTTTGTAGGCTGTATAGCCATGGAGCCTGAGCCACCCCCATTCCCTACCCCTACCCCAAGTTTTATTGATCTAAAGATAACTTTTCTGAACGTGAAAGGTGGGCTGAGGAGAATGACTTAATAAATTTAAAGCACTCATTTCAAATAGTATTTTATAGTCCTGTGTCTGTGTGTGCACGCACACATGCACGTGCGTACATGTACGTACATGCACATGTACTGGGCTTGAACTCGGGGCCTGGCGGTGTGTGTCTAAACTCCTTTTTGCCCAAGGTTAGGGTAGTGCTCTTTACTGGTTGAGCCACGGCTTTATCACAAGTTTCATGGATTTTCCTGACCAGGCTACCTTTGAACTTCAGGTCTCAGTCTCCTGAGTAGCTAGAATTACAGCCAGGAGCCACTGGTGCCCAGTGGGTATTGGTTTGGGGTATAAGGCATTCTTCAGCCTTCTGTTTCTTAGATGTGGTGGTAATGTTTTATGTCTAGACTTAGTCAAGTTGATACAGTATTCTGTTTCAAGTGTGGCTACCCTTGCTTGTTAGACTCCTCTCTCGGGGTTTGTTCTGGAAGTATGTCCACACTGTTTGTCCTGAGTCCTTGTGCCCCTCTCGTTCATGTATGCATCAACCCTGACCAGGGTCTGAAGCAATGGCAGTTGGGGAGACGTGCTCATCTTTGGGCAGGGGAGGTGGGTGAGGGCTGTTAGTAGAGACTGCGCTGGGTATCTTGGGGAGGTTCACTTTGGGAGCACTGTTTCCTGTAATAACACATCTCTACTACTAAAGCATCGACAGGTTTTGCTTGAAATTTTTTCCAAAAATTACCGGGTGCGCCGGAACATGATCCAGTCTCGGTTGAATCAAGAGTGTGGAGAAGATCTAAGCAAACAGGAAGTGGATAAAGTGCTGAAGGTATGTCCACCACTCACGCATTGTCATACCTGTGGCCTGGGCTCAGTCAGTGGCAGCACAAGGTTGCCAGCTGTGTGGCAAGGACCAGAGTTCCGCTGGGTGTGTATTACGTCAGCTGCTCTGGCAGTCAACAGCTGCTGGTGGGTCGGCATTGGTGCATTGAGCACCCTCCCAAAGAACAACACATGCATTAGAACCCTGACTCCATCCTTACAGCTTACACCATTTCCCATTGATGCCACAGGCTTCACACCTGTGTGGTGTAAGCTTTCAAGAGACCTGTGTGTGTGTGTGTTAGGGCTTAGACTCAGGATCTAGTTGCTGTTTCTCAGATTTTTTTGTTCAAAGCTATAGTATTCTATCACTTGAACCATTTCTGGCTTTTGCTGGTCAATTGGAGATAAGGGTCTCATGGACTTTTCTGCCCAAGTTGTCTTTGAACATTGGTCCTCAGATCTCAGCCTCCTGAGTAGCTAGGATTACAGACCAGAGTTACCAGTACCAGCATAGAATCCTTTTTATGTGTGTGCCATTCATGAGGTTTGGACTCCACTTCTGCTCTCTGATGGTTAATCAACCCTCAACAAACTTTTCTAAATGACTCTCATCATTTTGGGGACCTCTGGTCTGCATTGTTTCTTTAGGAAAAAGAAAATTTCCTTCTAATTCCTTCTCATTAGAATCTATAGATCCCTTCATTTGCCATCTTTTTTTTTTTTTTTTTTTTTTTTGTTCTTCAGCTCAAGGTGAACACTCTACCACTTGAGCAACAGCACCACTTCTGTTTTTTTTTCTCGTGGTTAATACTCACGCAGACTTTCCTGCCCTGGCTAGCTTTGAATGATTGCCCCCACCCTTTTTTGTGTGTTTGTTTCTGGTCAGTTGTAGAGCTTGAACTCTGGGCCTGGGCTCTGTCCTTCAGCTCTCCAGCTCAAGGCTAGCGCTCTACCACTTGAGCCACAGCAGCACTTCTGGTTTTCTGTTGGTTAATTGGAGATCAGAGTTTCACAGACTTTCCTACCCGTTCTGGCTATGAACCATGAGCTTTAGATCTCAGCCTCCTGAGTAGCTATGATATAGGTGTGAGCCAATGGTGCCTTTTTTTTTTTTTTTGCGGGGGGCGGGGGGGTCTGGTCATGGGGCCAGAACTCTGGACCTGGGAGCTGTCCCTCAGCTCTTCAGCTCAAGGCTAGCGCTCTACCACTTGAGCCACAGCGCCACTTCGTTTTTTTCTTTTTGCTTATGTGGTGCTGAGGAATCGAACCTAGGGCCTCAGGTATGCAAGGCAAGCACTCTACCACTGAGCCACCTTCCCAGCCCCAGGTGGTGCCTAACTTTTATCCCTGTATTTGACCTGTTACCTTGAACACTAAAGGCACTGAATTCTGGTTAATTAAGGTCTTTGTTCTGGTTAATTTAGCAATATTTGATATTTATAAAGCACATTTATTTTGTAGTTCTTGTTAAAATGTCCTAAGACAAAGGCACCAAGCCTCAAGGAAGAGAGGACATTTACTGCAGCAGCATACTTATCATGTGTCACATTTATTCTGCCCAGGAATCACACATCTGCCCGATCACTCTGGACATACAGACAAGTTTTCTTTTCTCCTAGGATCTGTCCTTTAACCTGTTTCTCTTCTTTCCTGTAGGACTGCTGTGTAAGCTATGGCGGCATGTGGTACCTTAAAGGGACAGTACAGTCTTGACAATAGTAGCAGACCCCTAACCCAACGAATAGCCAAGCCAAGGAAGGGTGGCGGAGCCGGGCATAGAGCCTCCACTTGCCTGAGAAGACAGAGCAGTAGGCACTGCCCGCCTCATGGCCTGCGCCCTGCCCTGCCCAGCCCAGCGGAGAACAGCAGGGTCGGCTTCAGTGAGATCGTGCCCAGCGGAAACCAGCTGGACCTCTGCAGTACAATTTGAAGTTCCTCATGTATTGTGCTTATTATTTGGTTCATTCTCCTAATAAAGAGAGTGTATGCTGACTGGGGCAGGATGATGAAAATCATGGTTTCATATTTTCCTTTTCAAACTTAATGCCAACAAAGTACAAGTTATGTTTACAAGATGAAGAGAAAAAAAAAAAACCTCAAGGTTTTTGTATTTAAAAGTCTACAAGCCAATATCTAATCTTACTAAGACTTCTGCCAATTTCATTAAACCAAATTGAATGGTTTCCTGGTTGGGTTTCGGTGACCGTGTTACCTTTTACAACACCTACTTTACATCACAGTCTCAGCTGTTTACAAAATTAGGATCAGACCATCTCCTCGAAATGTTTGCACAAAGAAGGAAACAAAACCAGGTAAGTGTGGAGCGGTGTCAAGTGAGCTTATCACACTTTGATGTAAAAAAATTTCTATTTTGTGTATTTTAAAAATAAATGCTGACACTAAACTGGCATCTTGGTGCTGCTGTCATTTCGGGGGTACCCTTGAGACATTAGTGTACTATTGAGAGACCTAGGAGTAGTTTGAAGGCATGTGGACTGCATCAGCCTGTAACAGTAAAAAACAGGTTAAATTCACATGTATTTCAGTCTCCTATCAAACCCCAGATGTAATTTAAAAAACAAAACTTTTTTTTTTTTTCTTTTGCCGGTCATGGTGCCTGAACTCTGGGCCTGGGCAGCCTCTTCAGCTCAAGGCTAGCGCTCTACCACTTGAGCCATAGCACCACTTCTAGCTTTTTCTGCTTATGTGGTGCTGAAGAATCGAACTCAGGGCCTCATGCATGCAAGGCAAGCACTCTACCACTGAGCCAGCCCCTAAAATACAAAACTTTTTGCATTGCTCTCTGTGTGAAGTCCTTCAAGTAGAACGTTTGCATTTGCATTTATGTTAGCATTCCTGTTAGGCCCTGACCACAGTGTTAAGAGGTGGCTTGTCTTTGGGACAGCATGGGCACCAGGAGAGCCTCATACTAAGAGGAAGGAAGGCAGTGAACAGTTGCAGGTGGAATGTATAGAAATAATAACTGAACCGGAGGGTTGAGGAATTGGGGAGATGAAGGCTGGAACAGAGCCCAGGGTTGTTGGTCCACAGGATGACTGCCTTAAGGGGAGAATTGAATACATGTAATAGAACAAAAGATGACCAACTTTTTTTTTTTTTTTTTTAAATTTATTTTTGGGTCCGGTCGTGGGGCCTGAACTCTGGGCCTGGGCGCTGTCCCTCAGCTCTTCAGCTCAAGGCTAGCACTCTACCACTTGAGCAACAGCGCCCCTACCGGCTTTTTTTTCTTTTTGCTTATGTGGTGCTGAGGAATCGAACCCAGGGCCTCAGGCATACAAGGCAAGTGCTCTACCACTGAGCCACCTTCCCAGCCCATGACCAACTTTCTTGACATAAATTTTGTGTGTGTGTGCGGGTCCTGGGACTTGAGCTTGGGACCTGGGTGCTGATCCCTGAGCTTTTCTTGCTTGAGGCTGGAGCTTTATCACTTGAGCCACAGTTCCTTTGTTAGGTGGTTAAGTGGAAAGAAGAGCCTCAGGGACTTTACTGACCAGGCTAGCTTAGAACCCCGATCCTCAGCATGAGCTGCCAGTACCCGGCTTGACATAAATTGTTAAAGCAAGATCCTTGGTAAGTAGGACTGACAAACATGGCACAATTAAATATTCTGGATATACCACAGCTGTTAATTGTAAAACGTTGACTTTTTTTTTTAGATATTTATCGAGAATAATAAAAGGTACTCTTTATGAGACTTCAACAATACAACGTGAACCGATCATCCTCCTTATATACCATAGCTTGGAAAAGATGTGTGTGTGCTTACTGGGGTTTGTACTCAGACCTTGGGTGTTGCCCTTTCTTACTTGCTCAAAGCTAGAACTCTCCCACTTGAGCCACAGCTCTACTGCTGGCTTTTTGCTGGCTAATTGAAGATCAGTCTCCAGGAGTTTCTTGCCCAGGCTGGGTTCAAACCCTGGTTTTCAGATCTCAAGTCTCCTGAGTAGCTAGGATTACAGGTGTGAACCATCACCCAGTTAAGCCAACATCTGACAAGTGTTTAAAAAATGTTGACTCACAGGATAAAAAAATAAATGTACTTGAACAGAAGTCTGTATACATTTATGTTCACCCCAAAAGCCAAGTGCGGTGGCTCACCCCTAGCTACTCACTAGGCCAAGATTTGAGGGTTGCAATTGGAGGCCAGCCCAGGCAGAGAAATCTGATACTCTATCTCCAATGAACCATCTCAAAGAGCTAGATATAGTAGTGGGGGTTGTGGGGTAGAGCATCCTTGAGCATAAGAGCTCGGGGATAGCACTGGCACTGAGTTCAAGCCCCAGGATGAGAACAAAAATACTACAAGCCAGGCACCAGTGCCTCATGCCTGTAATCATAGCTATTCAGGACTCAGATCTAAAGAGTATCAGCTTGGGCAGAAAAATCCTGGAGACAGCTCCAATTAAACAGCAAAAAGCTGGAGGTGGAGGAGTAGCTCAAGTGGTAGAGCACCAGCATTAAGCCTAAAGCACTCAGGCCTCGAGTGTGAGTCCCAGTGTTGTCAACAAAAGTTTTGCAATCTCAGGGAGCTTTCCAGCCCTGAGAGGGAGTGAGCTTACACCAACAAGCCGCAGGTCTATCCTCGTTCCCGTAGATAGCTTTATTTGGCGCTTAGAAAAATATATACAACCATCAGGACCTCAGTTCTCTTAAATATTTGTCTTAAATTAGAAGTATGCGAGCGCGCGGGTGAGCAGGCGTCGGGGTCCCCGGAGTGCTGCGGGAGCTGGAGCGCGCAGGCACAGGCGCAGGTGCGCGCGGGCGCGGGAGCACGCAGGCGCAGGCGCAGGTGCGCGCGGGCGCGGGAGCGCGCAGGCGCCGCCGACCCGGCCGCTCTCCTTCGCTCCGAGTCTGAGGAGAGGCAGGCAGTGGTCTTCACGCCTCTCCTCAGGGCTGGGTCTGTTCTGGGGCTTGAACTCGGGGCCGTACTTGTCCCTTAGCTAGCATCTACACGTGAGGGGCGGGAGAGCCTCCCCGGCGGGGCTGACGTTCTTTGCAGTGCGGTGAGTTCACAGTGTGCACAGGGCCGGCCGAGAACCTTCCCGGCGGCGGCGGCGGCGGCGGCCGCCGCAGGGCGGGGCTAGAGCGGGGCGCGGGGCGGGCGGGGCTAGAGCGCGGCGCCGGGCTGCGGCTGCGCCGACAGAGAGCGGTACTTGGTTCTCTGCTCGTCGATCTCCTGCTTGGTCTTCTTGATGCAGCTGAAGATCTCCTGGAAGAGCGCCTTGTACTCGGGCGGCGTGCCGGGGCTCGGGGGGCCGCGCGGGGGCTCCGGCGCGCCGGCGGCCGGCTCCCTGGCGGCCGGGGCCCGGGAGGTCTGCACGGCCTTGTGAGACAGCGAGTCCGGCTCGGGCCGGCACCTGCGGAGCAGCGCCTCGTACTTCTCCTTCAGGGCGCTGTACTGCGAGTCCACCTCGTGCAGCAGGGAGACGCCCCTCTGCCGCACGGCCTTGGCCCGGCGGATGCACGTGTGCTCGTGGCCGCTGGCCGCGTCCGCGCCGGCCGCGCTGCTGCTGCTGCTGCTGAGGACCGTCTCGCTGCTGCTGCGCTTGAGGGGCCGGCGCGGCGCCTCGGGGGTGCCCAGGAAGATCTCCTCCAGCAGGCTCTGGCCGGGCTCCTTGAACGGCACGAACAGGGCGTCGGGGACCAGCTTCTCCACCCCGCCCGCGAAGGGGTGCTCGGCGCGCAGCCGCTGCCGCATGTCGGCCACTTCGGCCTCCAGCTCGAGCGCGCGCGCGCGGCAGGCGTCGGCGCCGCGCAGGCGCTGCTCCAGCTCGCGGTTCTCGGCCAGCACCAGGCCCAGCTCCTCCTCCAGCGCCGCGCGCTTGCGCCGCTCGGCGCCCAGCTGCGCCTGCAGCGCCGCCACCGCCCGCTGCAGGTGCGCGTTCTCCTCCTCCTCCGGGCTCTGCTGGCTCTGCAGGGACGCGATCTTCTCGGCGAACACGTGGTCGTACACGAAGTGCCTGCGGGGGGGGGAGGGGACGGGGTGTGACCACAGGGCCCCCCTACTGTGCGCCCCCCCCCGGGAGGCTGGGAAAGACACGGCCCTGCTGGGACTCGTCCCCCACCAACATGAAAAGCACCACAAGCCGGGCATCGCTGGCTCACACCTGTAATCCTGGCTGCGTGGGAGGCTGAGACCGGAGCATCGAGCTTCAAGGCCAGCCCAGGCGAGGAGAGGCTGTGAGACTCTTACTCCAATTAACCATAAAATGCCGGGGCTCAGGCCGCAGAGCTAGCCTTGAGCTTTTAGAAGGCCCCGGGGCCCCAAGTTCAAGCCACAAGACCGGCACACACAGACTCGAACCTATGCAAGGTGCCCCTGGTTCGTGCCTACAGGCCTAGCCGCTCAGAAGGCTGAGATCTAGAGGACTTGAGTTTGAGGCTGAAAACTTTAAGACTCCATCTCCAAAGGAACCAGCAAAAAAGCCAAACCACCATGTGGCCTTGAGTTTAAACCGGAGCCCTCCACTTCCCAAAAAGATCTAAATGCAACCAAATTATAAAGGCATTGTTTTTCAGTCAAACCATCTGTCTGCCTAGGAATTTTTTTTTTTTTTTTTTTGATTGGGGCTGAAAGTCAGGGCCTCATGTTCTCACATTTTCACTCAAGGCTGGCATTCTACCACTTGAGCCACAGCTCCACTTTCAACTTTTTGCTGGTTAATTGGAGCTGCATCTGCCAGGGCTGCCTTCAAACCGTGATCCTGAGAACCTGGCCTCATGAGTAGCTAGGATTACAAGGTTGGTTTTTTTTGGTTGGTTATGGGTCTTGAACTCTGGGCCTGGGCACTGTCCCTCAGCTCTTCAGCTCAAGGTTAGCACTCTACCACTTGAACCACAGCACCACTTCTGGCTTTTTCTGTTTATGTGGTGTTGAGGAATCGAACTCAGGGGTTCATGCATGCAAGGCAAGCACTCTACCACTGAGCCACCTTCCCAGCCCCAGGTTACAGGTTTGAGCCACCAGTGTCCCCACCTTGCCTGGAGTTTTGTTTCTCCCGAAATGTCACCCCAAATCTGTCTTCCCAAGAAGAATTTCTAAAATGAAACTTAGGATTTAGCACATTAAATGCTCGAGTCTCCCCCAAAGGAGTTCCCCCCCATGCCAGCAGCCAGGCGCGGGCTTGCGGGGTGTGCGGGGCAGCCCGCCCGCCCGCCCTCTTACTGGCGCAGGTCGTACAGCTCCTTCAGACAAGCGAAGGCCGGAGCCGCCCTCGCCTCGCTCGGCCTCGGCCTCTGGCCTTGGCTCGAAGTCTTCAGCTCCTCCACTTGGCCCTGGAGGTGATCGATGTTGGTTTGCAGGCATTCGATGGTTTCCGTCAGGCTGTGTGTAAGGAACAACACCAGCAGATGGGTGCGTGTCATATTAGAAGAAGAGCAGAAGCGACTAGGGCAGATCTGCGGCAAAACACTCGGACGGCGCTTTCCCACTGGGCAAGGGCTCCTATTTAATCTCCACTCTCCAAAAGCCTGAATTTCAGTGCCCCTCTCCCCCACCTTGGACCCTCCGCAGCCACGTTCGGTCCAATCACAGCACAGACCTCCCCACACCGCCGCACCCACTAGGGTCTGGAAAGCTGACCTCAGAATCTTCTGCTGCGAGGCCTTGCTGTCGGCCACCAGCTTCTGGTTGGTCTCCTCCAGGTCCCGCGCCGTCACGTCCAGCTGCTCGTACACCTTGGCGTGCTGCTCGTTCATCTGCCGCAGAAGCTCCACCTGCTTGCTCAGGTACTGCAAGAGACCAGCGCACGCTGGCGAGGCGGCCCGGACGCCAGGCCTCTGCCCCCCAACACCGGCCAGGGCCGGCTGCGGCCCCGAGAAGCCGCGCTCCAAGCTCGGCCTGCTCCCAGCACTGCGGCTCGCGCACCTGCCCCGAAGGCCCCATGGCTGTTCCAGTTCTACCAAAAAGCTTTACCACCATCCAGGAATCAGTAGCGCACGCCTGTAATCCCAGCTACTCAGGAGGCTGAGATCTGAGGGTTGTGGTTCAAAGCCAGCCCCAGGCAGGGAAGGTTGTAAACTTCCCAATTCATCACCAAAAAAGCAGTTAGTGGGGCTGTGGTTCAAGTGGTAGAGTGGGAACCTTGAGGAAAAAAATCTAAGGGACAGTGCCCAGGTCCTGAGTTCAAGCCCCAGGATTGGCAAACAAAAAAGAAAAAGTTTTACTACAAGCAAAGTGTGGTAGCACATGTCATTAATCCCAGTTCAAAAGCTCAAGGCCAGCCCAGGCTACATTCCTAAACCCGTCCCAAAAGAGAAAAAAAGAAATCAAACAACAAAATAGTTTTCCTGGCGGAGGTCATACAGCTCCTTGAGACAGGTACTGATGACAGAACCTGACCTCCAGAGGCTTCTGCCCGCCAGGCACTCAGCTGAGTCTGTTCCTATCACCCAGAGAATTCCAAGGGTTTTGGGAGCTCAATGCTAGGAATCAGGACCAAAAACAAATATAAGTGTGTGTGTCTTGAACTCAGGGCCTGGGCGCTAATCGTGAGCTCTTTTGCTCAAGGCTTACTCTACCACTTGAGCTACATCGCCACTTCCAAATATACAATTCTTATTCTATAACATCAGCACAGGTTTTCTTGTTTTTGTTTGCCAGTCCTGAGGCTTGAAACCAGGGCCTGGGCACTGTCCCTGAGCTTCTTTTGCTCAAGGGTAGCACTCTACCACTTGAGCCACAGAGCCACTTCCGGGTTTTTCTGTGAATGTGATACTGAGGAATCGAACCCAGGACTTCATGCATGCTAGGCAAGCACCCTACCACTAAGCCACATCCGCAGCCTCTCACAGGTTTTCTATTGGTCGATTGTGGGGCTTGAACTCTGGGCCTGGGTGCTGTCCCTCAGCTCCTCCGGCATGCACCGCGCTGCAGGGCTGATGTCACAAAGCATACAACACAGAAAGATCCCATTCGAAAGGAAAATCTAACCCTAATGGAAAAGGGAAAGTCTAGGAAGGCGAGGGAGGGGATGAGAAGGGGACACAGCACAATACAACTTACCAGGATGGGAGGGGGGAGGAATGGGTGAGGGGGTGAATTCAGTGTGCACCTAGTGTATGTATGGAAACGTCACAGTGAAACCCCTCGTGTTACAAATGTGAACTCAGAAAGGAAGAAAGGAAGGAAGGAAGGAAGGAAGGAAAGAAGGAAGGAAGGAAGGAAGGAAGGAAAGAAGGAAGGAAAAGAAAAAGAGAAGAAAAAGCAGGCACCAGTGGCTGTAATCCTCGCTACTCAGGAGGCTGAGATCTGAGGATCATGGTTCAAAGCCAGCCCAGGTAGTAAAGTCCATGAGATTCTTTATCTCCAGAAGTGGCACTGTGGCTCAAAGTGGTAGAGTACTAGCCTTGAGCTAAAAAGTTCAGGGTCAGTGCCCAGGCCCCAAGTTTAAGACCCAGGACCAGCACCCCCAACAACAACAAAAAAAAAAAAGCTAGAAAAATATGCCCAAAGTTTAAACCAAAATACCATACTTAACAGACATAGGGACTAAAGTGGAGAGTTTCTGATGATTTTTACTTGAAAATATTCCTTTTTCTTTTTTCCCCTCCTCGATGAGGCATGCTTGGCACAGGAGAAATACAGATACTGGATCTAAGGAATGCCATGCTGTCCTCATCGCCATTTTGGCATCTTAATGGATGATGGGGAATTTTCACCCAGTCCCAAGAACTTCAGAGGAGATATGACTTGCTTTGCTCTGCAGCTGTGTGGTGGGATTTTGTTAAGCAATACAGAGGTGATGTTCTTTGAATTGCAGGTGTCACAAGTTGTTTAGCTCCAGGAAAGTTTTGCACCAGAGAACACCTGCCCTTGGTTGCCCTTGACTGTTCCCCCTGGATAGCTTGCTCCCGTAGAACATGCTTTGCTAGTCCCCGTACCAGGCGGCATCTGCCTGTGCGGGCTTTGCCTTTATGAGCTTTGTGCGCTTGGGCGCTGCAGGTTCTTTGGGACGCTAGTCTGCCTGTGATCGCTGGCTCTCTAATGAAGACTCCAGCTTCCACCTCTGAAAAGGTGGCTTCTCTGTATCTCGCTGAGTGAGTTTCTGGAAATGCAGTGACTGAAGCAGAAGTTATGTCTCTCTCCCCGAGAAACCTGTCACAGGGTCCATTCCGGTCCCACCAAGATTGCCTGGTGCAGGTTGAAGGGCAGTGGAAGCTGCCCTGATGCCCCGCCCTCCTCCCCAATCCCAGCCAGGTTTCTGTGGAGGACACGCCCACTGCAGAGAGAAGAGAGTGTGGGCATGGCTGATGCTCACTAACAGACTGAGGATTAACTTGAACACTCTTACTGCAGTTAGATGTAACTCTTCACTCACTCGCGGTAACCCCAGGCTCTTTGTTTTGTTATGTTCTGAGACCAGGTCTGACTACGCAGCCCAGACTGCCTCCCACTCGCCATCTGCCTGCCTCGGCCTCCCCAGTGCCAGGATTAAGGGTGTGTGTCACCACACCTGCTTCTAACACACTTCTTTTGCCAAGAACCAGACTGATATTCGGTGGGCTTTTGCTTGGTGTTGAAAGAATCTTTAGGCTTTTTTTTTCTTTTCTTTTCTTTTCCAAGCCCAGTTACATGGCTGGCGGCAGTACATTCAACCAACCCTTAGCCTCTTTTTTTTTTTTCTTGGCCAGGGTGGGGGGTGGGGGGCCCAGTCGTGGGGCCTGAACTCTGGGCCTGGGCGCTATCCCTCAGCTCTTCAGCTCAAGGCTAGCGCTCTACCACCTGAGCCACAGCACCACTTCCGGCTTTTTTCTTTTTGCTTATGTGGTGCTGAGGAATCGAACCCAAGGTCTCAGGCATGCAAGGCGAGCGCTCTACCACTGAGCCACCTTCCCAGCCCATCCCTTAGCCTCTTTGACGATAACTTTCTCACCTGAAAGCTGATGGAGCCAAACACGCTCAGGAGATTTCGCCCCATTTTAGACAATATCATCTTGGTCAGACCTGTCACTTCACAACACCTTGTGAGGTCTGGACTGGACCCTGTCATTAGACATTTGATTTATAAAGTTTCTAAGCCAGGCACTGGTGGCTCATGCAGGTAATCCTAGCTCTTCAAAAGACCGAGATCTGAGGACAGTGGTTCAAACCCAGCCAGAGAAGGGAAGGCTGTGAGTCTCTTATCTCCAAGGAACCACCAGAACACCAGAGGTGGCGCTGTGGCTAAATGTGGTAGAACACTAGGCTTGAGCAAAAAAGCTCAGGGACACTGCCCAGGTCCTGAGTTCAAGCCCCATGACTGACAGAAAAATAAGTAAACCAATAGGTAAATAAAAATAGTTTCTACAGGCAAGCATGGTGGCGCTTTCCTCCTCACCAGCCCGAGTATCCACTGGAGACAGGGGTGTCAGGCCCCGGGACAGGTTGGGGGGCAGGGTCCTACCTTGCTGCTTAGAGCTCTGTAAACGTTGGCAAGAACCTGGTTTTCCTGACATTTTTTTCATCAGGATCTCATGGGGCTGTGGCTGTGGAGATTAAAAATATATGTATGGGAGACACATATGTCCTATGTGTGACCCTAAAATATGTCCCTGGCACAAAGACTGTGGAGGGCGATGGAGACAAGGGCTCCCCTCCCCCTACCAGGCTACACAAAGGTCACCCTGTGGGGCAGGGCAGGGCAGAGGCCAGCGTGGAGGAATCCAAGCTAATCAGCTTACCCAGCCTCTCCCTCCACCCTGCCCCTACTCCTTAGCCTTCCCATAAGCTGCTACCCCCACAGGTCCAATCTGCTACACTTTGTCACTTGTCTCAAGAATGTATTTCTCTTCAGAAGAGATCCTAACACCAGGGAGGCAGAGACAAGGAGGATCATCCGTTGGAGGCCCACTAGATACTGGAGGGCCAACTGGATCTCCCTCCTCTGCCCTTTCCTCCTGTGTGTGTGTGGGGGGGGAGGGAGGTACTAGAGCTGGAAGCGGATTTCATGTGCCAAGTATGTTGGGCTGCAGGTCTGCGGCTCTGACGCTAAATCCTCACCATTCTCTTCTTTGGCCTTAGCTTGGTTACCATTATTCACTTTGCTTTTTATTATAACAGAATGCTTTCTCATGGTTTTTTTGCCTTTTTTTTTGTAATGCTTGAACTCAGGGCCTAGGCACTGCCCCTCAAGTTTTGTGTTCAAGGCCAGCACTCTACCACTTGAGCTACAGCTCCCCTTCCAACTATTTTTGGTGGTTAATTGGAGATAAAAGTCCCATGGGGGTTGGGAAGGTGGCTCAGTGGTAGAGCGCTTACCTAGCATGCATGAGGCCCTGGGTTTCATTCCTCAGTACCACATACACAGAAAAAGCCGGAAGCGGCACTGTGGCTCAAGTGGTAGAGTGCTAGTCTTGAGAAATGCAAGTTCAGGGACAGTGCCCAGGCCCTGAGTTCAAGCCCCAGGACTGGCCATAGACTTCCTTGCCAGGCTGGCTTCAAACCACAATTCTCACATCTCAGCCTCCCATCTAGCTGGGATTACAGGTGTGAGCTGCTTACTGGAACAGGGCTCCGTCACCAAGCTCTAAAAATTATCTACACAGGGCTGGGAAGGTAGCTCAGTGGTAGAGCGCTTGCCTTGCATGCCTAAGGCCCTGGGTTCGATTCCTCAGCACCACATAAGCAAAAAGAAAAAAGCCGGAAGTGGTGCTGTGGCTCAGGTGGTAGAGTGCTAGCCTTGAGCTGAAGAGCTGAGGGACAGTGCCCAGGCCCAGAGATCAGGCCCCACGACTGGACCCCTCCCCCCCAAAAAAAAAAAATCTACACAGGCACCAGAGGCTCACTCCTGTAATCCTAGCTACTCAGAAACTGAGATCTGAGGATCACAGTTCAAAGCCAACCCTGGCACGAAAGTCTGTGAGACTCTTATCTCCAATTACCACCAGAAAACTGGAAGTGGAGTTGTGGCTCAAGTGGTAGAGTGCTAGCCTTGAGCAAGCACATGAAGCTCAGGGACAGTGCCCAGCCCAGAGTTCAAGCCCCAGGACTAACCAAAACAAACAAACAAAAAATCTGCACAGGGGCTGGGAAGGTGGCTCAGTGGTAGAGCGCTTGCCTTGCATGCTCAAGGCCCTGGGTTCGATTCCTCAGCACCACATAAGCAAAAAGAAAAAAGCCGGAAGTGGCGCTGTGGCTCAAGTGGTAGAGCACTAGCCTTGAGCTGAAGAGCTGAGGGACAGTGCCCAGGCCCAGAGTTCAGGCCCCACGACTGGACCCCAAAAAAAAAAAAAAATCTGCACAGGCTGGGAATGTGGCTTAGTGGTAGAGTGCTTGCCTAGCATGTATGAAGCCTTGGGTTCGATTCCTCAGCACCACATAAACAGAAAAGGCCAGAAGTGGAACGAGGTATCAAGTGGAGAGTGCTAGCCTTGAACAAATGAAGCTCAGGAACAGTGCCCAGGCCCGGAGTTCAAGCCCCAGGACTGGCAAAGAAAAAAAGAAAAGAAAGAATCAGAAACAATGTCAAATTCAGGCTGTGGAAATCAATTAATATGCCAAGTACCAAGAGGCCACTGAAAGAAAAAAAATCTTGTTTAATATATAAACCCTGTGATAAAAATACAGTGAACTCTTTGAAGAACGTGCGCTATTGTGGTCTTTGTATTGAGGACTTTGTTTTCTGGATAATCTGGAGAATGGCCAGGCGCCTGTTTCATCTGGCAGGAGTTATAATCTCACTATATTAAATCAAAACTAATCAGAAAAACCCTTCTCCAAGACTCGGTTATATGTGATACGCTCCCCCCCCCCCCCCCCAGCTACCGCTGTGTGAGCCAGCCCTGACGAGGGCCACCCGCCTCTATGCCCGAGGCTGGGCCCTTCGGCTTGGCCTGAGTCGGGCAGGACTGTTTTGCTGACTGTGGAAGGAGCTGAGCACCTTCTCCACACGAGCGCTGGCGCTCTGCTGCTCGCTCAGCTCAGAATCTTTGGCAAACAGCTCAAAGGAATCTGACCCTCCATGCTGAGGAGGGAAAGGAAACAGTTCAAACCTAACCACGGAAGAAGAGGGACGTGAGGCGGCAGGAACATGGACAAAAATGCTGACTTAATGGCCAGATATCAAAGTCTAGAACGTCAGTATCGCGCTGTGTAGAACTTTGCACGGGATACCACCTCATCTGAGGGTACAAGGTTCTGTTACAAGTCGAAAACAGGCCCCCTGGAAGAGGGGGACCAATGGGAAATAAATGCCAACAGGATTACTCAACACCTGTTCACGCCAGGCTCTTCCTGGGACTCTTAACCTGGAACACAGGTACAGAAATACATAACCCACCCAATCTAAAGACATAAGGGCCAAGCATGCTGGTACATACCTGTAATCCTGGCTACTTGGGAGACAGTTTGGAAGATGGAGGCTCAAAGAGAGCCCAGGTAAAAGTTAGTTAGATCCTAACTCAACAAACTAGCTGGGGGTGATGGCACATGCCTCTCTGGTCCTCGCTACTTAGGAGGGGGACATAAATCCAGGTTTGAGAAATGCCTGGGCAAAGGCTCAAGACACTTCTGGAAAGAAACTAAAAGTTGAAGGACTGAGGATGTGGTTCAAATGGCAGAGTAACTGCCTAGCAAACAGGAGCCCGGAGTTCAAGCTCTAGTCCTGGGAGGGGGGTGGGGGTGGGGGTGAGGAGGGAGGGCTTGCAGGGAATTTGGATTATCTTTAAAACAAGGATTAAAACCCAAATCCTCGGAACAAACTTTTCTTATAAACCTTGAAAGAAAAAAAAAATCTCTTTCTCCTGATTAAAGTACGATTATTTCTCCTGTAGGAAATCTTAGGGGTGGGGAGCATGAATAGAAAATAAAGCCACCCCGATCCTAATCAGACATGGAAATTCTCCAGCTATTTGCAAATGATATTGAGGGCTTGTGCCTAAATCTTCGAACACGTACAACATTGCTCCAGAAAAATCTCCTGTGGTGAAACCCCATGATTTAGGACTTGTAGGAAGAGCGTTTGAGCTATCTAGTCTCTGTTTTCAACAAGCTTTTTGTTTGGTATGTTTTTGAGACACGCAAGGTCTTACTATGCAGCTCAGGCCAGCCTCAAACTCAAGACCCTCCTGCGCAGGTTCCTAAAGGCAGAGACGACGGGTGTGCACCTGCACCCTCTATCTGTCAATTACCTACTATGTCCAAAGACCCCAAGAGTAAGCACAGCAGCAGCGCCAATGTTGTGGGGAATGGTGAGAAAGCAGAACATAGAAGCATTAAATGATTTACAATTCCCAGAAAGTTCCTCCAGGCAGTCTAGCATAACAGGGTGGCTGAAGGGGCACACGACTCCCTTTGTACAGGGCTGAGGAGCAGTTGCGGTAGGCGCATGCGCGAGAAGCAAGGCTTCAACAGCCTCCACCACCACAGGCAAGTGGCATCTGGCCTCAGGAATCTCCACAGCTTCCATTCTCCCCTCCCTCTCCCAGCCAGGCCAAATCTTACTCTGGATTCTTTTTTTGGGGGGGAGGGGTCGTCGTGGGGCTTGAACTCAGGGCCTGGGCACTGTCCCTGTGCTTTTTTGCTCAAGGCTAGCACTCTACCACTTTGAGGTCACAGTGCCACTTCCAATTTTTTAGTGGTTCATTAAAGAGGAGAGGGTCATGGACTTTCCTGCCCGAGCTGGCTTTGAACCACGATCCTCAGATCTCATCCTTCTGAGTAGCTAGGATGACAGGCGTGAGCCACCAGCGCCCGGCCTTACTCTGTATTATTGAAAACAGAACTCAAGATGTTTAAATTAACCCTGAATAAAAGTCAGATGGACACAGGCTTCTCTGAAGCCAGGGAGATGATTATTTCAATGGGTTTTCTCATCTTTTCCTTTTTGTGTGTGTGCTGGTCCTAGGACTTCAACTCAGGCCCCTGAGTTCTTTCCACTAAAGATTGGTGCTCTACCACTTGAGCCACAGCTCCACTTCCAGCTTTTTGGTGGTTAACTGGAAACCAGAATCTCGCATGCCTTCCTGCTCAGGCTGGCTCCAAATCTTGATCCTTAGATCTCAGCCTCTTGTATAGCTGGGATTATAGGTGTGTGGGCCGGGGTGTAGGGGGAGACAAGGGGTGCTGGGCCTGGGGCTTGAACTCAGGATCTGGGTGCTATCCCTAAACTTTTTTTTTTTTTTTGGCTCAAAGTTAGCACTTTATCACTTGAGCCACAGCCACTTCTGGCTATTCTGACTAACCGAAGATCAGAAACTCACCAACTTTCCTGCCTGGATAGGCTTTGAACCTCAACCCTCAGATCTCAACCTCCTGAGTAGCTAGGATTACAGGCATGATTACAGCTAGAATTATGGTACCCAGCTTAATGTTTTAGTTTCAAATGAGGACAAACACTAGTAAACATTCTAGAAAGTAAGTTTAGGGCTCGGGTGTAGCTCAGTGATAGAATGTGTGCTTATCATGCACATACCCTGGAGTCAACCCTCAGCACCAAATAAAGTGCTCACACAAAACTTGTAAATGAAAGTTCAAAACCAGGGTTTCAGCTTTGGAGTGTGGGTGGGGCAGTGGCTGGCAGGGCTGATAACTGTTATCTGGGTACTGGGCACATGGGTATGTTTACTTTGTAAAAATTCACCAAACTGTATACTTAGCATGTACTCTTTTTTTGTACATATGTTACTGCTGGTGGCTCAGGCCTGTGTAGCTCCTTGGGACTGGAATCTGAGTCCTGAGTTCAAAGCCAGCCCAGGCAGGAAGAGTCTCTAAGACTCTTAACCTCCAATTAACCACGGAAAAGCCACACGTGGAGCAGTGCTTAAGTGTTAGAGAATAGCCTGAAGTACAAAAGCTCAGGGACAGCCAGGCACCAGTGGCTCACGCCTGTAATCCAAGCTACTCAGGAGGCTGAGATCTGAGGATGATGGTTCAAAGCCAGCCCAGGTAAGAATGTTCATGAAACCAAACCACTAGAAAACCTGAAGTGGTAGAGCACTGGTCCTGAGCTGAAGAGCTGAGGGACAGTGCCCAGGCCCAGAGTTCAAGCCCTACGACTGGGGGGGTGGGGGGGTGGCAAAGCTCAGGGGCAGCACCCAGGCCCTGAGTTCAGGCCCCAGGACTGGTACACACAAAAAAAGTTTTCAGCAGAGAAGAAAATAAAAATGAACTACAGTCTAAATGAAGAAAAGGGACCTTATAAAGTTTTAGAGGAACTCTGAAGATGACAGTGATGGACGTGTGTGACCCAGGATCCCCTCTACACAGAGACTTGGACTCTTGGGCAGCATTCTGTCCCAGGTTATTAGACTGAGAGCCCATAACCCGCCCTGTACAGACACAAGCGAGCTGGCATTGAGGGGAGACTCGGGGATTCCCCCAACTAAGTGGGTGCAGTCAGCTATGCCACCACCTTAGCACCTTGTTGTGGCCCAGGCCTACCGTGTTTTGTTTTGGTGCCAGTCCCAGGGCTTGAACTCACGTGACACATGACAGGCCCACCAGAAGCACGGAAGTAATTACCTCAATTTCCTGTAGCTGCTCCTGATTGGTTGTGTACATCTGCTGCAGAGAATCCTCCAGCTCCGTGTTCCGATCCAGCAACGTCTTCCCAAGCTCGGCGGCAAGCTGGAGATCTAGCACAACAAAAGAGGGTTACAGTAACATCAGCTCACATCACAGACAACCCAGCCCTTTAACTAAGCCTGAAGCCAGGCCCCCAACCCACAAGTCAGATTGCCGTGGCCCAGGAAGATACATACCCCAGTTCTACTTAAAAGGTGGCTCAACTGGGACCTTTGGCAGCTAAGATACTCTCTTCTGTAGCTTTCCTTTGTGTGTGTGTGTGTGTGCTGTCAGTCCTGGAGCTTGAACTCAGGGTCTAGACACTGTCCCTGAATTTTTTGTTCAAGGCTAGCACTCTACCTCTTGAGCTACAGCTCTACTTCTGGCTTGTTTGGTTGTTAATTGGAGATAAAGAGTCTCACAGATTTTCCTGCCCAGGCTAGGTTTGAACTACAATCCTCAGCAATTGACCTTCTAGGAGCTAGGATTGCAGGCGTGAGCCACGGATGCTACTTGTAAGAAAAGAACAGCAGCTTTGTGCTTGTGGAAAGGCAGTCATTAGTCCAGGAGCTGTCAGTCAGCTAATTGTTTATTCTTGATAAAACCTTGAGCTCCATCAAGTATATAAGATTCTTCCAGCCAGGCGCTGGTGGCTCACACCAGTAATCCTAGCTACTCAGGAGGCTGAGATCTGAGAATTGCAGTTCAAAGCCAGCCTGGGCAGGAAAGTCCATGAGACTCTTATCTCCAATTAACCAACAGAAAACCGGAAGTGGCAGGCTCAAGACAGAGAGCTTCCCTTGAGCTGAAGAGCTCAGGGACAGCACCCAGGCCCAGAGTTCAAGCCCCACCACAGACTAAAAAAAAAAAAAAGAAAGAGAGAATCGTCTAGAAATCTCTTAAGTTTAGAGAATGAGTCCGACTGATACTGACTAATAGGAATGCAACAATTAAAAGCAAAGGTTGACAGAATATGTTCTGGATTCCTAAGAGGACCAAACAAGAAAACTACATCAGAGCCAGGCACTGGTGGTTCACGCCTGTAATCTCGGCTACTCTGGAGGCTGAGATCTGAGGATGACAGTTTGAAGCCAGCCTCGGAAGGCAAGTCTATGAGACTCTGATCTCTAATAAATTACCAAAAAAGCTGGAAGTGGTGCTGTGGCTCAAGTAGTACTAGACTTAAGCAAAACGAAGCTCAGGGACAGTACCCAGGACAGGCAAAAAAAAAAAAAAAAAGCCAAAAGTACTAGAGTGCCAGCTAGAGCAGAAAAAGCCAAGTGAGAGCATGAGGCTCGAAGTTCATATCCTTGTACCAGGATGCACAAAGGAGGTCACACAAATGGTGTAGGTGAGGAAATGGGACAGCTGCATCTTGAAGGACGGGAAGTCACCACGGAAGAGCCAGGACCTAACCAGTAGCCAGGATGAGACAAAACAGGAAGGGCACAGGGATCGAGTCACACCCACACCTACTTCAGAGGTGCAGGGGAGAAACTGGATTTTCATTCTAGGGATGATGGAAAGTCAATGTCATAAACATTTTGTGAAAACGAAGTAACAACCACTATACGGTTTCGATCCTTTTTTAAAAGCTGGCAAATAAGACTTAACATCTAGCCATTGCTACAGATGGTAAAATTTAACCTTGAGGAACAGAAAAGCAGAACATGTTGCCTAGCAATGGCCAGCCGAGCGGATCATCTCTGCTCTACTCGGTCAGCTTTCGCTCATTAGGAAACAACAAAGCAACAAAGTTCATCTCCTTCCATTCTTGTTCATTTTATATCACACATGCATGTCTATCATATCTAGACAGGTAAGATACATATAAAATACAGATTTTTTTGAGATTTTTGTTTGTTGAGATAAGGTCTTATTATATAGTCTAGGCTAGCCTTGACCTCAAAAGTCCCTTATCCTTCACAGCAGCTGGGATTACAGGCATAAACCACCACACCTGACTCACTTGTGCTCACTTAAAGACATTACTCCAGGTGCTGTGGCTTATGCCTATTCCAACTACTCAAGAGGCTGAGATCTGAGGATCACAGTTCAAAGCCAGCCTAGGCAGTAAAGTCTATAAGACTCTTACCTCCAATTAAGCACTTTGAGCTGTGGCTCAAAGTGGGAGAGCACTTGTCTTGAGCAAAAGAGCTCAGGGATAGCACTCAAGGCCTGAGTTCAAGCTCCCTGACCACCACCACCAACAAAAAGATATTTCACACCATTTAAAATAAAATGGTTTGGGTATCGTTTCAATACTAACAATATTAAAACATCATGCCTTTCCCCCCCCCCCCCCAGTCCTGGGGCTTGAACTCAGGGCCTGGGCACTGTCCCTGAGCTTCTATTGCTCAAGGCAAGCATTCTACCACTTGAGTCACTGTGCCACTTCTGGCTTTTTCTGGGGAACCAAACCCAGGGCTTCATACATACTAGGCAAGCATTCTATCACTAAGCCACATTCCCAGCCCATCATCATGCTTTTTAAGTACATGATTTTAAACTACATGATCACTGTTATATTAAGACTACAGTTAATAAGTCAATCAAATCCCATCTTATATTCGTAACGTGAGTACAAATACAACTTTAAAGCATAAAAAAGCTTTAATATGGGCTGAGCATGTGGCCTAGTGGTAGAGTGCTTGCCTCGCATGCATAAGGCCCTGGGTTCGATTCCTCAGCACCACATAAACAAAAAAAGCTGGAAGTGGTGCTGTATCTCAAGTGGTAGAGCGCTAGCCTTGAGCTGAAGAGCTTAGGAACAGTGCCCAGGCCCAGAGTTCAGGCCCCACAACTCTCTCTCTCACACATACACACACACACACACACACACACACAAAGCATTAATATCTATCTATCTATCTTTGCATATATGTGTTTGTGCAAGTACTGGGGCTTGAACTCATAAGTTTTTCCTCTCGAGGCTGGCTGCAGTCGGTAATCTTTGTATCTTTACATGGCATTCAGTCTAGCTTTGGAGATGAGACAACCTGCCGCACAGTGAGCTGTTGAGCGACCTGACCAAAACTACATGGTCGAGTCATAAGCAAGACAGAAACTCACAGGTTCCAAGTCTCCCTCATTGCAGTCTGGCCATCCACACCTCTTCCTAGAAGAGATGCTCACACACCTGCTTTATTTCCAGTAGAGGACCGAAAGTTCTCCACTTGAAGTACTTCACCTTTTCCTTGTGTTTTCTAAGGTAGCGATGAGAAACTAGAGTCCAATTACTTGGCTATTTAGAGCCAGCACTGCCCATGCATGCACACACAATACGGGCAAGGTTAGCGTCTTGTGCTCACTACTGAGAAAGGGCAGATGTATGGGTGATGACGTCATCATTTTTGCGTCATCGGGTATGCAATGTATACGCATGAGTCCACTCGGAAACCCCCACATTCTTTTGAAGACAAGAGCGTTACTGAGTGTAAATGCGTAAAAGTATGGCCTGAATTTAAGCTTTTCTTTCTGGCCATGGTGGTTAATTCCTCACTGGGAAGTGTGTGTGTGTGTACACCAGTCCAGAGACTTGAACTCAGGGCCAAGACACTGTCCCTGAACTTTTGTGCTCAAGGCTAGTACTCTCACTAGAGCCACAGTTCCACTTCTGGCTTTTGGTGCTTAACTGGAGATAAAAGAGTCTCACAAGCTTTCCTGCCTGGGCTGGTTTCTAACCACAATCCTCAGATCTCAGCCTCCTGAGTAGCTTGGATTATAGGCGTGAGCTACCAGTGCCCAGCAAAGACTGCTTCTTGTCTGTCTGTTTGTTTAGTGGTTTGGGGGATTAAACTCAGGGCGTTGAGCTACCACTGGAGTCACAACTTGCAGCCAAAGATGTTCTTAATTAGCCATGAGATCACGAGCTGAAGCCTCTTCTGGAGTGAAGGCTGGTTTGAGGTCATCCTCCAGCATTTTCAGCCATCAAAGTGCTTATGCTGCTCAAAAGCAGCCAGCACACCTCTGCTGCTTTTGCAGTGCAGAGAGGAGGGGCCGAGTGGGCAGAGCAAATAGAGAAGAACCTGACACCGGCCCTTATGTCCACGCTCCATCTCCCGCTCAGCTCCATCTCCCACTCAGCCCGGAACCTGAGCTCGCCGGCTCCTGCATATTTCATCAGATGTTTAGAATTCTAGCAAGTCAAGTCTCAACTACAAGAAAGGGCCTGTGAAGTCACACTGTATAATAGGATATTACTTCATCTGTTAGTTTAAAGACTGCAGACTGTTTTGAAGCATTAAAAAAAAAAAAAAAGAAGTCCATTTCCTGTTGTGTAGCATCTGGCTTCCATAACCAAAAAGAGCCAAAATCTGGCACTAAGCCAAGAAGGTTTTCCACGTAATTAGTAGAGGGAAAAGAAGAAGCTGAATGTCCTTTGTATTTTTTAATTAAAACACAAAAGAAAAGGAAATGATATAGTTCGGAGGTCTCACGCAGCTGTTCTTGATTTTACAGTATGAATTTTCATTCAGTCGTCTTCTAAATCTTATTAAACTGACCTGGTTTAGGAGACATTACAAATACCATAGGTTTTCAGGCACTGGTGGCTCTCACTTGTAATTCTAGTTCCTCAGGAGGCTGAGATCTGAGGATCACTGTTAAAGCCAGCTGGGGCAGGAAAAGTCCCTGAGATTCTTATCTCCAATTAGCCAGCAAAAAAAGCAGGACATTGAGATTATGGCTCAATTGGTAGAGCACCAGCCTGGAGTGAAAAGCTAAGGGACAGTGCCCAACCCCTGAGAATTGAAGGTCAGTACTGTCTATGTCTGCTATGTTCTTCCATAAATCAATCTTTGCTCTGAGTGTATGTGTGTGTGTACACTTCATACATGCTAAGTAAGCTCTCTACTACTGAATATAATTCCTGGCTGTAATGTTTTATTTCAATAGTGTAAACTGTTAGTTTTAAACAGATTTTCACTGAGTCCTATGCCTTAGGTAAGCATATTAGCACAAGCAGCTGGGTGATTTTCTACAAGAATCTCTCTTCCAGAAGTTTTTGAAAAGCTTAAAATTCCACTGCTATTATCTTCTTCTTTTCTTTCAGCTTCTTAAGACAAATCCACGGACAGAATATTCTGTGGTAGCTGTAATCGGTAGTGGTAATTCAATAACAGTAAGGCTGAAAGCTTTTCCTATTACAAAGTCAAATGCGTCATTTGTGACGCTTCTGTTTAACTCGTTGCCAACGTTACTATGATTGAGAAAGCAAAAACAAAAAAAAAATCTGAATATAAACATTAAGAAAAATAATGGGGCTGGGAAGGTGGCTCAGTGGAAGAGTACTTGTCTTGCATGCATGAGACCCTGGGTTTGATTCCTCAGTACCACATAAGCAGAAAAAGCTGGAAGTGGTGCTGTGGCTCAAGTGGTGGAGCACTAGCCTTGAGCTGAAGAGCTGAGGGACAGCGCCCAGGCCCAGAGTTCAGGCCCCATGAATGTAGCTTAGCAGTAGAGTGCTTGCCCAGCATGCATGAAGCCCTGGGTTTGACTCCTCAGTACCACATACACAGAAAAAGCTGGAAGTGGTGCTATGGCTCAAGTGGGAGAGTGCTAGCCTTGAGCAAAAGCAGCTAAGGGACAGTGCGCAGGCCCTGAGTTCAAGCCCCAGGACTTCCCCCCCCCCCAAAAAAAGGAAAGAAAGAATAATAATGGTGTCAGTTTTGTTTTTTGTGCTGGTCCTGGGGCTTGAACTTAGGGCCCAGTTGCTATCCCTTGAACTATGGCCCCACTTGAACCAAAGCTCCACTTCTGGCTTTTTGCTGGTTCACTGGAGATAAGCATCTCAGGGATTTCCCTGCCTGGGGTGGCTTCATATTTTGATCCTCTGGTCTCCTGGTGGCTAGGATTCCAGATGTGAGCTATTGGTGCCCGGCATGGTGTCAGTTTTAATAGCTCTCCATACAGTGATTCAGCAAATTTAGGCACACACAAAATAGACGTAAAGATGTTTGAAAACAAAATGTTACAATTTCAAAGATCTCATGTGCGAATTCATATACTTGAAACCCAAATCCTTATTCTGAGCTTGCAATGGTCACCAAATGACAATTATAATAGCAGCTGGCCTAAAAGAAAACACAGCCTCTGAAGTCGATCCACTTTGTTCTTCAGGGACACATTTCAAAGCAAAAGCCGTCATTACCTGCACAGAAGCCTCTCCTGCCCCAGAAAAGATCCTACCCGCTGCCACTAAGCCCATCCCTGCCCTGCCAGCTCAGCCCGCTGACAAAAGACTCGTTTCATCAAAGTGCTTTGAAAGCAAAGGCTTTCCTCCACTACCTTCACATGGTGGAGAACCGGGAGAGCAGAGATTACAGACACTTAAAATGTTCTAGTAATTGTAACTTTTAACAAGAATGCTCTACAAAGACTTAAGCTACTTAGATACTTAGTGTCCATTGCTAAGTGAGAAACTGTAGCAGTTGTAAGGTGTTGTAAACAGGATCTTTTAAAGTTGTTTGAGGAAGCCTGATCAGTTGTGGGTGGCACAGGTGCATAACCAGTACTCCGGTGCTGGTGGCTCACGCCTGTAAACCTAGCTACTCAAGAGGCTGAGATCTGAGGATCGCAGTTCAAAGCCAGCTCAGGCAGGAAAGCCCATGAAACTCTTATCTCCAATAAACCACCAGAAAACCAGAAGTGGCGCTGTGGCTCAAGTGGTAGAGCATTCACCTTGAGCCCAGAGTTCAAGCCCCCACGACCAACAACAACAACAAGAACAAAAGCCAACAAAACAGACACAAGCCTACACATGAAAATTCCAGTACACCTGCTAATCCATCCATATAAACGGACAGACCTACTCCCTGCTTTACTCAGTAATAAATACCCATCGCAGACCTCCAATATGCCAGGTACAGTGGGCACACAGTGGGCACACAGCACAAGAGGCATGTCTGGGCTTCGCAGGGGAACAGATTCCTAGAACATTAAATCCATGAGAAAGGAGTCCTGTCTGCCTATCCTATCCTGCGGCTGGCCAGGCAATGTGGCTCCTAGGTGAACACCTGGCTTACAGAAGATAATACATTCTTGAGAAATGAACAAGCTTTACAATCTGTTAAGAGGTTTAGCACCAGGAGCGACGTGTAACTGAGGGACACAAGGCTTGCTGAGTATGCGCACTAGCACACATTAAACCTTGGGTTGTTTATTTCTTTAATAAGTTGGAGAAGAGACGCTCTTTTCTCTACACTCTTAGAGGAGCATATTCACAAGCTTTTTTATCCCTTTTCTTTTCCCTCTCCCCCCCACTTTCTCCCTCTCCTTTTGGTTGGTTGTGAGGCTTGACCTCAGGTCCTGGGCACTGTCCCTGAGGCTCTTTGTGCTCAAGGCTAGTGATCTATCACTTGAGCCACAGCACCACTTCCAGTTTTTGAGTGGTTAACAGGCATGAGCCACCAGCACCCGGCTTTTTCTCTTTCTGTCCTAGGACTTGAACTTAGGGCCTTGCATTCTCACTTGTTTTTTTTTTTTTCCACTCAGGCTGGTGCTCTACCACTTGAATCACACCTCCACTTCCAGCCTTTTGCTGGTTAACTGGAGATAAGAGTCTCATGAACTTGTCTACCCTAGCTGGCTTGGAACTGAGATTCCCCAGATCTCAGCCTTGTAAGTAGCTATGATTATGGGAGTGAGCCAGCAGCACTGGCTCTTCACAAGCTTTCATAGTTGGAACTTCCTATCTACTAAGTCAAAGTCTCCCCTCCATGCCACTGTTAGTTGCAATATAAAGGGTTATGGCAAAGGTCATTATGATCATGGGTTGCAAATTCCAACTACAAATTGGCAGTAAGGAGGTTCAGAGGTTCATTGATGTTTTCAAACCTCAAGATCTGATGACTCCTCTTTGATCAGAGGTGAAGGGGAATTCCACGTAACCCCAACCCGTATAGCTTCTCAGCAGACTGAACTGTTCTAAAAGGTTGCGCCTGATAAGGGGGGAGGGATGGGGGTGTGGGTGGAGAAACACGGGGCACTACAGCACCTGATGGAAGAATGCCACAAACACAGTAATCTTGAATGAGTGCCTTGGTTCAATAACTACTTAAACGAAGCTCCTGTTATGATATGTATTATATGCTAAATGTGGGAGATCAGAACAAAAAAAAAGTCATGTGCTTAAAAGATGTTGTATGCTTCTTAAATACAGGCGAGAAAAAGCTCCAATCTTGATGATACCAATTGTTTTTACTAAAGCAAATGTTGCAAATTGAGGTTGCTTCATTAGTCCTGAATTAATATCAAAGTAGGCCATCAATGCTTCTGGGACAAGCCTAAAGTATGCCTGCTAGAACTTATGACAAATATGAAGACTCTGACCAGCATGCAATACGGAAGCCCAGGTGAACCATTTGGGTTGGAACTATCAAAAAAGTAAGTCATCTTCTCCCCAACAGAGATGTTTGCTTCCTTTGTTTTTGTTTCTTCTAAGTATGAGTCCCTCAAGTCCACATTTTTTTTTCTTTCTGTTCAAGGGTAGCACAAACACACACTGAGGTAGCCTGCTGAATAGTGAACTAAATGAGATGTTCATTTTCACTCCAAGTTCCAAGTATAAATAAGACTGATTTTCACAGAATAGTACAAACAGAAGAACCCTTAAAAATATTCCTGAGGCCTGAGTGCCAGGATTAAGGGTGTTTGCTCTAGAGTTTGAAGTGAACAATACCTACTTCTATCAATAACAATTCTTAAGATTGTCCAACTGCTCTCAGTGACATTTACTGGGGGAGGGAGGAATTAAATGAGCATCTGTGTTATGAACCTGTGTTTGGCACATCAGGGGTCTCTAATTACAAATTCTTACTGGGTAATATGTTAAGGGGAGGGAGGACAGTCCTGGCCTTCACTGAGAGTTGCTCTTAAGATTGTTTTTGGAAGACACCACAAGCAAGTAAGTCAAAGTAGGCTAATATGCGCGGGGCGCGCTTGCAGGTGCATCAGTATTAGGGCTTGAACCCAGAGATTTGCGCTCTTTGCTTGTTTTTTTCACCTCCACTTCCATTTTTTCTTTTTTACTGGCTAAGTGGCCAAGAGTCCCTTGGATTTGTCTACCTGGGCTGATTTTCTAGCCTTGACCATCTGAACTGTCCGGAAAAGAGAGCTTCCAGGCGCCCAGCTCCGGCCAATTTTTAGTGGAAGTCAGAGACGCCAAACTTCAGGCGGTGCCCTTAAATCATTTCGTTTGCCCTCCGGTGAAGCATGCATGGCAATGACGTGGAAAGAGAGTTTAAGATCCAGCTGAAAATGCAGTCAGCTGGGATGGTCAGGAAGGGAGGGTATGAACAGTGCCAGCGGCTCCCCAATTCCGGGAGTGTTGGGGGGGGGGGTCAAACGCACTGGCTCCCACATTTGTTTTAGGCCAGCCGCTTAATCGTTTAGTCTCCACTTTCTTCCTCTGGGAAACGAGACAAGGAAAAGTTACTTTTCCCTGGAGCGCCGGTGTGGATCCGGGAGGACCCTGCGCCCCGGGGCGCGCGCGCGCGCGCAGACCCGCACCCCAGGCACCGCCCGCTACCCCGACCCCAGCAGCAGCGGCCATCCAACGGCCCCGGGGTGCCAAGCAAGGGGACCAGCCTTTCCTCTGCTCTGCCATCTCGATCGGGGTACGCGGGTTCACCCCTTCTCGGCGTCGGGGACACGCGCCCAAGCTCACAGGGGATTAATCGCGGAAGAGAGGATTTAAAGCGGGGGCCCGGAGCGCGCTCGCCCTGGAGGCGCATTGGCGATGTCCGGGGTGAATGCGGTGGTTCGGGGTGCAGCCCGGAGGCGCACTGGCGATGTCCGGGGTGAATGCGGTGGTTCGGGGTGCAGCCCGGAGGCGCACTGGCGATGTCCGGGGTGAATGCGGTGGTTCGGGGTGCAGCCCGGAGGCGCATTCATGATGGTTCGGGGTGCTGCCCCCGAGGGGCACTGGCGATGTTCGGGGTGCGGCCCCGCCTCCCGGTGTGCGCGCGCCGGACCCGGGCACCGCGGACCCCGAGTGCACCGACGCGGCCGCGCGTCTTCCGCCCGCAACCGCCCAACCGCCCGGCCCCCGGCCTCCGCGGGCGCCCGCGCCTCGCCTCACCTTGCTGGAGGTCCCGGTGGTCGTACCACGGCTCGTCTTCCTTCATCTCGAACTCCTCCACCAGGTGGTCCGCCAGCATCCCGGCGGGCTCCTCGGGGGCCGCGGCCGCCGCCGCCGCCGCCGCCCCGGGCCGACTCCCGGCCCCGCCGCCCTCGGCCAGAGCCGCCCTCGGGCGGGGCGCCTGGCCCGCCCGGCCTCCGCTGCCCGCCGCCGCCACCGGCTTCCCGACCCCGCCGCCCGCTTCCCGCCTCGCGCCTCACCACAGCCCCAGCTGCGCGGGGAGCTCCGGGCCGGCGCCCCAGCCGGCGCCCAGAGCCCGGGAGCCGGCGCCTCTCCCGCAGCCCGGCCCCAACGTGGCACTTTGGCAGAACCCTCCCCGGCCGGGGCTGCAATTCAAACCCCCGGCGGCGCCTTGACCAATCGCGGGCGGGCCGCTGCGTGAGCGGCAGCAACCTCGCCCAATGGTGTCTCACCGAGGACCCGCGGCTCCGGAGCCATCAGCCAATGGAGGCTCGGAAGGAAACAAAGAAGGCGGGGAAAGGGGAAGGGGTGCGGTCGAGAGCCCGCCCCTCCTCTCGGGCGGCGTTCCTTTTCTACTCGGAGTTCGGGGTTCCCACGTGAGGCCGCGACGGGCGAGCCTCCCGCGCGGGGCCGAGGGGTCCGGATAACAGACTCGGCACTGGCTTCGAGCCTGGCTTCTCAGACCTCAGCCTCCCGAGGAACCGGGGTTGCGGGGAGCCGCCGCCGCGCCGGCGACGCGTGAACTGCGCTTCCCGCAGACGGACCGCCAGGGTGACAGCTCCGCGTTCCCCCCCCCCGGGATGGCCGGGCCAGGCCTCGGAGCCTCGCGCCTCTGATGCCAGCTACTCCGGAGGCTGAGATCTGCGAGTCGCGGGTCAAAGCCAGCCCGGGCAGGAAAGTCCGGAGGAAGTGGCGCCAAGACATGGAGTGAAAAACCTCGGGTGCAGCGCCCAGGCCCTGAGTTCAAGCCGAGGACTGCCGTGCGCGCGCGCGTGCGCACTCACACTCACTCACTCACACTCACACACATACACACTTACACATACACACACATACACACTTACACATACACATACACATACACACATACATACTTACACACATACACACACACTCACACACACATACACTCACAAATACACACACACACACGAGGTTGATGCTTTAGAACTAGAGGATTATGTCCATAACAAAGGTTATAACTATCAGAAAATGAGAGGGGAGAGGAGTTAGTTAATTACCATCTGTCACCGCGGTGAGTCCAAACATATGACCTGAAAGGGACAGTAAATCACAGTGAGGGAGAGCACCCAGAGCTAAGCTGAGAAGTTAAAGGTCTGCCTAAAGAAAGGACTGAAGGGCTGGGAAGGTGGCTCAGTGGTAGAGCGCTAGCCTTGAGCTGAAGAGCTGAGGGACAGCAACCAGGCCCAGAGTTCAAGCCCCACGACCGATTTAAAAAAAAAAAAAAAGAAAGGAGAGTTCCGGAAGTTGCCTCGTAGGGTGGCGTGCTGATCCGTGTGGCCTTTGTAAGATTCCACCATGGCGTACCGTGGCCAGGGCCAAAAGGTGCAGAAGGTGATGGTGCAGCCCATCAATCTTATCTTCAGATATTTACAAAATAGATCTCGGATTCAGGTGTGGCTCTATGAGCAAGTGAATATGCGGATAGAGGGCTGCATCATTGGTTTTGATGAATACATGAACCTTGTGTTAGATGATGCAGAAGAAATTCATTCTAAAACAAAGTCAAGAAAACAACTGGGTCGGATCATGTTAAAAGGAGATAATATTACTCTACTACAAAGTGTCTCCAACTAGAAATGATCAATGAAGTGAGAAGTTATTAAGAATTTTATACAGTGTTTTTTTGTTTTGTTTCTTGGTTTTTTGTTGTTGTTGTTGTTTTTTTAGTGTTCTTTGCTGGGAATCTAAGAAAACATCTGTTCATATTGTTTGATGAGCCCCGTTGTTAGTGTGCACAGTTCTGATGACCTTGTGTTATCATCAGGTGACAATGCCTTGGGATTGTTTTTATTAAAAAAAAGAAAAAGAAAAGAAAGGACTGAAGATCGCTGGACACTGGTGGCTGCTCATGCCTATAATCTTCACTGCTTGGGAGGCTGAGATCTAGATACAAGTTTGAAGCCAGCCTGCTGAGACTCATCTCCAATTAACCAGCTGGAAAAGGAGCTGTGGCTCACTTGGTAGAACAATAGTCTTGACTGAAAAAGCTCAGGAATAGAGACCAGGCCCAGAGTTCAAGCCCCAGGACTGGCATTAAAAAGGGGCGTTGGGGCCGGGCGCTGGTGGCTCACGCCTGTAATCCTAGCTACTCAGGAGGCTGAGATCTGAGGATCGCGGTTCAAAGCCAGCCCGGGCAGGAGAGACTGTGAGACTCCTATCTCCAATAAACCACCAGAAAACCGGAAGTGGCGCTGTAGCTCAAGTGGTAGAGCGCTCGCCTTGAGCTGAAGAGCTGAGGGACAGCGCCCAGGCCCAGAGTTCAAGCCCCACGGCCGACAAAAAAAAAAAAAAGGGGCGTTGGGGGCGGTGGACTGGGAAGGTGGCTCAGTGGTAGAGGGAATTTCTTTCTGTCTTTATCTCTCTGTCTCTGTATTTCTGTCTCTGACAGTATTTGGATTTGAACTCTAGGGCATCACACTTGTTTTGCTGTCATTTGATCCATGCTTCTAGCCACACTTTTTGCTGGGTAGTTGGAGAGAGAATCTGCAGCACTTTTCTTTCCTGGGCTGGCTTTGAACCATGGTCCTCCAGATCTGTCTCTAGAGTAACGAGATGAGTCTTAGAGCTTAAGAGCCACTGGTGACCCGTTCTAATTCTGTTCATCATTACAGATGGAACCCTCTGGAAAGAGTTAGCTATAGGATTTGGTAACTTTGAGGAGGCTGAAGGTCTAGTCATGCACCTGACCTGACTCATTGCTCCCCAGGACTGGAAGTGCTAGCTGGGGCTCTATGACAGACAGAAGCTCATTTTTACTCCAAGTGGAAAAAATGTTTTGGAATGCCCTTTAATGATTTTCTTCTAAAATGAAAAAGAAAAAAAAAATCCAGAGAATTAAAGTTGTTGATAGTCTAAAATAGTCAAAGCAAAACTAAAACCCTACAGGACTCTAGGACTTTTGAGGCTGTTAGTGGGTTATTTTTCAGCAGACTATTTTTGAAAACATTTTTCCCCCTCTGCAGAAGCTTGAACAAAAAGTTGCATTGAAATAGAAGGTTTAAGCTGGGCACTGGGGCTCACATCTGTCATACTAGCTACTCAAGAGGCTGAGACCTGAGGATTATGGTTTGAAGCCAGCCTGGGCAGGAAACTCCATGAGACACTTATCTACAATTAATCGCAGAAAAAGCCAGAAGTGGTGCTGGGGCTTAAGTGGTAGAGCGCTAGGCTTGACTTGTAACTGGTGATTTTCAGTTTGATACTGACATAAGGATTTACTAAGATGAAAATAAACTAAAGCAAAATATTATCATCTCTTTTTTTTTTTTTTTTTGGCCGGTCATGGAGCCTGAACTCTGGGCCTGGGCATTGTCCTTCACCTCTTCAGCTCAAGGCTAGTGCTCTACCACTTGAGCCTTAGCACCATCTGGCTTTTTCTGCTTATGTGGTGTTGAAGAATTGAACCCAGGGCCTCCTGCATGCCAGGCAAGCACTCTACCACTGAGCCACCTTCCCAGCCCTGTCATCTCTTTTTTGAGGGGGAAAGAAAAGGTTAGTTCTCTCTATATATCTATATCTATATCTATATATATATACACACACATATATGAATATATATAGTTATATATGCCAAAAGAAGTTCAGATGGTAGAATTTTTTTATTTTTTAAAGTACAAGGGATTGAACTCAGGGCCCAGAGCTGGCTATGTTCCCCAGACTTTTGGCTTTTAGTTTCCTTTTCAGATAGTGTCTCACACTTTGTCTAGGCTGGCCTCAGACTTCAATTCTCTTAACTCTGCCTCCTGAGTAGCTGGGATTACAAGCATGCATCACCTTGCCTGTGTAGATAGTAGAGAAACTTGATATTTTTAGTGTCAGACAGGCTAAGCACTTAACTCAAATTCTTTGGGGAAAAATATGAATTTGGGGAGTTTACAACTCTTTATAAAATATAACAGTACAAAACTCTGAGTTTAGAAATGCTTGCTTTTGGGCTGGGAAGTTGGCTCAGTGGTAGAGTGCTTGCCTTGCATGCATGAGGCCCTGGGTTTGATTCCTCAGCACCATATAAGCAGAAAAAGCCGGAAGTGGCGCTGTGGCTCAAGTGGTAGAGCGCTAGCCTTGAGCTGAAGAGCTGAGGGACAGCGCCCAGGCACAGAGTTCAGGCCCCACAACTGACAAAAATAAAGAAAAAAAAAAAGAAATGCCTGCTTTCTGTCTTAATGATAGACCAGTTCAGAAAGGCATGGTATGTTTTTTGTTCTAACTCCCCTGAAATAAAACTAAGAAAAAAAAGAGTGTCTAGATTTGGGTGAGCTAAAATTATATGTTGGCCTTTGGTTGTCCCAGCTCTCTTGCTTTGAGCTTTCATAATAATGGAGTGACTTCTCACCTCAGTCTTCATCCTGACGTGCCAAAAGAAATTCCCTGGGGTAAGATTCCACCAATAGATCTCAGTTTTCCTAATCTCAGATTATATTTTTTTCTTTTTTTTGTGTGTGTGTATGCATGTACTGGGGTTTGAACTCAGGGCCTGAGTATTGTCCCTGAGCTTTTCCACTTAAGGCTGGCACTCTACTACTTGAGCCACAGCTCCATTCTAGTTTTTTGGTGGTTACTAAAGAGTCTCATGAGCTTTCCTGTCTGGGCTGTTCTCCAACAATCCTAAGATTTCAGCCTCCTGAGTAGCTAGGGTCACAGGCATGAGTCACCTGTGTCCAGCTATTTTATTTTATTATTTTGCCAGTACTGGGGCTTTGAACTTGGGTCCTGGGCACTATTCCTGAGTTTTTTGTGTGTGTGTGTGTGTTTTTTGTTTTTTGCTCAAGGATAGTGTTCTACCACTTTTGGTTTTGTGTGTGTGTGTGTGTGTGTGTGTGTGTGTGTGTGTGTGTGTGTAGTTAATTGGAGATAAAAGCCACATGGACTTTTCCTGCTTGGTCTGGCTTTGAACCATGATCCTTATTTCTTAGTTTCCTACGTAGCTATGGCACTGGCTTGTTTGTTTGTTTTAGTTGGTTCTGAAAACATTTTTTTTTCCTTTGGATCACCTATTGATAATGAAGTAAGGAGACTGGATCTATGCTTCCCCTAGATAATTGGCCCTTGATTTCCCCTGATTGTTTCCCTAGATGTTTGCTTTTCTATTAGGTTTAAGTGTCCTCATCTGGTTTGCTTTGCTCATGTATAACACTTTTATTGCGTCTGATTCCACATACCTTGTATGGTATTGGTCCATATAAGCTTTGTACTAGTTGCATTCAAAGCTGCTGGTTTTTCAGACATGAGTCCATCAGCACTCTTCTCCAATAAAGACTCATAATTTGGTCTGTTAAGTGGTGGCATCTCTGTTTCTTGCAACTGAGTTTCCTCACAATACTTCTCTTAAATATATATATATCTTTAATTATATTATTATTATAATATATATATATATATCAGGGGTCATTCCATCTTCTGCTGAACACAGTAGTTTATACTACTAATTAACATCGAAATCATCCCATGGATCTCCTCTCTCTGGATAATTTTAATGGTCTGGAATGTACTCAATGTCCCAAATGGGTATTTTCCACATTAACCCTACTCCCCTATGCTGTTTCCATCCCATAGTTGTGGATCGTATGAAATCCTTTTATATGCAGCAGCCTTCCTGCCTCCCTGGTTTCCCTGGCAACACTAGCAAGAACATGATTGGCTGAATGGATTCCCCTGGAGGTATCTTCACTGCTCTGAATGGCACGCGTACCTCTGAGCAGCAAGCCCAGGCTAGACTGTCTGCAGAGATGGTCCCTAGACGTGAAGGCCAGCCCAAGATGATTAAAATAAACCAATGATGTCACTGGGAGTTCATAGAAATTCTGCCCAATGACAGCATGGCTGCTGTCATGGCCTTTCTTGGAGCTGCCAACCTTTAAATGGCATGTACTCCCTGAGACATTTGCAAATGTGAAAGAGGCCCTGGGGAAAACCTTCTCTCAGAAAATGAACAGGATTGCCAGGCTTTGGTGGTACGCACCTGCAATTCCAGCTACTCAGGAAGCTGAGATCTGAGGATCAGGGTTCAAAGCCAGCCCAGGCAAGAAAGGCTGTGAGACTCTTATCTCCAATTAATCACTAGAAAACCACAAGTGGAGCTGTGGCTCAAAGTGGTAGAGCAAGCCGGACAGAGGTGGCTTACGCCTGTAATCCTAACTACTCAGGAGGCTAAGATCTGAGGATCTCGGTTCAAAGCTAGCCCGGGGAAGGAAAGTCCGTGAGACTCTTATCTCCAATAAACCACTAGAAAACTGGAACTGGTGCTGTGGCTCAAGCAGTAGAGCACTCAGCCTTGAGCTGAAGAACACAGGGACAGTGCCCAAGCCCAGAGTTAAAGACCCATGACCAAAAAAAAAAAAAAAAAAAGTGGTAGACCACTAGCCTTGAGTGAAAAAGCTCAAGGATAGTGCCCGGGCCCTGAGTTCAAGACCCATGACCACTAAAAAAAAAAAAAGAAAGGAAATGAACATGATTGTACTTGGACATTTGTCATATTATTGATAAGACATCTTGTTCCAGAAAAAAAAATTACCTTTTCTGATAGTGAATTTCTTCCAAGACTTCCATTTATACCTTCTTATTCATCCATTCTGGCAGTATGTGGGTTTGAACTCAGGACCTTGAACATTACTAAGCACAGAACTCTACCACTTGAGCCATACCACCAGCCCTCATTTCTACCTTCTTCAATTAACTTCAGGATGATCTTCACAGAGACTCTCATTCAAAACATGGTTTCTTTCCCTCCCTCCCTTCTTCCTTTTTCCCTCCCTCCCTCCCTTCTTTCCTTTCTTCCTTCTTTCCTTCCTTCCCTCCTTCCTTCCTTCCTTCCTTCCTTTCTTTCTTCCTTCCTTCCTTCCTCTCTCTCTCTTCTTTTCCTTCTTCCATTCTTCTTTTTCTCCTCCTCCTCTTTTTGTTACAGTATTGGAGCTTGAACTTGTGTCACAGTACTGGGTCCTGTCCTTGAGCTTTTTCACTGAAGGCTAGCCCTCTACTACTTGAGCCACAGCTCTATTTTCAGCTTTTTGATAGTCAATTTGGAAATAAGAGTCTCATTGACTTTTCTGCCCAGGCTGACTTCCAACTGAAATTCTCAAATCTCAGCCTCCTGAGCAGCTAGGATTATAACATGAACCACCCTCACTTGGCTTCTGGTTCTTTCTTAGTCTATAAGGAGGGTCAAGTATGTGGTGGGTTTTATTTGCTCACAGGTAGGTGAAAATCCAGCCTGTATTTTCCTAGAGGATTAAGGATGTCACTCAGCTGGCCAAGAAAATTAGAGTCATGATTCTGTCAGTTGTTTAAACAAATGATACACATTTGTTAAGAAATCAAGGACGGGGTTGGGAAGGTGGCTCAGTGGTAGAGTGCTTGCCTTGCATGCATGAGGCCCTGGGTTCGATTCCTCAATACCCATAAGCAGAAAAAAGCCGGAAGTGGTGCTGTGGCTCAAGTGGTAGAGCGCTAGCCTTGAGCTGAAGAGCTGAGGAACAGCGCCCGGGCCCAGAGTTCAGACCCCATTACTGGATCCTCCCCCTCCCCCCCCAAAAAAAAAAAGAAATCAAGGACAGGATGATAGTTGCTCAAGCCTGTAATCTTAGCTACTCAGGAGGCTGAGATCGGAGGACTCTAACTCAAAGCCAGTCCAGGCAGGAAAGTCTATAAAACTCATCTCCAATTAACCACCCCCCCCCACACACACAATGGAAAAACCAGGCTAAGTGAAGAGAGAAGAGCTCAATCTGACAGCCAAGCAATGTGATATTTTAAACATTCTAGCTTTGGAATTTTGCCCCTTGAGCATTCTCATTTCCACATGAATGGTGTTACAGAAGGAAGGAAAATAAATGGCTTCCTATGAGTGTGTGCTTGGACTTAGTCAGATACTTGAGATTTCTGTGATTTCTGTGGGAGAAAACTCACTTGATCAAGAAGAGTTCATAGGGCCAGGTTTCAAAACACTTGGCCCTCAGCCTCGGTCCTGGGATTCCAGGGTGATATTAAAATTCCATGGTCATAAAAAAAATTCCATGGTCATGACTATGATGGTAGTTGACAAACCCTCCTCAAAAAAAAAGAAAAAATCATGGGCATTCTGGTTGGTAGAATGTTTAGAGAACTGAGATCACTCCCCTAAACCTAAGGATATCTCCTCAGCTTAAACAAACCTGTGACCTGAATTTCTACTATTTTTTATCATGAAATCAAAAATCTTACTTGCAATCTCCAGAGAGGAAGGGGTTAAATTACCCCGGCTATACTAGTTGTCAGTGTTTGCCAACACTCACAAATATTTAAACCATTTGTGGTAGCAGTAATTCTAAAGTGTTTTAAGGGTGACCCTAACTTATTTATTTACTTTTCCTTTTAGGTTGATATTAACAGCTTGAACGCAGTGTCTGAGTGCTGTCCCTTAGCTTTTTCACTCATGCTTGGTGCTCTATACCTTGAGCTCCACTTTCAGCATTTTTTTTTAATATTTTTGGGGTGATTAATTAGAGATCAGAGTCATAAACTTTCCTCCCCAGGTTGGTTTCAAACTGTGATACTCAAGGTCTCAGCCTCCTGAGTAGCCAGGATTACAGATGTGAGCCTGTGGGCACCTTAACACTTTGTCTTAAGGAAGTAGAGCTTTAGCTCACGTGGTAGAGCACTAGCCTTGTGCAGAAATGTTCAGGGACAGTGCTCAGACCCTGAGTTATTGGCACACGCAAGCAAGTGCATGCGTGCGTGTACACACACACACACACACACACACACACATACACACAATCTGTCTTAAAATTACTATGTGTCTGGGTGCCAATGGCTCACACATGTAATCCTACCTGAGATCTAAGGATGGCAATTCGAAACCAACCTAGGGAGAAAAGCCGATCTCCAATTAACCAGCAAAAGGTGTAGCTCAAGTGGTAGAGTACCAGCAGCCTTGAGCAAAAAATCTTGAGACAGCACCCAGGCCCTGGATTTAAGTCCCAGGACTGACACAGAATGAATACATATATACATACATACATACATACATACATGTACAGTGTACCCGTCATGTATTTGGCAATGGAAACCAAATGGAACTTCTGATTTCTGGGTAGAGGCCAGTATCATGTATGCATGATAAAATGATTCCTGCCACACAGTCAAGTCTATGTGTTTGCTTGTGTAAGTCAGCTTTGTGTTACTGTAAGGAAATAATCGGGGCTGGGATGTAGCTCAGTGGCAAAGCACTTGCCTAGTAAGTGCAACATCCTGGGTTCAATTCTCAGCACCAAAAAAGAAAAGACCAAAAACAAACAAACAAACAAAAGAGTAAAAGGAAAAAAATCCCGAACAAAAAATTGGCCGACTGTCACTGGATCCTGCCTCTGCTCCTAGCTACTCAGAAGCTGAGACCTAAAGATTGTGGTTCAAAGAGCAGAAACTTGTACCTCCAATTAATTTAGCAAAAAGCTGGAAGTGGAGCTGTATCTCAAGTTGTAGGGTGCTAGCCTTGAGGAAAAGGAGTTTAGGGACAGCGCCCAGGTCCTGAGTTCAAAGCCCAGGACTAGTTAAAAAAAAAAGAGATAGTAGAGCTAGATAGATAGATAGATAGATAGATAGATAGATATATAGATAGATGGATGTGGGGCAGTACTAGTACTGGAGCTTGAACTCAGAACCTCATGTTCTTACTTTGTTTGTTGTTGTTCAGGTCCTGGGGCTTGAATCAGCTTTTTTTTTTTTTTTTCCCACTCTACCACTTGAACCACAGCTCCAGTTCTGTTTTTTTTTTAATGGGTGCTTAATTGGAGATAAGAATCTCACAGACTTTCCTGCCCAAGCTGACTTTGAACCACGATCCTCAGATCTTAGCCTCCTGAGTTGCTAGGATTACAGGTGTGAGTTACCAGCACCCAGCCTATAGCTTTTAATATATTGAACACAAGGGAAAAAGTCACAATTAGCATGTGCCTTCTGTGATGGGTGTGACCCTAAATGATGGGAGAATGGGAAGGAGAAGGTCAGGAGGAAGTAGTGATGGAACCACAAATTAAAAAAAAATTAATCAAGTCAGAGAGGTAAGGAGGAAATGAAGGAAAAAGAGAAGGCGAGAATTAACACAGAGCTAAAGTTTTGCCAGAACTGGAATTAAAAACTCAGCCATGCCAGGCACAGCTGTCTCATGCCTGTAATCCCAGCTACTCAGGAAGCTGAGACCTGAGGATCATGGTTCAAAGCCAGCCTAGTCAGGAAAATCTATGAGACTCTTATCTACAATTAACCACCAAAAAACCGGAAGTGGCGCTGTGGCTCAAGTGGTAGAGCGCTCACCTTGAGCTGAAGAGCTCAGGGACAGCACTCAGACCCACAACAAAAACAAAAAACAAACAAAAACAAACAAAAAACAAAAAACCTCAGCCATGTAATTTTTTTTTCTCCAGTCCTGGGGCTTGAACGCAGGGCCTAGACACTGTCCCTGAGCTTCTTTTACTCAAGACTAGCACCACTTCTGGCTTTTTCTGTTTATGTGGTACTAAGGAATTGAACCCAGGGCTTCAGACATGCTAGGCAAGCACTCTACCACATTCCCAGCCCTATCAGCCATGTAATTTTAAAACTGAAAGCTTAAATAAAAGATTATTAGACTTTGCCAGAGAACCACGCAGACATCCAAGTACAGAGAACAAAGAAAGGTTGATTGCTGGGAAAGGGGGCCGCAAGACTCCTCACAAGGGAGAGTCAGAAGCACCGGCTATTGTCTGAGGTGACCTATATAGCCTAGGAGGTTTAGGAGGGCTAGAAGGGACTAAGAGGCGGAGACCCTGGTGTGGACGTGCGGGTCAGGGGCTTCATCATGGCAGACTAGGATTTATGGCTGCTATCTGGGTAGTAGATAAAGGTCCCTGCAGCTGCCCAGACCTGAAGGTCACTCTAAGGGGCTCTTGTTGCCTTAGATGGTGGTAGCTGCCCCAGAGAAGTGCCATCCCTAGGTAGAGGGGCTGGAAGTTCATTATTTACTGCCTTTACTACATGGGCCTGGTGTTGCCTAGGAAGGGAGCATGCTAAGCTGTGGAGAAGGGAAGGAGTGGACTAAGCTATGGGAAGGGAGCTCATTTCGCTAACAAAAGCCATGTATTTTCTTCTGCTCTGCTACATTATTTCTCCCTCCCTCTCTCCCTCTCTCCCTCTCCCCTCCCTCCCTGCCTCCCTGCCTCCCTTCTTCTCTGTCCCTTTCTCTCTTTGGTGCCTATCCTAGAACTTGAACTCAGGGCCTGGGTACCGTCCTTGCTCAAGGCTAGCGCTCTAGTGCTTCAGCCACAGCTCCCATTGGCTTTCTTTCTTTCTTTCTTTCTTTCTTTCTTTCTTTCTTTCTTTCTTTCTTTCTTTCTTTCTTTCTTTCTTTCTTTCTTCCTTCCTTCCTTCCTTCCTTTCTTTCTCTCTCTCTCTCTCTTTTTTTTTGTCAGTCATGGGGCTTGAACTCGGCTTGGGCGCTGTCCCTTAGCTCTTCAGCTCAAGGCAAGTGCTCTACTGCTTGAGCCACAGCGCCACTTCCAGTTTTCTAGTGGTTTATTGGAGATACGAGTCTCGTGGACTTTCCTGCCCGGGCTGGCTTTGAACCACGATCCTCAGATCTCAGCCTCCTGAGTAGCTAGGATTACAGGCATGAGCCTCCAGCGCCCAGCTCTTTCTTTTTGTGTCGGTCGTGGGTCCTGAACTCTGGGCCTGGGCGCTGTCCCTCAGCTCAAGGCTAGCACTCTACCACAGCGCCACTTCCGGCCTTTTCTGCTTATGTGGTGCTAAGGAATCGAACCCAGGGCCTCATGTATACAAGGCAAGCGCTCTACCACTCAGCCACCTTCCCAGCCCCTCCAGTCTTTCTTTCTCATGTGTTGGTACTTGAACGCAGGTCCTTCTTTGGCTTTTTTTTCCCCCCTCCAGGCTAGCACTCTACCATTTGAGCCACACCTCTGCTTTTAGCTTTTTGCTGATTCATTGGACATAACAGTCTCATGGACTTTTCTGCCCAGGCTGGCTTTGAAGTGTCATCCTCAGTTCTCAGCCTCTTAAGTAGCTACTAGTACCAGACCTGGCCTATATGTCTCCCAGGGTCACTTCTTGCATATTTATGTATTCGATCTTGAGAAGCTGCAGCTGCATGGACCTGTGTTGCTTTGTAATATTGCTGAGAGGGTCTTGCGTGGTGTAATACTTCCAGAACTTAAAGAAATGCCTGGGATCCTAGTAAACCCAGAGCAATTGTCTTTCATAACCAGGAAAAAAATGAGCTCTTGTTCCTTGAAAGTAGAGCAGGAAGCCAGAGTATTTGTGAGGGGGAAAACCCCTATGTCACTGAAGGGCCTTTCTGTTCTGCTAATCTTTCGCAGTTCTCTGCTAATTGTAATGTGCATGTATTTGCTTAGTGGAAACATTTCAGGGCTAAACAGTGCACCATTTTTTTTTATATTACTATTGAAAACAAAGTGTCTTCTCAGCTTTTGTAATATATATTTGGGTATTTAGCACAAACTCTGTAGTCTGAAACAATCAACTTTTTCATTGGTAATAAGAAATGCAGACAAAAGACAATCAAAGTCTAAGTTCTCAACATGAATTTTATTAGATTTCTGGAAATATAGAAGGTTAGAGCAGGGCACATGAGCAGAAAACATGGAGATAGAGTAATCAGCAAAAAGCTGGACTAGAAGCCGGGTGCCAGTGGCTCAAGCCTATAATCCTAGCTACTCAGGAGGCTGAGATCTGAGGATCGCAGTTCAAAGCCAGCCCAGGCAGGAAAGTCTGTGAGACTCTTATCTTCAATAAACCACTAGAAAGCCAGAAGTGGCGCTGTGGCTCAAGTGGTAGCGCACTTGTCTGAGCTGAAGAGCTGAGGGACAGCACCCAGGCCCAGAGTTCAAGTCCCATGACCGACCAAAAAAAAAAAGCTGGACTAGAAGCTGGACTGAAGCATGGCCCGGGTGGTAGAACACCAGCCATGATCAAGAAAGCCAAGTAAGAATTTGAGGACCTGAGTTGGAGCCCTGGTATTCCCTCCCTCTCTCTTTGTCTCTGTCTCTGCCTCTGTCTCTGTCTCTCTCTCTCGCTCTCACACACACACACATACACACACACACACACACAGAGGAGTATCAGTTTTAGGTCTTCACTAGTCCATCTTGATTTGTTTAAAATTATCAGCAGAAGCCAGGTGCCCAGTGGCCTGACTCATGCCTGTAATCCTAGCTACTCAGGAGGTTGTGATCTGAGGATTGTGGCTTGAAGTCAGTCCAGGCAGAAAGTCTGTGGGACAATTACCCCCAGTTAACTACCAAAAATGCTGGAAGTGGAGGTGTAGTTCAAGTGGAAGAATGCTAGCTTTGAGCAAAAAAACTACTCAGGGACAGCTCCAGGGCCCTGAGTTCAAGCCCTAGGAAAGAAAAAAAAAATTATGAGACTAGACAAGGATCAGGCTTAATGCTGTACAGCTGGAAACGCAGTTTTGCCAGCATCGCTTACTATAAAGGCTGGCCTTTCTCCAATGTGTTTTTCATGACCTCTAGGAGGAATTGCTCCCCCTCCCATCTCTACAGCCCCTCATTTCCCACACATCTCTTTTCTGCCCTCTTACAACCTCTTCTCCTTCAACAGGCCTAGATCAAGGGTCATCGGCCCACTCTGGCCTTTTGCCTTTGTTCATCACTGAAAAATGGCTTCCCGTTGCTCTACTCTCTTGCAACTCAGAGACTTGAGAAGTTGTCTCTGCTTCCTGGCTTTTTTTTTTTTTTTTTTTTTTTGCCAGTCTCAGGGCTTGAACTCAGGGCCTAAGCACTGTCTCTGAGATTCTTTTGTTCAAGGCTAGCACTCTACCACTTGAGCCACAGCACCACTTTCAGCTTTTTCTGTTTATGTGGTTCTGAGGAATTGAACCCAGGACTTCATGCATGCTAGGGCAAGCACTCTACCACTAAGCCACATTGCCAGCCTTCCTAGTTCTTTATGATCATTACACTTTGTATCCTCCAGCTCACACTGGCTATGTTGCCATTGGGTGAGAACTCCCATGCCCAAGAGAAATCTCAGTTCATTTTAGGTTCTGTACCTGGCAACGGAGCACTGGGTGATAAGGCAATGTGACCTTTGCCCCGGGACCTCTGCCTTGGGACCTTTGTTCTGGGATGTTGCGAGAATGAGAAATCAAGGTCCTCATGTCTTTTCTTTCTTGCAAAAGCCCAAGCTGGTGATCGAGGCTTTGTTCTTTGCTATGGTTTCTCCACATTTTAGGTCAGCCCTCAGATCCTCTTATAGATGGGTCCGATTTGATGAGTTAGAGAGTGTTATTTGAGGGCTGGGAATATGGCTTAGTGGTAGAGTGCTTGCCTAGCGTGCATGAAGCCCTGGGTTCAATTCCTCAGTACCACATGAACAGGAAAAGCCAGAAGTGGTACTGTGGCTCAAGTGGTAGAGAGCTAGCCTTGACCAAAGCAATCTCATGAGCAGTGTCCAGGCCCTGAGTTCAAGCCCCAGGACTGGCAAATAAATAAATAAATAAATAAATAAATAAATAAATAAATAAAGAGTGTTATTTGAAGACAAAGGAATATTCTTTTTATTTTTTAACACGTAAACTTTTAGCTTTAGATCCAATTACTAAAATATTTTCTACATATTATTTCTTCATTTCTATATTCTGGTATTTTTTTTTTTTTTTTGTTTTGGTCAGTCATGGGTCTTGAACTCACGGCCTGGCCCCTGGCCCTGAGCTCTACAGCTCAAGGCTAGTACTCTACCACTTGAGCCACACAGTGCTACTTCCAATTTTCTGGTAGTTAAGTGGAGATAAGAGTCTCATGGACTTTCCTGCAAGGGCTGGCTTTGTGTGATCCTCAGATCTCAGCCTCCTGAGTAGCTAGGATTACAAGTGTGAGCCACTTGCTCCCAACTTGTATTCTGCTTTTATAGTTAAGAAGTCTAAAGGACAGAAAACTTGAAAAACTTGCCCTAAAATGGGAGAAAATTATTCTGATGCCAAACTTAGTCATCTATTTTCTTTCTTTCTTTCTTTCTTTCTTTCTTTCTTTCTTTCTTTCTTTCTTTCTTTCTTTCTTTCTTCCTTCCTTCCTTCCTTTCTTTCTTTCTTTCTTTCTTTCAATTGTGGAGCTTGCACTCAGAACATGGGCACTGTACCTGAGTGCTAGGGTTCAGGGCTAGCACTCTACCACTTTAAGTCATAGCTCCACTTTCAGTTTTCCGGTAGTTAATTGGAGATAAGAGTCTCATGGACTTTCCTGTCCAGGCTGGCTTTGAATCTTGATCCTCAGATCTCAGCCTCTTGAGTAGCTAGGTTTACAGGCATGAGCCACTGGCACCTTAACTTGTATTTTTTAAGAGACCATGCAAGCTCACACCTGTAATCCTAACTGCTAAGAAGGCTGAGATCTGAGGATTCTGTCTCTTCAGTACGCTGCCTTAAATTCCTTCAGGTATTTGTCCAGCAGTGTTACAACAGTGTCATCTGGCAGTCCTATTTTTAGTTATTTGAGGAATCTCCATACTTATTTCCATAGTGGCTGCATTCATTTGTTCTGATGGGGGTGAGGTAGAATTTCAATGTTGTTTTGATTTGCATTTGCTTTGTGGCTAAGGATGTTGAACATCGTTTTCATATATTTACTGGCCATTTGTATTCTCCTCCTCCTCTTCCTTTGCCTCCTCCTCTTCCTCCTCCTCCTTCTTTTCTTCTTTTTGTCCTGAGAGTGGGACTGAAACTCACTGATGCTTACTCATTGGCTACCAACTGAGCCATGCCTCCAACCTAGCATTTGTACTTTTTTTGGGGGGGGTCCTGTCATGGGGCTTGAACTCTGGGCCTGGGCACTGTCCCTCAGCTCTTCAGCTCAAGGAGAGCGCTCTACCACTTGAGCCACAGCGCCACTTCCGGCTTTTTTTTCTGCTTATGTGGTGCTGAGGAATCAAACCCAGGGCCTCAGACATACAAGGCAAGCGCTCTACCACTGAGCCACCTTCCCAGCCCAGCATTTGTACTTCTTTTCAGAACTGTTCCTTCAGTTCTCTAGTCCATTTATTTATTGAATTATATGTTCTTTTGTATTTAACTTTTGAGATCTTTATATATTCAAGATATTGCTCACTTTGACTTTTCTTTTTTTTTTTTTTGTTCTGGTACTGGGGCTTGAACTCAGGACTGGGATCTGTCCCTTCGTTTTTGGCTCAAGGGTTCAAAGCCAACCTATTCAGGAAAGTCCGGATACTACATTTTGGGCAAGACAACTCTTTCAGTGTTTCCTACCTGCACCAAGGAAGCTGAAATCCAAGTAGCAATAAAAGAGTCCTCATGCCAGACATTGAGTGGCTCACACCTGTAATCCTAGCTACTCAGGAGGCTGAGATCTGAAGACTGAGGTTGAAAGCCAGCCTGGGCAGAAAAGTTTGTGAGACTCTTATCTCCAAGTAACTATCAAAAAGTCAGAAATGGCACTGTGGCTGAAAGTGGTAAAACACTAATCTTGAGCAAAAAAGCTCAGGGACAGTGCCCAGGCCCTGAGTTCAAGCTCCAGGACTGGCAAAAAAAATAAAAAGCAGTTATGGCTATCAAAAGGCTGAGATGTGAAGATTGTAGTTTGAAGCCAGCCTGGGCAGACAAATCCATGAGACTATTCTGTCCAATGAACCAGCCACCAGCCAAAAGCCAGAAGTGGAGGTGTGGTTCAAGTGGTAGAATGCTAGCTTTGAGCAAAAAACTAAGAGAGACCAAGAAAAAGGCCCTGAGTTGAAACCTCAATACACACACACACACACACACACACACACACACACACACACACACACACACACACACACACACACACACACCATTCATGGATAAAAAGTGCAAATCATCTTTTTTTTTTTTTTTTTTTTTTGGGTCCGGTCGTGGGGCCTGAACTCTGGGCCTGGGCACTGTCCCTCAGCTCTTCAGCTCAAGGCTAGCACTCTACCACTTGAGCCACAGCACCACTTCCAGCTTTTTTCTGCTTATGTGGTGCTGAGGAATCGAACCCAGTGCCTCATGCTTGCAAGGCAAGCGCTCTACCACTGAGCCACCTTCCCAGCCCTGCAAATCATCTTTGTATTCTCTACAAACACAAGATTTTTCCAATTCTCCTTCTGTTCTACATTAGAATCCCTTGGAGTCCAGGCCTCAGACTCATACCCTGACAGTGACATCTCCCAGCTGCCCATTGGTGCCTGGAGATGCAGAGCCTGGGGCCGGGATGCCAGAGACTAACTCGTGTTGACGGGACAGCATGACACTTTGGCAGGCTCATTTCCTGTCACTGTTAGCACTTTTAGAGGGATCAAGGCACACAGGGGAGTCAAGCATCATTCGTTCTATTGGTGACTATTGAACCTTGGTCTGCAGTGGCCTCACATAGTGCCAGATAACTGGAAGGGAAGCGAGGGGACTGAGGCCCAGAGGCTGACCGCATACAGATCTGATCAGCACGTGATCTGATCATTGGGAAGGATGTGAGATCCACCTTGGTAAAGAACTGACCAAAAAAGGTCCCTGAAATGAATTGCATAGTTGTAAGGGCTTGTGTGTGTGTATGTGCATGTGTATGTGTGTGTGTGTGTGTGTGTGTGTGTGCATGTGTGCTGGTCCTGGGGCTTCAACTCAGGGCCTGGATACTATCCTTGAGCTTTTTTGTTCAAGGCTAGTGCTCTACCTTTTGAGCCACAGTTCATTTCTAGCTTTTTGGATATAACAGTCTCCCAGACTTTCCTGCCTGGGCTGGCTTTGAACCGTGATCCTTAAATCTCAGCTTCCTGAGGAGTTATGTTTACTGGCATGAGCCACTAGCCCCTGGCTAGATCTTTACTTCTTAGTGTTCTAAGCATATACACAAAGCAGGTGGCTAATGAAACTCTTGGGTGTGTTCATGGAGGTTTACAACCGGTACATTGGCTGATCATGTACTTTCTTCTCATGATGTCAGAAATGGATCATTAATTCTTATATACACTTAGCGCGTCTAAACAATTGCATGAGGGCTAGGGATGTGGTTTCGTGATTACAGTGCTTGCCTTGCATGTGTAAGGCCCTAGGTTCCATTTCTGGCACCACATCCAGAAAAATAATTATATGAATCCACATTTCACATGGAAAAAAATGTAATTCTACTCTATTATAGAACAAGGAGTACTCCTTCCATGTGACAAACAAAAACATGCTTGAGTTCTTTCTTTTTTTTTTTTTTTTTTTTTGGTCCGGTCATGGGGCCTGAACTCAGGGCCTGGGCACTGTACCTCAGCTCTTCAGCTCAAGGCTAGCACTCTACCACTTGAGCCACAGCACCACTTCCAGCTTTTTTCTTATGTGGTGCTGAGGAATGGAACCCAGGGCCTCAGGCATGCAAGGCAAGCGCTCTACCACTGAGCCACCTTCCCAGCCCCTTGAGTTCTTTCTGCACGGAACATTCATGGAGTGGAAGCTGGCGGGCCCTGTGTGCCCTTAGATGCTCACATGCACTAGTGAGCATGCAGAAGACCGAGTACAGGACAAAGAGCCAAGTCCAGCAGTGAGAGCAGAGGCCTGCGCCAGCGCAGTACAAGCTGGGTGCTGGTCTGGATGCCTGGGGCTGGCAAGCCCACGCCCATTTGGGTCTCAGCAGCATCCCCGTCTTCCTGCCCACACTCCTGTGCTCCCTAGAAGTTTCCGGAACTCAAAGATATATTGTTACCAGGGATCAGTCTGCCTGCCTGCCTGCCTGCCTTCCTTCCTTCCTTGCTTTCTTCCTTCCTTCCTTCCTTTCTTCCCTCCCTCCCGTCCCTTCCCTTCTTTCCTTTCCTTTTTTCCCCTCCTTCCCTCCCTTCTTTCCTCCCTTCCTTTTCTTGTTCAAGGCTAGCACTCTACCACTTGAGCCACAGTTCCACTTCCAGGTTCTTAGTAGTTAATTGCAAATAGTCTCCTGGGCTTTTTTGCCTGGGCAGTCTTTGAACTGTGATCCTCAGATCTCAGCCCTCTGCTTAGCTAGGCTTACAGGCACAAATTTGCAGTGTCCACCTGCTGCTTCTTTGTTTAAATTATTTTTGGTGTTTTTAAGCCAGATGCTGGTGGCTCACGCCTATCATCCTAGCTACTCAGGAGGCTGAGATCTGAGGATTTCGGTTCAAAGCCAGTGTGGGCAGCAAAGTTGTGAGACTCGTAACTCCAATAAACCACCAGAAAACCGGAAGTGGTGCTGTGGTTCAAGTGGTAGAGTGCTAGCCTTGAGCTGAAGAGCTGAGGGACAGCACCCAGGCCCAGAGTTCAAGCTCCACAACTGACAAAAAAATAAAAAATTGTTTTTAAACAAGAGTTTTCTATAGTGATTTTCTGTAGCAATAGTATTAGGACTAAATCACTTGGAGGGCAGAGTATGGTAATGCACCGATATAATTCCAGCTACTCAGAAGGTAGAGGTAGGAAGATCTCAGTCTTAGACCAGCCTTCCAAAAAGGCCTAGACTCATCTAAAAAAAGCAGACTAAGCCAGGCTCCAGTGACTCATGCCTGTAATGCTAACTATTTAGGAGGCTGAGATCTGAAGATTGTGATTGAAACCAGCTGGTCAAGAAAATTTGTGAGTCTCTTATTTCCAATTAACCACCAGAGAAGATGGAAGTGGAGATATAGCTCAAAATGGTAGAAGCCTAACCCTGAGCAAAAGAGCTCAAGGATAGTGCCCAGATCCTGAGTTTAAGCCCCACGACCAGCACAAAACAAAAACAACGGAGCAAAATGACAAAGGACATCAAATGATTCAACAAAGCAGTGGGGCAATCACAGGCACTGTGGGAAATATAGTCACCAAAACGGTTGTATTTCAGCCAAGCCTGTCATCCTAGCCATTCAGGAGGTTGAGATCTGAGCTTCCTAGCTTGAAGCCAGCCTAGGCAGGAAAGTCTAAGAGACTATTTTTTTTAAAAAGAGAAAGTAGTAAGCCTTTATTTTGTTTTGCAAATAAATCTGAGTTGATTGCTTCTAGGAAATTAGTCAAAAAGACCAAATCCCTTATCCTCATCTGATTCCTCCAACTCTTCCTTGGCTTCAGCCTTGGCTGGGGCCGTGGCGGCAGCAGGAGCAGCAGTGGTGGTGGCAGCCACAGGAGCAGCAGCCACAAAGGCAGATGGATCAGCCAAGAAGGCCTTGACCCTTTCAGCAAGTGGGAAAGTGTAGTCAGTCTCCACAGACAAAGCCAGGACCCGCTTGTACCCATTGATGATAGAATGAGGCACGGAGGCCACAGTTGGGTAACCGATCTGCGGACAGACACTGACTACGTTGCACACACCCTCCAGGAAGCGAGAATGCAGAGCATCCTCAGTGATGTCAAGGGTTGTAGATGCTGCCATTGTCCAACACCTGCTGGATGATCAGCCCAAAGGAGAAGGGAGAGATGTTCAGCATGTTCAGCAGTGTGGCTTCACTGGCTCCCATTTTGTCTCCGGTCTTTATCAGCTGCACATCACTCAGAATTTCAATGGTGCCCCTGGAGATCTTGGTGGTGATGGCCAAAGCCTGGAAGAAGGAAGTCTTCTTAGGCCCCAGAACAGTGTTTTGAGCTGGCACAGTGACTTCACATGGGACAATGGCACCAGCACGGACAGCAGCAGGTACTTTATTGGCCAGCAGCATGTCCCTGATCTCAGTAAGGTCCTCCTTGGTGAACACAAAGCCCACATTCCCGTGGAGATGGGGCAGCAGTTTCTCCAGAGCTGGGTTGTTTTCCAGGTGCCCTCGGATGGCCTTGCGCATCATGGTGTTCTTGCCCATCAGCACCACAGCCTTCCCTCGGAGGGACATGCGGATCTGCTGCATCTGCTTGGACCCCACATTGTCTGCTCCCACAATGAAGCATTTTGGATAATCATCCAGAAGTTGGATGATCTTAAGGAAGTAGTTGGACTTCCAGGTCGCTCTGTCTTGCCTGAGCATCATGACGGTGCGTCAGGGATTGCCACGTAGGGTTTAAAGACGAGGTCACTTTCACGAGGATGCCTGGCGAAATCTAAGAGACTCTTATCTCCAGTTAACTACCAAAAAGAAAGAAAGAAAGAAAGAAAAGAAACAAAAAAAGAAAAGGCTAGCACTGATAGAGTGCTAGCCTTGAGCAAAAACACTCAGGCCCTGTGTTCAAGCACCAAGACTAGCACGCACACGCACACATGCACACACACACACACACACACACACACACACACACACACACACACATTCCCAGGTGGACACTGACAAGTGTAGTGTGCTCATCACTGAGGCGGTATTGGACTGGTGTGGTAGGCTTGTGTCTGACTGTGAGGGCAGGAGTCTTAAGGTATGGAAACAGGCTTTCTGTAGAAGGTTTGGGCATTAGGGCTCACACTTGTAATCCTAGGAGATCGAGGCATGGAAGATTGGGCTTTGAAGCCACCCTAGGCAGAAAAATCTGCTGCAAGATTCTATTTAAAAAATAAGCAGCAAAATGCTGGGCTGGAGGTGTGGCTCAGGTGCTAGAGCACCAGCCATGAGCAAAAAAGCTGATCAAAAGCTTGAGGTTCCAGCAGAGAGAGAGAGAGGGGGGAGGGAGGGAGAAGAAAGGAGGGAAGGAGGGAGGGAGGGAGGGAGGGAAGGAGGGAGGGAGGGAGGCAGATAGAGAAATTCTAGGAAGAGTAGACACCATCTTTACATTTGTTCTCCACAGCAAATGTGGGCCATGTAGACCTTCTCAGGTCACCTTTGGTGCCTTGGCTGTTTCTAGTTGCTTCTAAACGATAGTCAGATGGACTGGGTGGTCTAATCTCTGACTCTAGCCCTGTGTTTGTCTCCAGGCCTGAGGAGCAGCACGCAGTGGAGACTGAGTGCAGCAATCGATTTCTATGCCCTTTGCAGAAATTTCTGCACCCCAGGGTCAGGGTCAAGGGTGATTGTGATGGGCTGGCTGGAGATGTGGGCATGACTCACAAATGCAGTCTAGTCATTTCTGGCACTGAGTCATTTCTGGCTCTAGCTTTTATTTTTGTGCTTGTCCTAAGGTTTAAACTCAGGGCCTGGGCACTGTCCCTGGGCATTTTTTTTCTGTTTTTTCTTCTTCTCAAGGCTAGTGCTCTATCACTTGAGCTCCACTTGCAGCTTTTTTTCCTTGTTAATTGGAGATAAAAGTCTCACAGACTTTCTTGACTAGGCTGGCTTTGAACCGCAATCCTAAGCTCTCAGTCTCCTGAGATGACAGACGTGAGCCACGGGTGCCCTGCCTGGCTCTAGCTTTTAGAGGAGGAGATAGTGATGGCTAGAGGTTTTATATAGAACGCTAGGCAGAAACCTTCTAATGCATGTGTGTTTCTCCATCAGAGTGCAGTTCAAATCTCCCTTCCTCTGAAGAACCTTGTCTAGTTCACCTGCAGTAAATAGGTCTGACCTCGGATCATGAATTCTGCTCTAATGCCAAAGCACTTTTCTCAGTCATTTTCTATAATCATATGCATAGTAGTATTATTTGAGTAAGAGCTGCCCCCTGCAGGTAACACCTATGACCTGAGAGAGGAAATTCCTGGAGATAAGGACTGGCATTTTGCCAGCTATTGAATGCCCAGCGCCTAGCCCAGGAAGATTCACCAAATAGCCAATCTTCTGTAGAGAAATAAATAATACACAGGTGTGCATGAGTGTGCATGTGTGCAAGATCTACGGCTTGAACTCAGGATCTGGGTGCTATCCTGGGTGCTTTTTCACTGTAGGCTACTGGTCTACCACTTAAGCCACAGCTCTGGTTTGGGCAGTTAATTGGTTTTTTGTTTTTTGTTTTGGTCCAGTCGTGGGGCCTGAACTCTGGGCCTGGGCGCTATCCCTCAGCTCTTCAGCTCAAGGCTAGCACTCTACCACTTGAGCCATAGCACCACTTCCGGCTTTTTTCATTTTGCTTATGTGGTGCTGAGCAATCGAACCCAGGGCCTCAGGCATGCAAGGCAAGCACTCTACCACTGAGCCATCTTCCCAGCCCTGGGGCAGTTAATTGGAAGTAAATGTCTTGTGGTCTTTCCTGCCCATGCTGGCTTTGAACTGGCTTTTAGCTCTCAGCCTCCTGAGTAGCTAGGATTATAGGCCAGTAGTGCCCAGTTTGTCCCTTAGCTTTTTTTTTCTCAAGGCTAGTGCTCTATCATTTGAGCCATAGCTCCACTTCCAACTTTTCTGTGTTTAATTTGAGATAAGAGTCTCAGATTTTATCTCTGGTTCTATTTGATGGTGGATCTGTTGCTTAGCAAGTGAAGACCCTAGCACTGGGGTGGGAGGAATGAGGGTAGGGTGGGTAAGATAAAACCAGAAAAAGAACATACTAACCCCAAACTAAAAAGGAAAAAATAGGCAAGATCATAAGCACAGTAAAACTGAAAAAAGGAAAATATGCCTTTACATGTTCTTTGAAAACACCATTAAAGTCATCAACAGGGGCTGGGAAGGTGGCTTAGTGGTAGAGTGCTTGCTTAGCATGCAAGAAGCCCTGGGTTCCATTCCTCAAGACCACATGAACAGAAAAAGCTGGGACTGGTATTGTGGCTCAAATGGTAGAGTGCTAGGCTTGAACAAAAGAAGCTCCAGGACAGTGGCTAGGCCCTGAGTTCAAGTCTCAGTACTGGCAAAAATAAAAAAAATAAGTAAAAGCCATCAACATCTAGAGCTGGGTACCATGGCTCCTACCTATAATCCCAGCTACTTGGGATGATAGCACAAATAGGATAATTGAGGTCCAGGTTAGCTCTTGCAAAAATGTGATGCCCCATTTAAAAAATAAAAAGCAAGCTAGGTGATGGTGGCTTGTACCTATAATCTTAGATACTACAGAGGCTGAGACCTGAGGATCCTGATTTGAAGCCAGCCAATTCAAGAAAGACTGTGAGACACCTCCCCTCCCCCCATCTCCAATCCTGGGGCTTGAACTCAGGGCCTAGGCACTGTCCCTGAGCTCTATGCTTCTTTTGCTCAAGGCTAACACTCTACCACTTGAGCCCAAGCACCACTTCTGGCTTTTTCTGTTTATGTGGTACTGAGGAATCGAACGGAGGGCTTCATGCATGCTAGGCAAGCACTCTATCACTAAGCCACATTCTTAGCCCTTTTATCTTCAATTGACCCACCAAAAAGCCAGAAGTGGACCTGTGACTCAAGTCAGCCTTTAGTAAAAAAGCTAAGGGACAGAACACAGGCTCCAAGTTCAAGCCCTATTACTAATGTGTGTGTATGTGTGTGTGTGTGTGTGTGTGTGTGTGTGTGTGTGTGCAAAACATGCGTACATATGCACACACCCCCAAACCTCCATAAACAAAAAACTATCCATTTCTTGTCAGACTTCAACAAAAGAAGGAAGAAGAAATGTTTCAAATATCAGGAATGAAGGAAGAGCCTGTTCCCAGACTCCACAAATCCATAAATGGTAACAAGGAAATATTATGAAATGTTTATACCAATACAACTGACAGTTTAGATGTCTTTCCAAGAACAACAACAATAACAAAAACTCTGGATCCAGATAGTCTCAGTGACAAATTTATTTAGGAAACTGAAGAGAATATTTCTCATTTTATGAGATAATTATTGCTGAGTGCCAGTGGCTCACCCTGTAAATCCTAGCTACTTAGGAGGCTGAGATCTGAGGATTTCAGTTTGAAGCCAGCCCAGGCAGGAAAGTCCGTGGGTCTCTTATCTCCAATTAATCACAGAAAATGCTGGAAGTGGTGCTGTCTCAAGTGGTAGCATGCTAGCCTTGAACAAAAGGAGCTTAGAGACAATGTCCAGGTCTGAGTTCAAGGCCCAGGACCAGCAAAAGAGAGAGAGAGAGAGAGAGAGAGAGAGAGAGAGAGAGAGAGAGAGAGAGAGAGAGAGAGAGAGAGAGAGAGAGAGACAATTATTACTTTTTTTGGGGGGGGTCCGGTTGTAGGGCCTGAACTCTGGGCCTGGGTGCTGTCCCTCAGCTCTTCAGCTCAAGGCTAGCATTCTACCACTTGAGCCACAGTGCCACTTGCGGCTTTTTTCGTTTTTTGCTTATGTGGTGCTGAGGAATTGAACCCAGGGCCTTAAGCATACAAGGCAAGTGCTCTACCACTGAGCCACCTTCCCAGCCCAGCAAAACAATTTGATACATAGATTATCACAGATGAACGTGACCTTCAGGCAGTCGGATCAGAAGCCTGCATTGCGGATTCTGTTTCCATACCATTCTGGGAAGGCACAACTAATCAGTTGGGTGCCAGTGGGTCACCTAAACCTACCTACTCAGGAGGTTGAGATCCACAGGATAAATGGTTTGAATCCAGCCCAGGCAGAAAAGTCTTTAAAACTCCATCTCCAAAATCCAGGCTGGAGGCATGGCTTAAACCGAAGAACACCAGCCATGAGCAAGGTGAATGAGAGTGTAAGGGCCTGAGTTCAACTCCAGGTAGCAGGGGAAAAAAAAGTCAGTGGAGAAAGCATAGTGGCAGTCTACCTTGCAGATGGGATGGGAGAGGTCTTGAATGGTCAGGGGTACAGGGAATTTTTGTAAAGGTTAAAACTCATGATGAATTGTTCATAAAGGGTGAAATACTGAACTTAAAATTTCAGTTTGTGTTGGGTGCTGGTGGCTCACACCTGTAATCCTAGCCTCTCAGGAGGCTGAAATCTGAGGATCACAGTTTGAAGCCAGCCCAGGCAGGAAAGCCCATAAGACTTATCTCCAAAAGTCAGAAATGGAGCTATGGCCTTGATCAATAAATCTAAGGGACAGCACCCAGGCCTTGAGTTCAAGACTTACATACAAAAAACAAACAAACAAAATTTTTTGTTTATACACACACACACACACACACACACACACACACACACACACACACACTTGAACTAAGCTTTTTGCTCAAAGCTGGTGCTCTACTACTTGAACCACAGCTCCACTTCTGGCTTTTGGGTGGTTAACTGGAGATGAGTCTCATGGACTTTCTTGCCCAGCCTGTCTTCAAAGTTCAATCCTCAGATATTCGCCTAAGTATACCTTAGTATCTAGGATTACAGGTATGAGCCACCAGCACTTGGCTTGGACTTAGGAAAAGGTTTCATGTGCAATGGTCTGCTTTTATTTATTTTTTTGGTCAGTTGTGGGGCTTGAACTCTGGGCCTGGCCACTGTCCCTCAGCTCTTCAGCTAAAGACTAGTGCTCTACCAATTGAGCCACAGCGGTTTATTGGAGATGAGAATCTCACGGACTTTCCTGCCTGGGCTGGCTTTGAACCATGATCCTCAGATCTCAGCCTCCTGAGTAGCCAGGATTACAGGCGTGAGCCACTGGTGCCCAGCTTGCATGTTATTTTTAGAAAATTATCCTCACGTTATTATGGTGTCAAATTCTATTTGACTTACAGTCAGCAAATGTCATTCTTTTTCTTTTTCTTTTTCTTTTTTTGGGTCCAGTCGTGGGGCCTGAACTCTGGGCCTGGGTGCTGTCCCTCAGCTCTTCAGCTCAAGGCTAGCGCTCTACCACTTGAGCCACAGAACCACTTCCAGCTTTTTTCTTTTTGCTTATGTGGTGCTGAGGAATCGAACCCAGGGCCTCATGCATGCAAGGCAAGCACTCTACCACTGAGCCACATTCCCAGCCCCGTCATTATTTTTCTTTTAGATTATCTCAATAATTGGATAAAAACAAATTCATGACTTTCAGGCACTTTATTATTTACTATTTAGTAGTTAGTTGGTTGTGGAACTTGAACTCAGGGCCTGGGTACTGTCCCTGAGCCCTTTGGCTCAGGCTAGTGCTCTACCACTTTGAGCCACAGCACTTCCTGTTTCCTGGTGGTTAATTGGAGCCTCATGGATTTTCCTGACTGGGCTGGCTTTGAACCTCGATCCTCAGATCTCAGCCTCCTGAGTAGCTAGGATTACAGGTGTGAGCCACTAGCGCCTGGCTACCTACATCACTAAACTGCTTGCTTCTTCTGTCTTCTCCTTTGTAAACCATGTTGAAAACTCTCTCATTTACAGGATCCTGAAGCTTGTTGGGAGAGCCTAGAAAACTGCGTTTCAGCTGGTGTGCCAGGACTGTGGGTGAACACTAGGTGGCTGCAGAGCATTGCAGCCAAGCAAACGAGTTCTGAGTTGGGAGTGCCCGGCTGCTCACGCTGCTCACACAATGAAACTCTGTCCCCTCCGATGATTCTGCTCTGAAAAGGTGAATTTATCATGGAAACAGCCCAGCTGGTCCCAAATAGATGAGTGGGTCCTCCAAAAATGTGGTACCTATGCACAATGGAATTTTACACCACCATTAGAAAGAGTAATATGTCATTTGCAGGGAAATGGATGGACCTAGAACAAATCATGTTGAGGAAAATCAAGCTCAGAGACACAAATGGTGCATGTCTTGCCTCATATGCAGAAGGTAGATCTAAAAGACACCAGGACATGAGAAAACGTAGATAATGAGACCAAAGGAGGACACTCTTAGGGGAGGAACACAAAAGCATACGGCCTATGTGCTTCTGATCATGTGATATTTATCAACATGAACTCCAGGAAATGGAAACAACAAGTTTTTTCTTTGTTGTTTTTCTTTCCTTTTCATCTTTTCTGTTTCTGGAGGGTAAGGGGAGGACACAGACATGGAGGGACAAAGGGTAAACAAACAAAGGCAGCAGTGGTACACTGTAGACACTGTGTGGAAAATGAACTATACAACTTGTGGGTGGGGATGGGAGGGAAAAACTAAGTGAGTGCAAGGGAAGGGGTGACATGCCCTCACATGTAACTGTAACCACTTTGATAATAACAATAAAAGCAAAAAGGAAACTCAAAGGTTGAGTCTAGAGCATTGGATTTATGGAGCTCTCAGGATCAGGGGGTTGATCTACGTGAGACACACAGTACAGAGGTGCTGGCACTGTGTGCTGTCCCTGTCCTGGGATTGTTGGTGCCATACAGAGATGGCCCAGGCAGGCTATGGCTTTTATCTACAGTATCACAACTGAAGGATGGAGATTTTCCTGTTGTATCTAGACTTCTTTTCTTTCCAAGAATTTCATAGTAGACGGCAAAATTTTTTTTGGGGGGGTCGGTCGTGGGGCTTGAACTCTGGGCTTGGGCGCTGTCCCTGTGCTCTTCAGCTAAAGATAAGCACTCTACTGCTTGAGCCACTTCTGGTTTTGTAGTGGTTGATTGGAGATAGGAGTCTCATGGACTTTCCTGCCCGGGCTGGCTTTGAACCTTGATCCTCAGATCTTAGCCTCCTGAGTAGCTAGGATTACAGGTGTGAGCCACTGGCGCCTGGCGACTTGGCAAATCTTACACCATGAAATAGCAGGTGTTTGCACTGTCCCCTGGCTTTTTCTCAAGGCTGGTGGTCTACCCTTGAGCCACACTTCCAATCTTTAGATGGTTAATGAGGATAAGAGTCTCACAGTTTTTTTGTTTTTGTTTTTGTTTGTAGTCGTGGGGCTTGAACTCTGGGCCTGGGTGCTATCCTCAGCTCTTCAGCTCAAGCCTAGTGCTCTACCACTTGAGCCACAGCACCACTTCTGGCTTTTTCTGTTTATATGGTGCTGAGGAATGGAACCCAGGGCCTCATGCATGGGAAGCAAGCACTCTACCACTGAGCCACCTTCCCAGCCCCCTGAGTAGCTTTTACAGGCGTGAGCACCTGGTGAAAAGTGTGTGTGTGGGAGTACGCGCATGTGTACACACACACACACACACACACAGAAGAAACCACTTGATAGGAAAAATGAGAGTTCAAGGGCAGCCTGGGTTATACAGTGAAATCCTATGTTAAATAAATAAAAAAACCCCAAGTCATCCAGTGTGGTGGCTCACACCCATAATCCTATTCAGGAGGCTGAGCTCTGAGGATCTGAGGTTTGAAACCAGCCCAGGCAGGAAAGTCTGTGAAACTCTTATCTCCAATTAAAAAAAAAAAGGCTGGAAGTGGTGCTATGTGGTCCCAAATGGTAGAGCACCTAGGCCCTAAGTGCAAGCCCTAGGAATCTCCCCCACATGAGATCAGTTTTCACCAGAGCTCGTATGATTTTCAGCTTGGTTAATTGCTCAAGTATCTTCTTTCTTAAAACTAATCTTCCTCATTTTCTGACCAGTTTGAAGTTGTGCAAAACTAAAGTAATAGCCTCTGTCATGGCAGCACAGATGACTGCTCTTAGAATATTGTACAAACTCAGTAAGGTAACAGCTTTATGGACATACATATTGGGTCTACTAGAAAACACTCAGCTATTTTTTTTTGCTCATGGCTGGCACTCTACCCTTTGAGCCATACCTTCAGTCTACCTTTTTGTTGGAGTCAAGAGTTTCATGAACTTTTCTGTTTAGGTCAGCCTCAAATCTGGAGCCTTAGATCTCAGCCTCCTGAGTAGCATTATCCAACTAGATTTTAAGTTTTAAAAGTATTCTCAAGCTGGGTGCTGGTGGCTCATGCCTGTAATCCTAGCTACTCAGGAGGCTGAGATCGAGGATCTCGGTTCAAAGCCAGCCCGGGCAGGAGAGACCGTGAGACTCCTATCTCCAATAAACCACCAAAAAACCAGGAGTGGCGTTGTAGCTCAAGTAGCAGAGCGCTAACCTTGAGCAGAAGAGCTGAGGGACAGCACCCAGGCCCAGAGTTCAAGCCCCACAACTGACCAAAAAAAAAAGTATTCTCATTACTTAGTAGAAAATTTTCATGTGCTTCATATAAACAAATGTATGTTTATAATAAAAGAAAGAAGACTTTATATACTAGGCACTGGTGGCTTACACCTGTAATCCTAGCTACTCAGGAGGCTGAGATCTGAGGACCAGGGTTTAAAGCCAAACTGGGTAAGAAAATCTCTGAGACTCTTTTTTTTTTGTCGGTCATGGGGCTTGAACTCTGGGCCTGGGCGCTGTCCCTCAGCTCTTCAGCTCAAGGCGAGCGCTCTACCACTTGAGCTACAGCGCCACTTCCGCTTTTCTGGTGGTTTATTGGAGATAGGAGTCTCACGGTCTTTCCTGCCCGGGCTGGCTTTGAACCGCGATCCTCAGATCTCAGTCTCCTGAGTAGCTAGGATTACAGGCATGAGTCACCAGCGCCTGGCTTCTCTGAGACTCTTATCTCCAATTAATCACCAAAAAGCCAGAAGTGGAGCTGTGGTTCAAGTGGTAGAGTGTTAGCCTTGAGTGAAAAATTAAGGGGCAGGACACAGGCATTGAACTCAAGCCCCAGTACCGATACCACAAAGAAAAATAGAGCAACTTACACACACAGTGTATTATGTGTATATACAAACATGCTAATTTATACAATTCATTTTTTGGGGGGAGCACAGGGCTTGAACTCAGGGCCCGATCACTGTCCCTGAGTTCTTTTGCTCAGGGTTAGCACTCTACCACTTTTGAGCCACAGCTCCACTTCTGGTGTTTTTGGTGGTTCAGTTAAGAGTCTCAATGACTTTCCTGCCAAGGTTGGCTTTGAAATGCCATTCTCAGATCTCAGCCTTCTGAGTAGCTAGGATTATAGGCATAAGCCATCTGTGCCTAGCTTATACTATACATTCTGAGATGCAGATTTGTTAGGTGGAGCTTGGAAATTGGTTAAGTAGTGGGCTCAAGGACAATCTTTAGTGGAACTGGTCTTGGTTGACTTAGCCTCATGGCAGTTCATCTGTGGATCTGTTTAAATAGCTTGTCCACGGAAGGCTAGGTGGACTTCAGCCTTGTTAGCTTAAGAACAAGAACCATCACTACCATTTGAGAGTTGAGTGCATGTAGAACCCTGTACTGGCTTATACTGGCTTCTCCCAAACTCCAGGGCTATGTATGAGAGAGGCCCTAACTCTTCACATTCTGGAAACCTCTGCAAAGCACTCCTTTTCTGATCTGACAATTATTGCATACACCAGCAGTTCCGGCAGGAACTTGGGCAACCTGAGCTAGCAAGGGGGATGTCAAAATAAAGGCCACAAACCATACTTCCTCTGGGCAGATTTTCCAGAAATGTCCCCTCCTCCCACTCCAATTACATCACTTTATGGCATTCAGTATTTTACATTTATTTACTTATTATTTGCATGGTTACTGGCTGAGTCTGCCCCTACTCTGGAATAAGCTCTATGAAGGCAAGATAGTGTATTTTGCTGTGTGTGTGCGCGTGGGCACGCGTACTGGGATTTGAACTCAGGACCTAAGCTTGCTTTCTCTCCTTGTTATTTATTTTTTGCTCAAGGCTAGTGCTCTATCATGTGAGCCAGAACTTTTCTTCTTCTTCTTTTTTTTTTTTGGTAGTTAATTGAAAATGACTCTCCTGGACTATCCTGCAAGTTTAGCTTTGAAAAAGAGATTATCTCAGCATCCAGAACAGCCAGGATTACAGGCATAACCAGGCTGGGCCTGGTATGTCTTTCTCTGAAGGTGTACCAAACACTATTAGAAAGCATAAAAAAGGCCGGGCACTGGTGGCTCACGCCTGTAATCCTAGCTACTCAGGAGGCTGAGATCTAAAGATCATGTGGTTCAAAGCCAGCTCAGGCAGGAAAGTCCATGAGACTTTTTTTTTTTTTTTGGTCTGGTCGTGGGGCCTGAACTCTGGGCTGGGCGCTGTCCCTGAGCTCTTCAGCTCAAGGCTAGCGCTCTACCACTTGAGCCACAGCACTACTTCTGGCTTTTTTCTTATGTGGTGCTGAGGAATCAAACCCAGGGCCTCATGCATGCAAGGCAAGCACTCTACCACTGAGCCACCTTCCCAGCCCCAAGTCCGTGAGACTTTTTATCTCCAATGAACCAGCAGAAAGCTGGAAGTAGTCTGTGGCTCAAGTGGTAGAAGGCTCTTCTTGAGCTGAAGAGCTCAGGGACAGTACCCAGCCCCAGAGTTCAAGTCCCACAATTGACAAAAAAAAAAAAAAGAAAAGCATAAGAAATCTTCCATGAAAACCTGCAATTTTATGAGCACTTTTTAGACTAATTTCTTCAGGGAGATCATGACAACTAACAGGGACAACATGTTTCATACCTTCCACAGCTCCAGGTCTTTCTGCCTATGGGATCTTTTCATATTATCCTTCAATTGAAAAGAGAACATGCATGAAAATATAGTTCAACTGGGAGCTGGTGGCGCATGCCTGTTATCCTGGCTACTCAAGAGGCTGAGATATGAAGACCATGGCTCAAAGGAGCCCAAGCAGAAATGTCTGTGAGACTCATATCCAATTACTCACCCCAAATCCAGAAGTGGAGCTGTGGCTCATGTGCTAGAGCCTTAGCTTTGAGTGAAAAAGGGGCAGTGCTTAGGCTCCAAGTTCAAAACCCAGTACTGCACACACTCTCACAAAAGCAAAACAAATACAATGCCTTGCTTTAGCTTACTGCTCAACGGGACAGACCCTACCAGTAACCATGCAATACATAATTACAAAGTACTGAAAGAGATCTTGTCCAGGCTCTGACTTCAAGCCCCAATATCAGCATTCTCCGATTCCCAAATGTTGCTGTTTATATCTTGTTAGAAAACTGTCCAGCCAAAGTGTCTAGCCTGTGCGCAGAACTGAGATTCAGGATAAGACACCTGAGAGCACGGAGCACAGCTCAGCACAGGTGCCACTTAGTATCTTCTGAATATCACTGACCCCATTTCAAAACTATCTTACAAAGGCCATAGGCTTGTTTGGCATTTGTGTTATCTGTGTCTTCTGCCCCATTATGGATACCTGAGGTTTTTAAGAGCCATAGTGACATTCTAGCAGCTCAATGAGGGGGCAGTCCCAGAGAGCCATCTGAGCTTCTGCTTGGTCTATTTACACTTGCTCTTTTCCTTCCTCCTCATTTGTAACTCAGGAGGTTGAGGAGACAGCAAGGCTTCTTCCATGGATGGAGGACCGGCACACTGGGACACCAAGCTCTATGATAAGGTCTGCTATGGAATTTGCTGTTACCTGTAGGCAAACCATCTCCTCATGCTGTTTTGGTTTCTTCCTGTGCTTGCCAAATGTAAATAAGATGTATGCCAGTATTCTGTCATTATATTTTTTTGTCTGTTGGGGCTTGAACATAGGGCCTGGGCGCTGTCCTTGAGCCTCTTTGTGCTCAAAGCTAGTGCTCTACCACTTGAGCCGCAGGTACCACTTCCAGTTTTGGAGTGATTTATTGGAGATAAGAGTCTCCTGGGGACTTTTCTGCCCCAGCTGTCTTTGAACTGCAATCCTCAGATCTCAGCCTCCTAAGTAGCTGGGAGTACAAGGCATGAGCCACTGGTGCCCAACAATATAGAGTATTTTAAAGGTGTGTGTATTTCTCTAGGCTGGCTGTACAAATTTAAAGTGAAATATATTGGTTTCAAGCCAGGTACAGCACTCAACCACTCAAAAATGGGAAGTAGAGCTGTGGCTTCAACAGTGCTGGCCTTGAGGAAAAAGAGCTGAGGGACAGCACTCACGCCTAGAGTTCAAGCTCAGGACCAAAAACAAACAAACAAAAAATTAGTTTCCTAGCAGCCATCCAATCACAAGTCCTTGGGATCAACAACAGCCACTAACTTTGTTTCTTATTTGTGACACTGTGAAGCCTTAGGGCTGCAGTTAGGTAGGCTTGTTGCAGTTTGGGGCACACCTTTTGGTTAGAAATGAGATTAATTATTATTATTATTTTCTTATGTGGTGCTGAGGAATCGAACCCAGGGCCTCAGGCATGCAAGGCAGGCGCTCTACCACTGAGCTACGAGATTATTTTATGTTACTTCTGTTACTTACACCCTCTGCCTGTACTTTATTTATTTTTATTTTATTTTATTTTTTTGGGTCCAGTCGTGGAGCCTGAACTCTGGGCCTGGGCGCTGTACCTCAGCTCTTCAGCTCAAGGCTAGCACTCTATCACTTGAGCCACAGCGCCACTTCCGGCTTTTTTCTTATGTGGTGCTGAGGAATCGAACCCAGGGCCTTGAGCATGCAAGGCAAGCGCTCTACCACTGAGCCACCTTCCCAGCCCCTGCCTGTACTTTAGAAACATGAAAACTTTTCCTTAGGGACAGAGCAGATTTATAAGGCACTTATCAGAGAGAGCAGGAAGTGGTGACATTGTAGACAAACTTGCTACTGAACTTTCTTTAAAATGTTTTGGGGGCCTGGTGCTGGTGAACTGAGGATCACAGTTCAAAACCAGCCCAGGCAGGAAAGGACATGAGACTACCTCCAATTAACCCCCAGAAAACAGCAAGTGGTGCTGTGTCTCAAGTGGTAGAGCACCTGCCTTGAGCTGAAGAGCTGAGGGACAGTGCCCAGGCTCAGAGTTCAAGTTCACAGCCGACAAAAAAAAAGTTTTGGGGGCTGGGAATGTGGCTTAGTGGTACTTGCCTAGCATGCATGAAGCCCTGAGTTTGATTCCTCAGTACCACATACACAGGAAAAAGTGGAAAGTTGAATAGAGTGCTAGCCTTGAGCAAAGGAAGCTCAAGGACAGTGTGTGTGTGTGTGAGGGGGGGCATATTTGGGGTCAGATTTGGTAAGGCATAGGCTTGGGTATTGGTAAGTAGTAGTCTAGGGCACTCCTGTAATGACTGAATAAGTACCCTGCCTTGCTCCTTTTTCTGCCACATCCTACGTCATACTAGGTATCAAAACAACCCATTAAAAAGAAGCCAGGCACAGATGGCTCACTCCTGTAATCCCAGCTACTCAGGAGGCTATCATCTAAGGACCATGGTTTAGAACCAGACTGGGCAGTAAAGTCTCTGAGACTTTTTATCTCTACTAAACTACCAAAAACGAGGAAGTGGGGCTGTAGCTCAAGTGATAGAGCGCTAGCTTTGAGTATAAAGGTCAGGGATAGTGCCCAGGCCCTGAATTCAAACCCCATGACTGGCACAATAAACAAATCCCCCCAAAGATTCATTAGAGCTAGGCGCTGGTGGCTCACTTGGAAAAAAGAGCTAGAAGTGGAGTTGTGTCTCAAGTGGTCCAGTGCTAACTTTGAGTAACAATGCTAAAGATCAAGCCCCAGTACCAGCACTCAAAAACACCCATTAGGAAAAGGTGATGGGTTTCTTAGCAACTAATAAAAGCATTTGTGGGTAAAGAAATATGTCAGGTTTCTTATCCATGGGTCAAGACCCCACTATTTCATAAATGAAAAGCTCAAGTACAAAATGAAGTCAACCAAAACTTTAATTTGTCTTGAACAGAATTATAGTTTCTGGTGCAGTTAAATATAAATTCATTCTCCAAAGAAACTTCAGTAAGTGTTATTAGGGGATCTAAGAAATGTATTCCTCCGTAGTAGTAATCACCTGGTAGCCAACAGGAAGTTCAGACACAGGAACACAATTGTAATCTTTCAGTTATGAAATATGACTTAGGTCTCCTCCTGCTATATACAATTAAAAAAAAAAAAACCTTTCAGGGTAAACCTCCCAGGTCTGAGTTCACTTTTTTTTTTTGTCGGTTGTGGGGCTTGAATTCTGGGCCTGGGCACTGTTTCTGTGCTCTACAGTTCAAGGCTAGCACTCCACAACTTGAGCCGCAGCGCCACTTCGGGTTTTCTGGTGGTTAATTGGAGATAAGAGTCTCATGGACTTTCCAGCTCGGGCTGGCTTTGAACTGTGACCTTCAGATCTCAGCCTCCTGAGTAGCTAGGATTACAAGCGTGAACCACGTGCACCCGGCTCGAGCTCACTTTTAAGATTGGTGGCGCTTACCTATAATAATAGCTACTCAGGAGGCTGAATCTATGAGGCTTTCATCTCCAAAGGCCACAAATGGAGCTATGGTTCAAGAGATAGAGGGGTAAAAGGAAAAAAAAAAAAAAGCTCAGAGACAACGCCTAGGGCAGAGTTAAGACCTATGACAGTCCCCCTGCCCCCCTAAAAGATAAAGAAGCGTCGGGTACAACTTTGGTCCGTTAGTGGAAGGAAACGAAGCAGCCAGGTGCTCTACTTGGGGGGTCTTCATTGATGAGGGTACCACAATGGTCCCACGACTGGTGGGTCGCTCCCAACTGAGGCAGAACCTTCACTCCTGCTTTCTGGAAGCCTGTGGCCCGTCCTGGGGAGCCAGGAGCTACAAGGGACGGAGGGGCCGCGAGGAGGGAGAGGGATCGGGGGGTAACAAGCATCCTCCGCCCCCTCCTTCCCCCCAGCCCCGTCCCCGCGCCGGCTCTCCGCGGGACTGCCGCGGTCCGGTCAGCCCCACCTGCGATCAGGAGACGCGGCCGCCCCAGCACTGGCTGCGCACGCGCGCACGTCTCTGAGCAGCGCCCGGGGCTGTCCCCACGACCGGGTCACAGTCCCGCCAAGGAGCAGGCGCAGGGGCCAGCAGGTACAACCACCACGGAAGGACGGCGGCGCCTTCCGGTCTCTGAAATCATATCCAAATCCCTCCACCATGACCGCGGCCTCGGGGACTCACATCTGACAGACGCGCGTCGCAGCCAACACTCTCTTCCTTCCCCCTCCCCACTGGTCCCGCCTCTTCCCGGGGCGGCCGGCCCGCTGATTGGGCAGAGGGAAATGCGCCGGAAAAGCGCCTCCGTCGTCGCTCCAATGTGCCCCGTGTGGAAACCAACCCTGGCGGCTGCGCCGTTCCGCGGGCGGAAGCGAAGGGGACGGTAGAAGGCCGCGCGCCGGCCGCGCTCTCCCCCACCCCGCCCCCTCCCACCCCCTTCCCCGCCTCGGCCCCGAAGCGGCCGGATGGGCGGCGAGTCGGACACCATGGCTCGAGCCGCGACGGCAGCGGCGGCGGCGGCCGGAGGCGGCGGCGCCACCTCCTCCTGCTGCTCGCCCCGGCGGTGATCGGAGCGAGCGGCCGCGGTTCCCTCCCCCCCCACCCCTCGATGAGACTGCTGGCATCCTGGCTGTGCCTGAGCCTGGCGTCGGTGTGGCTGGCGCGGAGGATGTGGACGCTGCGGAGCCCGCTCAGCCGCTCCCTCTACGTGAACATGACGAGCGGCCCCGGCGGGCCGGCGGCGGTGGGCGGCCGGAAGGAGACGCACCAGGTACGGCGGGGTGCGCGGGGCCCGCGGGGCGGGGCGGGGCGGCGGCCTTCCCGCGCGCCCGGCCCGGCCCGGCCATTGTGCGGCGCGGCGCGGCGCGGTGCGGGGCGCCCCCTCCGTCCCGGCCCCGCCGAAAGTTTGCCCCGCCATCACGGCGCTCCGGGCTCCGGGCTCCGGGCCCTGGGGCCCCCGGGCGCCACGGTGCCTTTTGTTTCGCGGTGTGGGCGTAGGACGGGCCTCCCTCCCCGAGCTCGGGCCTGGGCACCCCGGATTCCTCCCTCCCCCCCCATTGTTCCCCCCACTGCCACCCCTCCTGTCCCCGTGGTGTCTGCTGTCTGCTGGCGGGCTGGAATAACTTTAGATCCGGAGCCATCCATCTGCCACCCTGGAAGAGATGGAGCCAAAGCCACACCAGGCCCCGGACTGCTTCCCTACCCCCCCCCTCCCCTTCGCCCCCCCCCCCCCCCGAGAAACGCGGTGGAAAGCCTTGTCCCTCTTTTTGTCTAGCTGAGTCTCTGATACAAAGGGTCGTAAAGGAATGTAACGGCGCCCGACGAACCGTTCCGTTGACATTTACCAACCCTCCCTCCTCCCCCCCCCCCAAGCAGTTGAAAAATGCCTTTGACAGCTGAGGGCGGCTCACGCCTGTCATCCCAGCTACTCTGGAGGCTGAGGTCTGAGGATCGCGGTTCAAAGCCAGCCCGGGCAGAAAGTCTCTGAGACTCTTAACCTCCAATTAACCACCCCAAAGCCGGAAGTGGAGCTGTGGCTCAAAGTGGTAGAGTGCTAGCCTTGAGCAAAAGAGCTCAGGGACAGTGTCCAGGCCCTATGACCGGCCTCCCCTCTCCTCCCCCAAAAGTCTTTGACAGGTCCCCAACTCCTCACCTGCGGACCCTCTTCTCCTTTTCTAGGAGATAGGCCCTTTAAACTTGTGTTGAGTTAGCTAGGAGGAATGATGCAAGCTATTAACCAGGAAGAGATTTAAAATAATGGAGCAGGAGAAACTTGTTTTACGACTAGGAGTTGTGGGTCCAGAGTCGTGTGAGGGTCACACTCTACCACTTTGAGCCACAGGCCCACTTCTGGCTTTTTCAGTTTTTGTGGTACTGAGGAATTGAACCCAGGGCTTCATGCATGCTAGGCAAGCACTCTACTTACTAAGCCACACTTCCAGCCCCTATGATGGCCTTTTCTTTGGCTCAGTGGAGTGCCAAGAACATGGAGTATGTATAAGTCAGCTGTAGAATTCTTTGACTGCAGTATTACAGTGTAGTTTGTGGTTATCCTTGCTTAATTATCTGTGTGTGTCCCCATGCTCCATTACCTGTACTAGGGCTTGAACTCTGGGCTTGGGTGCTGTCCCTTAGCTTTCTTGAATTTATATCAAAGAGGGCTTTGAACTGGGAAGTGCTGGCTTTTTGTGTGTGTGTGTGTGTGTGACAGTACTGGAGCTTGAACTCTAGGCCTCACACTCACCTGGCTTTTTTTTTGCTTAAGGCTGGCACTCACTTCTTGAGCCACGGCTCCACTTCTGTCTTTTTGGTGGCTAATTGGAGATTACAGTCTCTTGTGTTTGCCTCATCTGGTTTCAAGCCATGATCCTAAGATCTCAGCTTCTGGAGTAGCTAGAATTACCGGTGTGAGCCGGTAATGGGGTACCTGACTTCTGGCCTTTTGCTGGTTAATTGTAGATAAGAGTCTTAGAAGTTTGTCTTCTTGGGCTAGCTTTGAACCTTGATTGTTGACCTAAGCCTCTGGAGTAGCTAGGATTACAAGCATGAGCTACAGTTGCCTGGCAGTTTGGCTTACAGTCAGCATTTGTAGTACATTTTGTCTTTCTAGAGAGCAATTATGGATTACTGTCATGTCAGTTTGTGTCCCATAATTCTCAGGTTTTCAGAAAACTTGCATCCAGCTTGATTTCATGTTTTAATAAAGGTAAAGAATTCTCTAAGGAAGAGATAAAGTGATTCTCTTATAAAAATAACATTTAGTTTTTTTTTTGGGGGGGAGGGCGGAGATAATAAACTAGGGCTGAAACTCAGTACCTGACACCTTTACTCGTTGGCTGGTGCTCTACCAACGAGCCATGCCTCCAACCCTAGCATTTAGTTTTTATGAAGTAACTACTTGTACTAGTTAGTTTATAAAAATATTGTTTTTGTGGTACGGGGGATAGAGCGTAGGTCCTGGAGGCTGGGTTTCATTTACCACTTAACTATTGCTATTTATTTGTTTATTTTGCTGGCCCCAGGGGCTTGAACTCAGGCTATCCCTGATCTCCTTTTACTCAAGGAACTTTACCACTTGAGCCACAGCTCTAATTCTGGCACTTTCTTTTGGTAGTTTATGGAATACAAAGAGTCATGGACTTTCTTGCCAGGGCTGGCTTTGAACCTTGATCCTCAGATCTCAGTCTCTTGAGTATGAGCTAAGATTAATAGTTGTGAGCCATGGGCACTCGGCTCCATTTTATTTTTAATGGAATCCTAAATTTCTATATATTTTTTGAAATACCCCAGTGATTGTGATGATTTGTATTGTTAGCAATGTATATAAACTTAGTATGCAGTCAGCATTATGAAATTGCATGTATTGTCCTGGCTTAACTATTTAGCATTGTATTTGAAGTATTACTCAATGTAGAAACAACCCTGAAGTATGATATAGCACTACTGTCAGCACTGTCACACTTCTGTGGAACATGAATAGTGATAGAGGAAGATGCATTGGAAATGTCATTTTTGCCAAGCAGGTAAAGCCTGGATAGGCCAAGCCTGGATAGGAAAAAAGGAGGCTTGTTTCCTTTGACATGGAGTTAAATAAAGTTGGGTCTCTTACCTGTTGGTGTTTAAGATGACATTTGTGATTAATGCAGCAACTTGGTATGTTTTTAGTGCCCATATAATTTCAACATTGTTTATTTTACTTTATTTTATGGATGCAGTAGACATGGCCTCAGTATTTCTAAAAGAGAGTACTAACTGTACTGAATTTTTTTTAGACTTTTAAAAAAATTGTTGTTATAAAGGTGATGTACAGAGGGGTTACAGTTACATAAGTCAGGTAAAGAGTACATTTCTTGTTTTTGTTTTTGTTTTTTTTTGGGGGGGGTGTCTGGTCGTAGGGCCTGAACTCTGGGCCTGGGCGCTGTCCCTCAGCTCTTCAGCTCAAGGCTAGCGCTCTACCACTTGAGCCACAGCGCCACTTCTGGCTTTAAGAGTATATTTCTTTTTGGACAATGTCACCCTTTCCCTCACTCCCAGTTTTTTACCTCACATTCCCACCTACAAGTTGTTTAGTTCATTTTCAACATGGTGTCCAGTGAGTACCACTGCTGCATTTGCTCACCCTTTGTCCCCCCATTTCTGTGCATCCCCTTATACTACTAAAATATACTGGATTTTAAAGCTGAATTAAAAACTGGATATTTCAGGTTCTGGGTGTGTGTATGTGTGTGTTAGTTAACCAGCTGTATTAGCAAGTTGGTAGATAATTACTCCAGGAAGAAGATTATTCTGGTGCTTTCTGAGTATTAAAGAGGATCATCTCTTAGAATCAGACATGATTTATTGTTGCTATTATTGTCCTTTTTGGAGACAGGGTCTCACTGTGTGGCCCAGACTGGCCTCAAAGCTCTGGATCCTCCTGCTTTATCCTCCTCAGTGCTAGGATTACAGAAGCATACCACCATACCCAGTCAAGTGTTCTTTTGAGATGAGTACATTTACATTATGGAAGTAATTGTCCAGGAATAACGATTAAAGTGAACAAAAGCAGTGTGTACAGAAACCTCTGGAGATGAAACTGAGCAGGAGACTGTCCTTTGTGCATTGTTGCTGAGTTGATGATGTGCTATTTCTTTTATATTCCAGGATCCCAGGCTTGCCACAGAACTTTGTTACTTGTGAAGTAACTTTAATGTTTTTTTTTCCCCCTTCAAATTAATAGTTTTATACAAAGTCTTCTGGTGTTCATTTGGGCGTGTGGGTTCCATAGCCAGCCACATCTGGTTCTTTTGGAGTTGCATGAAAGTAGGGTTATGGATTTGATTGAACTGTACTTAGCACAAATTTTCCTTCTGGTTGTTTTATTAAGGAATTATAAGGAGGATTCTTGGGTTAAGAGAGATCTTGGGTAATGTGTATTCATTAGAAATTGCGATTTCGTTAGGTTAGCCTGGAGATACAAGGCGCCTTCATTTGGTTTAGCTCTAAAACTGAAGTCGCAGTGCCATTTGACTAACTTGGGGATTTACGTTTCACTTTGGGCAAGTAAGAAGCTTTCTAGGTGCCTGTGGCTGATGCTTAAAATCCTAGCTGCAGTCAGGCACTGGTCTCTCATGCCTATAATTCTAGCTACTCAGGAGGCTGATATCTGAGACTTGCAGTTTGAAGCCAGCCTGGCAGGAAAAGTCCATGAGACTTATATTCTATAAAGTACCAACCTCCCCCCCCCAACAAGCCCACTCCCTCTCCCCCAATACTCCCCCCAAACCAAACTGTACATGGAGGTGTAGCTTCAAGTGGTAGAGCACTGGCCTTGAGCAAAAGAAGCAGAGAGACAGCACCCAGGCCCTAAGTTTACGCCCCAGGACTGGCACCCTCTGAAAACAACAATAACAATCCTAACTGCTTAGGAAGCTGAGATCTGAGGATTCCAGTTTGAAACCAGTCTTGGCAGACAAATCCAAGGGATTCTTTATCCATGTTTAACCAGCAAAAAGACAGAAGTAGAGGTGTGGCACAAGTGATAGAATGCCAGCCTTGAGCAAACAAGCTAAGTGAGAGCTTGGGGCTTTGCGGTCAAACCCCAGTGTCAATGCGCATGCTCTCTCTCTCTCTCTCTCTCTCTCTCTCTCTCTCTCTCTCTCTCTCTCTCTCTCTCTCTCTCTCTCTCTCTCTCTCTCCTCTCTCCATATATATATAGCTCACAGACTGGATTGGTCTCATTGACCTTTTCTGAAGAGTTAGCTGTCGTATTTTTTTAACATTTTTAAAAATTAGCATATATAAGTCATGGCGTGGGAGGTAGGTTCATTGTGATATTATCATACATGCATACAATGTCCCCTGATCAAATCCACCCCCAGGTTTTATTGTTCAGTTTTCATACATATTTTACATATACATATAAAGTACTTGAACCGTATCTGCCCTCTTTCACCTTCTGTTTGCCCTCTCTGCCCCTGTTGGTACTCACCCAAACAGAATGGTTTTGTACTCTTGTCATTCTTTTTAGTATGCCCTAATTGTACACAGGGGTTACACTGTGATAGTTCACACCCACACACATTATATTTTAATCAAATTATCCCGTCATTCCACCCCTCTGTTATTCACAATAGCCAAGATATGAAAACAACCCAGATGTTCCACAGTAGATGAGTGGACCCAAAAAAAATGTGGTACCTATTTTACACAGCCTTTAGAAGAATAAAATTGTCATTTGCAGGAAAATGGATGGAGCTACAACAAATCATGTTAAGAAAGCCACGCTCAGAGAGACAAACGGTACATGTTCTCTTTGATATGCAGGAGTTAGATCTAAAATGCACTGGATGTAACAAGATTCTAGATATACACGGTGAGACCAAAAGGGGATATTCTTACCAGAGAAACACAAAGGTGATGCCTAAGTGTCTCTTCATATTTATATAAAATAATATACATACTGAAACAAACTCCAAGATAGGGAAACAAGAGTCCTTTTTTCTTTTTGGTTGGTCATGGGGGTTTGAACTCTGGGCCTAGGCACTGTCCCTCTGCTCTTCAGCCCAAGGCTAGTGCTCTACCACTTGAGCCACAGCGCCACTTCTGGTTTTCTGGTGGTTTATTGGAGATTAAAGTCTCACAGACTTTCCTGCCTTGGCTGGCTTTGAACCTCAATCCTCAGATCTCAGCCTCCTGAGTAACTAGGATTACAGATGTGAGCCACCAGTGCCTGGCTAAGAGGCTTTTAAAGTTTTTAGTTTTTTGATGATTCTGTCTACTTTATGTATGATCTCTTCATGTGTATATCTTTGGGAAGGGTGGGGGGAGGGTACAGAACTTGAGTGAAAAAGTACAGCAGTGGCGTTCACTAGACACCAATGAAAGTGAACTATACAACTTATTGGTGGAGACGGGAGGTAGGGACTGGGAGAGACTGAGGGAACAGAAGACACTATATGAAAGGAAATACGCTCATTACCCACTCATGACTATAATCCCTCTGAACATCACCTCTATTATAACAATAAGTTAGTTTTTTTTTTTAAAGTGGTAAAGCACTAGCCTTGAACAGAAGAGCGCAGGGACAGTGTCTAGGCCCTAAATTCAAGCAGAGAGGGATAGAGCGAGAGAGGGAGAGAGGGAAAAAGACAAAACAATGACAGAGAACCATGCAGAAGATCTAGGTACCCAGTCATTTTCAAAAAAGGCCAGAGGCACTCAGTTACTCAGTACCGACAGAAATACAGCACAAAGGTTCGACTTCTTGGTTCCAGAATATAGAATCATTTCCACTACAAGGGTAGTCAGAACAAGCCCATGGATACTGACCTTGACAGCTCAGGATCCAACAGTCATGTCCCAAGATTCTGCAGGGCTGTCAAAGCAGCCCAGACTCCACATTGATACCTTCTTGTGTGAAAGCACACCACAGGAGTAGGTATCCTTTCAGTGCGTATAGATAGGCAGCGGCACCTCCATGGGGGAAACTTTAAACAGATTAGATTGAGTCTTCAGTTCTTTGATTTCATAAACTGTAAGCACTCCTCCTTTCAAACACTCAGTTATTTTATAGTCCAAAGATGTGTGTGTGTGTGTGTGTGTGCGTGCACATGCGTGTGTTCCAGTGCGTGTGTGCTCCCTTAGCTGTTTTGCTCAAGGCTAGCCCTCCACCACTTGACCCACAGCTCCATTTTCAGCTTTTTTGGTGGGTTAATTGGAGATAAAAGTCTCATGAAGTTTCCTGCCTAGGCAGGCTTCAAACCACAATTTTTACCCTTCTGAGGTAGCTAGGATTACAGGCATGAGCCCCTGGCATCCGGCTTCATAGTCCTAAGATTTTAACAAAGCTTCAGAGGATCAAAACAACAGAGCCTCTTCACTGGACGTTCCTAGGGTCTCCTAGGGTACCTTCAAAGGGGAGGTAAAAACCCTTGGTATATTACACAGTAGAAAGGCAGCCTCATTTTCTTGTGAAGTTGGAAAGAGAATGAGAGAGGAAAGTAAGCCTTTCCAAAGACTAAAGTACTGAGCGGCACAGGCCTGTGAGCAGCAAACAGGACATAGTCCAGCAGGTGTCTGGCCAGCTGGCTGACCCCTCAAGCCTGGATAAATCATGCCTGACTCTGCAGCTTCCACAAGTGAGAGGTAAGGGCAGGAAACCCAAGCTGTCCTGCAGACACCATTTGACCCTGCTTGTGACAGCCAAGGATGCTCTCATTTTGGAAAATGAGAAAGATTTTTCAGTCTACTTTGAATCTCTTTTCTAATGTGCCATAGCACAGTTCTGAACTTATTATATAAGAAGGTTTAAAAAAAATGCCTTTGGGAGGGTAAGGGGGGGCACAGAAATGGAGGGACAAAGGGTGAACAAATGCAGCAGTGGTACTAACTAGATGATATTCTGATAATGAATTATACAACTTGTGCGTGGGATGGGAAGGAAAAACTTAAGAGGGAAGGAAGATATGACATTGTCCAAAAAGAAAGGTACTCTGAGTTACATAACTGTAACCCCTTTGTACATCACCTTTATAATAAAAAATTTAAAAAGAAGCTAAGAATCTAAATCACAAATATGTACATACTTTGTAATTTTAAGTTACATCTTTTTTTTGGTGGGGAGGGGGTTAGTCGTGGGGCTTGAACTCTGGGCCTGGGCACTGTCCCTCAGCTCTTCAGCTCAAGGCTAGTGCTCTACCACTTGAGACACAGTGCCACTTTTAGTCTTCTGGTGGTTAATTGGAGATAAGAGCCTTAAAGACTTTCCTGGCCCAGGCTGAGTTTGAACTGCGATCCTCAGATATCAGCCCTGTGAGTTGCTAAGATTACAGGCGTGAGCCACCAGCGCCCAGCTAAGTTACATCTTTTGATGCAATCTAATGAATGATAAGTTTTTGAATGTTTTAGGTACTTTAAAAAATAAAATAGGCGAGCTGGGAAGGTGGCTCAGTGGTAGAGTGCTTGCCTTGCATGCATGAGGCCCTGGGTTCGATTCCTCAGCACCACATAAACAAAAAGAAAAAACCCCGAAGTGGCTCTGTGGCTCAAGTGGTAGAGCGCTAGCCTTGAGCTGAAGAGCTGAGGAATAGTGCCCAGGCCCAGAGTTCAAGCTGCTCAGGAGGCTGAGATCTAAGGATCACAGCTTGAAGCCAGCCTAGGCAAGAAAGTCTGTGAGACTTTTAGCTCTAATAAAACTACTCAGAAAAAGCTGGAAGTGGCACTTTCGCTCAAATGGTAGAGCAATAGCTCTGAGCAAAAGAAGCTCAGGGACAGCACCCAGGCCCTGAGTTCAAGCTCCAGAGTGGCCTCCATCATAGAGAATTCTGAATTGCCCCAGGAGGACCTAAGTATATTAACACAGCTCATGTCCTATACTAGAATAGAACTGTGACACAAGATGTCTTAAGTAAATGGCCAGGTGCTGGTGGCTCATACCTGTAATCCTAGCTACTCAGAGGCTGAGATCTGGGGTCATGGTTCAAAGCCAGCCTGGGCAGGAAAGTCCGTGAGACTCTTTTTCTTCAATAAACCACTAGAAAACCAGAAGTGGTGCTGTGGCTCAAGTGGTAGAGTGCTTGCCTTGAGCTGAAGAGCGCAGGGACAGCACCGAGGCCCAGAGTTCAAGCCCCATGACCGACCAAAAAAAAAAAAAAAAGTGAATGTTTGAGCCAAAGCACTTGCAGACTGAGGAAGAAAGTGTAGCACTGGGGACTGGGAAGGTGGCTCAGTTGTAGAGCGCTTGCCTGGCATGCATGAGGCCCTGGGTTCAATTCCTCAGCACCACAGAAGCAGAAAAAAGCTGGAAGTGGCGCTGTGGCTCAAGTGGTAGGGCGCTAGCCTTGAGCTGAAGAGCTGAGGAACAGCGCCCAGGCCCAGAGTTCAGGCCATCACAACCTCCCCCGCCCCCCCCCCCCCCCAAAAAAAAAAGTGTAGCACTGAATGTAGGAAGCTTTGTAGCTTGTCCTGTCAGTGGGGAAAAGGAAGGGTTGTATGCAAAGTCCAAGAAATTCTGGTAGTAACCATTGTTAAAGAAGTCAGCTACTGGAAAGATTTGTTATCTAGTTTGGAGTACAGTGTTTGTAAAATGATAAATCTTTGAGATGTATTGTGCTCTTTTTGTTGCTTTGTAACTCGTTCCTCTTCCCCTTTGTTTTGATACTTGGGGCCTGGGCCCTGTCACTTTTTTTTTTTTGGGTCCGGTCGTGGGCCTGAACTCTGGGCCTGGGCCCTGTCCCTCAGCTCTTCACCTCAAGGCTAATGCTCTACCACTTGAGCCACAGCGCCACTTCCGGCTTTTTTTTTCTGCATATGTAGTGCTGAGGAATTGAACCCAGTGCCTCATGCATGCAAGGCAAGCGCTCTACCACTGAGCCACCTTCCCAGCCCTTATCTTTTTATCCTCAGGGATGATACTCTACCACTTGAGCCACAGCTCCACTTCAGGCTTTTTGCTGGCTACTTGCAAATAAGTGTCTCTTGGATTTATCTGCCCAGGCTGCCTTTGAAGCATGATCCTCACATCTCATCCTTTTGAGTAGCTAGGATTCCAGGTGTGAACAATAACCAGTTCCTTAATGTTAGTGTCAGTTCCTTTTAATGTTAGCGTCAGGGATGTTACTCAAGATTTCATTTAGCAAGCTAGGGTGGCTGTTAAATTGGTCCACCGGTTTTGCAAGATGTTACAGGACTCCTGCTGCTGACACATGGCTTTACTTGTCAGAGAGAGGCAAGTTATCTTGTGGGAAGAATTGGGTGATTCCTAGCAGGTTTGGATGAATGGCTCACTTTGAGCTACGTGGTGGTCCATTCTGGGCTCACTTATCAGTGACATTAGAGCAACCTTGTTGTCACAGAATTCTCACTGCATGTTCTGTGTTTTTTGTTTTTGTTTTTTTGTTTTTTGGTTGATCATGGGACTTGAACTCTGGGCCTGGGTGCTATCCCTCAGCTCTTCAGCTCAAGGCGAGTGCTCACCACTTGAGCCATAGCACCACTTCTGGCTTTCTGAGTGGTTTATTGGAGATAAGAGTCTCACAGCCTTTCCTGCCTGGGCTGGCTTTGAACTTCAATCTTCAGATCTCAGCCTACTTAGTAGCTAGGATTACAGGCCTGAGTCACCAGTGCCTGGCTCTGTTTTGTTTAATTCTCCCAGTTCCCAGTCAGGATAGACAGATGCCTCTCTAGTCTGCGGGTGAGTGAAGAGAGGCTCTGCTAAGGGGACTTGCTGAGTTTACAGCTATGTAGTCGGCTTTCCCAATTCACTTATCTGGTATGCTAACTCAGAGAAATGGAAAACATTTATCATGGAAGATAAGATTTTATTTACAGTTTAAGCTTTTGAATTTTGTTCTAAAAAGTCTGTTTCTGGGTAGGTGCTGGGGACTCATGCCTTTGATCCTAGCTACTCAGGAGGCTGAGATCTAAGGATCACAGTTTGAAGCTAGCTAGCACTGAAAAGTTTGTGAGATTCTTACCTCCAACTAACCAGCAAAAAACCGGAAGTGGATCTGTAGCTCAAGTAGTAGAGTGCCAACTGTGTGTAAAAAACAAACAAAAAACAAGCGAGAGCAAGAGACTCTGATTTTAAGCCCCAGTAATGACACAAAATGAAACAGTCCCCCTTAAAAAAACAAAACCCCAGAAAAACAAGGTCTTCTCACCCTCCCCTTTTCTCCTGCCACCTGCCTGGAGGGTTGTCACTGGAATCAAGTGAAAAGTCATGTCTGAAGAAATGTTTGCTCCTTTCTAGGACAACATAGGCTTAAAAGATGACAGTTAATATTCATGGTACGATCTCAAAGTCCATGAGACTGTATTATTTGAAATCTTAGATTTGATTTGAGTCATTTTCATTTGTTTTTGAATTTCTTAGGTGACATTGTGTTTTTTAATTTTTATTTCTTTTTAGTGGTATGTGTGTAACAGAGAGAAGTTATGCGAATCACTTCAGGCCGTCTTTGTTCAGAGTTACCTCGATCAAGGGACACAGATCTTCCTAAACAACAGCATTGAGAAATCCGGCTGGCTGTTCATCCAGCTATATCACTCTTTTGTGTCATCTGTTTTTAGCCTGTTTATGTCTAGAACGTCTATCAATGGGTAAGTGAATGCTGGACCTTGTCTTTTTCTTTGTATCGAGGTTTAAAAAGTAAAGAGGAAAATTAGCCAGCACATTAGATATTGATCACCTCAGCTAAAATACTTGTCAAAATCTTTGGCTGTCAGTCCACTGTGTGGCTTTCTATTCTTAGGCTTAAATTTACTCCAACTTGTCAAGTAGTCTTGGTAGTCTTCTTAGTTACTTAGTTTGATTCTTTCCTAGCCTTTTTTTTTTTTTAATGCCAGTCCTGGGGTTTGAACTCAGGGCCTGGGTGCTGTCCCTTAGCTTTTTCACTCAAGGCTAGCACTCTACCACTTGAGCCATTGCTCCACTTCTGGATTTTGAATGGTTAATTAGAGATAAGAATCTCATGGACAGGGCTGGGAAGGTGGCTCAGTGGTAGAGCGCTTGCCTTGCATGCCTGAGGCCCTGGGTTCGATTCCTCAGCACCACATAAGCAAAAAGAAAAAAGCACAACTCTCTACAGTGTGTGCTTACCAGAAACCTTGCTCTGCAAATGTTGCTATTATAGCTAGGGCCTTTTTTTTTTTCTTTCAGTTGTGGGGCTTGAACTCTGGGCCTGGGCGCAGACCCTGAGCTCTTCAGCTCAAGGTAAGACTTGAGCCACAGCACCACTTCCGGTTTTTTGGTAGTTAATTGAAGATAAGAGTCTCATGGACTTTCCTGCCTGGGCTGGCTTTGAACCTGGATCCTCAGGGCTCAGCCTTCTGAGTAGCTAGGATTACAGGCGTGAGCCCCCAGTTTTTATTGTGTAAGACCCGGTTTTTATTGTGTTAGACTTTGCCATGCAACTCCAGAAGTCTGATTTTCCTGGTGTTGCCTCGCTAGATTAAAACTACCCACTGTCCCCTAGAGGACAAAGTCTGTCCTGATTGAACAACACACTAAGCTCATGATTTTGGATTATTATTTTTTTAGCATTCTGGGTTTTGTCCCTATTTTTTTTTCTTTCTTTTTTTTTTTTTTGCGGTCGTGGGGCCTGAACTCTGGGCCTGGGCGCTGTCCCTCAGCTCTTCAGCTCAAGGCTAGCTCTCTACCACTTGAACCACAGCGCCACTTCTGGCTTTTTCTGCTTATGTGGTAATGAGGAATTGAACCCAGGGCCTCATGCATGCAAGGCAAGCACTCCACCACTGAGCCACCTTCCCAGCCCTAGCATTCTGGGTTTTGAACTCAGGGGTTCCACTTGAGCTATGCCCCAGTCTTTTTTGCTCTTTTTTCTCTCCCCCCTCTCATGTTTTGCCCTCTCATGATTGGCCTTGGACTGTGATTCACCTGTTCTTCCTCATGGTTGGGATTATAGTTGTATATCTCTAGACCCAGGTTAACTGTTGCAGTGAGGCTGGTCTGGGACTACAGTCCTCCCCATGTCTGTCTCCCAAGCAGCTGGTATTGTAGGTATGTACAACTGTGCCTGGCCTTGATTTATTTTTTAGTATTATTGATCTTTCCATGGAGCCTGTATGGCTCCTGTCTTTGGAAGTAGTACAGTACTCTCCTTCCCCCATTGTCTCCAATCAGGTGACATTGTGCGCTCTGACTTAGATGATCTAGAGCTTTAGAATTTTCTAAGTGTCACGTCAGAGTTCCTCCCCACTAAGGAAATGGCTTGGGAAGCACGAATGCTTTAAAGCAGAATGACAGGACTTGAAACTTAACTGCCTGTCTGTGGTGTTGCCTGTAGTCCCTTCCAGCTGGGACTGAATGAACAATGAACATCTGTTCCAGGAAGTTCAGACTTCGTTAGATGTGCTTGTTTTTCCACTAGAATACACGAAAACTGAGGTCAGAAACAGCGTGTGTTAATGAGGTGTGGTTGTCTTTGGTGAACCCACACAGTTAATAGCATCCTGGTCAGGTGACTCTGGGGTCCCCCCCCCACCCCCTTTTGCCACTTACTGAAAATATATTACTGTTTTCAAATGAAAACATTTTAATAGAAATATTCCCATCATAACAAGCAATAGTTTATGGCATTTCCTTTTCTTTAATGCACTTAGCTCTTATGTTTTTCCATTCACTTGGCCCCTTATTGGTGGGATTACTCCTGCCCCTGTAGTATAGAAATTTTACTCCTGGGGTTGGAGGCTTGGCTCAGTTGGTCAAAGTGTTAGCCAGTGAGTGAAAGTGGCAGATACCGAGTTCAAGTCTTGGTCTCTGATCTAAAAAAAAGAAAAGAAAAGAAAGTTTATTCCTATGCGAGCTAGAATGGCTACCATTACAGTTTTAAATATACCACTTAATTTGGCCAACATTTAGCTAAGAACATTTCTGTTTCCAAGTACTATGATACCTGTCTGTCCCTAGAACTGTGATATTTCATTTTCTAGTTCATTTGTTGACATATATATAAACTACTACTACTACTACTACTACTACTACTATTACTATTATTAGTATAGTAGTATGCTGGTCCTAGGGCTTGAACACGGGGCCTGAGTACTGTTCCTAAGCTGCTTTTTACTTAAGGCTAGTGCTCTATATCACTTGAGCCCCAGCTCCACATTCGGTTTTCTGGTGGTTAATTGGAGACAAGAGTCTCACAGACTTTCTGCCCTGGCTGGCTTTGAACTGTGATCCTCGGATCTCAGCCTCCTGAGTAGCTAGGCTTACGGGCATGAGCCCCCAGTGCCCTGCTTTCCTTTGGGTTTTGCAAAGAAGTCACATAAGAAATTAACTTCGAAATATTTTAGTATAAAAAAGTATTTACTGGGCTGGGAAGGTAGCTCAGTGGTAGAGCGCTTGCCTTGCATTCATGAGGCCCTGGGTTCGATTCCTCAGCACCACATAAGCAGAAAAAGCCAGTAGTGGAGGTATGGCTCAAGTGGTGAGCGCTAACCTTGAGCTGAAGAGCTGAGGGACAGCGCTCAGGCCCAGAGTTCAGGCCCCACAACTGACAAAAAAAAAAAAAAAAGTATTTACTGTAACTAGTTTATGAAATTTGGTGCAAGTCTTTAATGGGCACAGAGGAGAGGCTCTGTGACTGGAACTTCACTGTAATTCCTCCCTGCAGCTGGTTTACCACAAGCCCCACAGGTCTGCATCATACCAGCCCCTGTGTAGCAAGCATCTTTGACACTGATGGTTTCCAGAAAGTGGAAGTGCAGTCCCCATTTCCCAGCCCTTCCTAGACCTGGACATTGCACTGTGTTTCCCAGGGGTGACAAGGGGCATGGGAGCTGTTCTGGCTGTAAAGGAATTCTGGAAGTGGTGGGTCCCAGCTCCAGGCTCAGCCTCCCTGCAGCTGCAGCTGCCCTTCAGGCTCATCCTTAGTGTGACTTCTGGCTTTGGTTAAGGAAATGCTCCGCCCCCTTAAAGGAAGTTGCGGAATTGTGCCCCCCACAGCAGGGTTTAGACTAGCCTGGTGCTAGCTATGGAGTGCCATTCCTTCCCAAGGTCAGGTTTCTGAGACACTTGAGCCATAGCTCCTTCTCTGAGTGTTCTCGTCCATCTCCACTTAACTTTTCTCAGTCTCTTTTCAAAGATATTTCTGTGGCCTGAAAAGTTGTTTAGGGCTGGGTGCCAGTGGCTCATGCCTAGAATCCTAGCGACTCAGGGGGCTGAGGTCTGAGGATTGAGGTTTGAAGCCGGTTTGAGCAAAAAAGTCCATGAGACTCTTTATTTCCAGTTCACCAGCAAAAAGCCAGAAATAGCGCTGTGGCACAAGTGGTAGAACACCAGCCTTGCATGAAAAAGCAAGTATAAATCTAAGGACCACTTTTTTTTTTTCCTTTCCCTCCAATACTAGTGTTTAAATTCAAAACTAGTGTTTAAACCTGCTTGCTAGGCAGGTGCTCTACCACTGGTGCTACATTCCAACTCCTTTTCTTTTCTAATTTTTTAAAGTTATTTTTCAAATAGGGTCTCATAGTTTTACTCAGACTAGCCTGGAACCACAATCTTCCTGTTTATGCCTCTCCCATTATAGGTGAAGACCACCACACCCAGCTTTATTGTTTGAGATGCAGGGTCTTGCTTACTTTTTGCCAGGACTGTTCTTGATAAACCTCCTGATCTTCATTTTCTCTTTGTAGCCTGGATTGAAGGAGTGAGCCAATTCACATGATCTTTTCCTTTTTTTTTTTTTGTTGGTTGTAGGGCTTGAACTCTGGTCCTGAGCACTGCCCCTCAGCTCTTCAGCTCAAGGCAAGAGCTCTACCGCTTGAGCGCCACTTCCGGTTTTCTAGTGGTTTATTGGAGATAAGAGTCTGACGGACTTTCCTGCCTGGGCTGGCTTTGAACCTCGATCCTTAGATCTCAGCCTCCTGAGTAGCTAGGATTACAGGCGTGGGAGCCACCAGTGCCCAGCTAAAGGGTCTCTTAAAAGATCTATTAGAATAATGTGGCTTAGTGGTAGAGTGCTTGCCTAGCACGCATGAAACCTTGGGTTCGATTCCTCAGTATCACATAAACAGAAAAAGCCAGAAGTGGCGCTGTGGCTCAAGTGGTAGAGTGCTAACCTTGAGCAAAAGAAGCTCAGGAACAGTGCCCAGGCTCTGAGTTCATGCCCTGAGACTGGCCAAAAAAAAGTCTTATACAAATCGCTTTTTTTCTCATCCCCTCATCTGGTGAGTAGTTCCATCTTCCAAATGCTATGTATGATTTAGCTATCTAGGGGGGTGCCTGATTCAGTTACCTGACTTCTTATTAACTGGCCCACGTATTTGCTGCCAAGCTTTTACCTCTTCTTTCTATGTTCACTGAAGTTGCCTGTACCCTTCTCTCATCCTTGATCCACCTCTTCCTTTCCTTCACCTTCTCAGCTACCCCCACTCCTGTGCCTTTTGGAATATTATTTGCAACTTACAAGACAAATCATATGGAGATAATTTTCTTTTTTTTTTTTTTGCGGTTGTGGGGCTTGAACTCTGGGCCTGGGCGCTGTCCCTCAGCTCTTCAGCTCAAGGCGAGCGCTCTACCACTTGAGCTACAGCGTCACTTCCGGTCTTCTAGTGGTTTATTGGAAATAGGAGTCTCACGGTCTCTCCTGCCCAGGCTGGCTTTGAACCGCCATCCTCAGATCTCAGCCTCCTGAGTAGCTAGGATTACAGGCATGAGCCACCGGCGCCCGGCCATATGAAGATAATTTTCTTACCTTGCTAACTTCACTTTTTTGGGGGGAGTCTGTCCTGGTGCTTGAACTCTAGGCCTGGACATTGTTTCTGAGTTCAAGTCTAGCACTCTATCACTTTGAGCAACAGCACCAATTCTGGCTTTTTGTCAGTTAATTGGAGATAAGAGTGTTCTGACTTTCCTGTTCAGGCTAGGTTTAAACCATGATCCTCAGATCTCAGCTTCCTGAGTAGCTAGTATTCTAGGCATGAGCCACCAATGCCCAGCCTGACTTTTCCTTTTTAAAAGTCTTAGTAGTCAAGTAAAAGATAAATTTTCAGTTGAAAAGCTTGTTGGTGCTGAGTCAATGCCTGCCACTGTGCTTGTGTGTGTGGGCCTTCATTTCCACAGACTTCCATTTTTGTCCCTTTTTCTCCCGCAGGTTGCTAGGAAGAGGCTCAATGTTTGTGTTTTCACCAGATCAGTTCCAGAGACTACTTAAAATTAATCCGGATTGGAAAACCCACAGACTGCTTGACTTAGGTGCTGGTGATGGAGAAGTCACAAAAATAATGAGTCCTCATTTTGAAGAAATCTATGCCACCGAGCTTTCAGAAACCATGATCTGGCAGCTGCAGAAGAAGAAGTACAGGTACTACCTTGAGATGGAGCTTGGGTACTTTGCTTGGTTTTTGATGGATTTCTTCTTAAAGTGTATTTTTTTAAAAAGCTCTGAACCAAAAACAGTTTTCTGTGGTCAGGAATTAAAAGACAAGTGAGTGGAAATAATCCTTCCATGGCTGTATTTCTGTGGGGCAGAAGAGGGGCAGAGAGGGAGAGGTGTGTGTGTTTGTGTGTGTGCATGTCTGTGTGTGTGCCAAGGGATAATGGAAACTGCTGGGTAAGGCCGGTCATTTGTTGGGACTTGGTCCCCAGGTAGGATTGAGCCACAGTGCCACTTCCGGTTTTCTGGTGGTAAATTGGAGATGAGTCTCACGGACTTTACTGCCTGAGCTGGCTTTGAACCGTAATCCTCAGATCTCAGCCTCCTAAGTAGCTAGGACTATAGGGGTGAACCACTGGTTCCTGGCTGTTCTACACTATTTTTAAGTATACAGTTTGGTTAGTGGTTTTCAGCATAGCATATTTATATTGTACTGTTAAATATTCCCAGAGCTGAAACTGTCCCCAACAAATTAGGAGTTTCCTTTTTGCCTCCTAGCCTCTACTTGTCCTGTTTGTCTCTGTGGGTTTGCCTCTGCTGGGTGCTTTTGTTCTTTGTGACTGGCCTGTTTCACTAAGCATGATATCGTTATGTTCCTCCACGCTTCTGGTATGTCTTTAGGTGGTGCGGGTGACATCCCAACCTGTGCATGTGCATCCATTTGTACATTCATTTTCTGATTGACATTCAGCTTCTCCCATTTGTCATTGTGAGTCAGTGCGAACATAGGTATGCAGGCCTGCTTTCACTGTTGGGCTGTGTGTGCAGCAGTGCAATTGCTGGTCCCATACCATATCTGCTTTTTTTTTTTTTTTTTTTTTTTGGTTACGGGGCACTGTTCTTGAGCTCTTTTTGCTCAAGGCTAATGCTCTACCACTTTGAGCCACAGCTCCACTTCTAGTTTTCTGGTGGTTGAATGGAGATAAAAAGTCTCATGGGGACTTTCTTGCCTGGGCTGGCTTGATCCTCAGATCTCAGCCTCCTGAGTAGCTAGGATTATAGGCATGAGTTATCAGCACCTGGCTATTCCCCCCAACCCCAATTTTTTTTTTTTTTTTGGCTAGTCCTGGGGCTTGAACTCAGGGCCTAGTTGCTGTCCCTGAGCTTCTTTAGCTCAAAGCTAATGCTTAACCACTTAAGCTAATTGGAGGTAAGAGTCTCACAGACTTTCCTGCCCAGGCTGACTTTGAACCATAATCCTCAGATCTCAGCCTCCTGAGTAGTTAGGATTACAGGTGTGAGCCACCAGTGCCCGGCGACCAAGTGATTTTGAAGTCTTAATGTCCCATTTGTCTCAGAGTACAGTTACACACTTGTACAACTAAAGAATCCAACTAGCTTCTTGAAGTTTGTTAGGCTTGGCTTGGAGGAGACCTTAGTTTTATGAGTATAGATGGAAAAGAAGATGCACCTGAGTGGTTTGGGTTCTTTTTCGTTGTACTTCTCACAAGGGCCATCCAATAGCATTCTGCTAATGAGTTTTTCAAAACAGTCCTCATTCTAAAGTATGCTTTTAGAACTTTCTAAGATCGCTCTTGTAGCCATTCAGTGTTATTAAAATCTTGTTTTCAAAGATCATTCTTTGTGTGCCCTTTTCATCGATCACTACCACACCTGTCATATATTCTGCGTGGCAGAACCAAACAGGAGTCAGTAGCTCATTGAATTGCCTTAATGGAGCAGTACTAGGACTCTACATAATGATGCTTCCTTTTTTCTCTTTTTGGCAGTATGGGGGTTTGAACTCAGGGTCTTGCTGAGCTACAACTGTGGTCCTTTTTTTTTTTTAGCCGGGGTTGGGGTAGGGAGGAGTGTGTGTGCCAGCACTGGGGCTTGAACTCCAGGTCTCATACTCTTGCTTGGCTTTAACTCCCAGCTGCTGTTCTGGGTTTTTGCTAGTTAATTGGAGATAAACATCTTGCCAGTTTGTCTGCCTTTGAACCTACAGTCCTCAGCTCTCAGCTTCCTAAGTAGCTACAATTATATGCATGAGCTACCAATGCCTAGCTATTTGACAGTGATTTTTTTTTTTTTTTTCAATGATGGGCTTGAATTCAGGGCCTGTCCCTGAGCTCTTTTGCTCAAGGTGAGCACTCTACCACTTGAGCCACAGCGCCACTTACAGTTTTCTGATGGTTAATTGGAAATAAGAGTCTCACGGACTTTTCTGTCCAGGCTGGCTTTGAATGGCGATCCTCAGATCTCAGCCTCCTGAGTGCTGGCTACTCAGTGCCTGGCTATTTATGAGTGGCTCTCTTAAAAGAGGCTTTGTAAGTTTATTATTTGTAAACAGGGGGAATGGTAAATTTAAAGAAATGTGGTTGTCATTTTTCTCTTGTCTAGCCTTTGTTTTGCTGTAAATATAAATGATCTAAATACATAGTTGGTTTTTATTTGATTTAGGAGACAAGTTAGGGCCTTTATTGGCATCTCAGTTGTTTTTAAAGATGTTTTTAAGGAGAGAAATCCTAACTATTAAGTTCTTTCTCATTCTCCAGAGTGCTTGGTATAAATGAATGGCAGAATACAGGCTTCCAGTATGACGTCATCAGCTGCTTGAATTTGCTGGACCGCTGCGATCAGCCCCTGACTCTGTTAAAAGATATCCGAAGTGTCTTGGAGCCAACTAGAGGCAGGGTCATCCTAGCTCTGGTTCTGCCCTTTCATCCTTACGTGGAGAACGGTAAGTGGGCAGACCAGCTCTTACCCAAGACGATGCTAATTGCTGTTGGTGATTTCATGCTGTGCACAATTAAACAGCGTCTACTCTTTCTTACAGTAGCCTGGAATTTCAAATAACATAGCCCATCTAAAAATGTTCCCTTGGTTAAGGGTCATCTTAAGTCTACTGCTCCTCTAGTACTGGAAGTAATTCATTCTCAGCTGGGTCTGCCTGCTTGAGATAGGAGGCCTACGGTGTATCTGTATTATCTGTTTTATTTATGGGCTTCACAGCTGGCTGAGCAGTAAATGGTGTCTTCCACTCTGCTCAAGTGTGCCTGCTAAGTGGCATGGCTCTTTTGTTCTGCAGTTTGCCTCTTTTGGCTGAGATTCTAAGAAGGCTAAATGGTCCTACCCATTGTCCTCTCTTCCCCCCACGCCCATCCTGGGCCTTGCACTCTGGCCTGAGCACTGTCCTGAGCTTTTGTGTTCAAGGCTAGGGCTCCACCACTGGAGCCATAGCTCCACTTTTTGCTTTTTGTGGTTAATTGGAGAGAAGAGTTTCACTGACTTTCCTGCCTGGGCTGGCTTTGGACCTTGGTCCTCAGATCTCAGCCTCCTGAGTAGCTAGGATTACAGGAGTGAGCCACTGGCACCCAGCTCCATTGAAGACAATTTCTGTTCTGGCAGCTATCATTTGTTTATGTAACATGACTTTTTTAATTTCCTGTTGCTCTTTAATAGCATTAACTCAAAAATGTGCTAGGAGAAATGGATTGATTTCATTTTACTTCAGATTTACTATAACTTCTGGCACTTAATGTGGCCTAGTGTTGCACATTTAATTAATCATTTTAGTTTATGTGGGTTGCATTTCAGGTCATCTTGAAAGTGATGGCTTTAAGTTTCATTTTCATAAGTTAATGTACATTAATTTAAAATTCATTATTATACAGTTCACATATGTTCATACCTAAAAATGGTTAGGTTTTCTATTTCTTGCCTAGTTTGGCCATGCCTTCAAAAACTTAGAACATGCATTACATAGTACCATAGTTACTAAATGTCATGAAAAGCTGCCTCTCAGGCAACCTGTATCTGTGTCATGATTTTAACACCATGGAATGCTTGGTAGGTTTAGGTTAGTGTTTGTTTTGACTCCTCTCCCCCTTCCCTTTCGTCTCTTCCCCCATCCCCCTCTTCTCTTGTCTTCTTCCCCCTATCTGGCTCCCTTCTCCTCCCCTCTTCCTCTCTCCAGGTCCCTTCCCCCTCCCTTCCCTTCATTTCTGTGGATTTGAACTCATAGCTTCATGTTTGCTAGGCAGGTGCTCTACCACCTGAGCCATGCACCAGCCCTTTTTGCTTTTAGTATTTTCCAAATAGGGTCTTTTTGCTGATTATGCTTCCATTTAGGCTTCTGAGTAGCTGAGATGGCAAGCACATACCACTGTACCTAGCATTTTACTGCTTGAGATGGGGTCTTGAGAACTCATCCTGGGTTGGCCTTGAATTGTGAGCCTCTCAATTAGTATTACAGGCATGAACCACTGTGCCCAGCTCTTTTTTTTTTTTTTTTTTTTTTAATTTTCTTTCTTTTTCTTTTTTCTTTTTTTTGTCAGTCCTGGGGCCTGAACTCTGGGTCTGGGAGCTGTCCCTCAGCTCTTCAGCTCAAGGCTAGCACTCTACCACTGGAGCCACAGCACCACTTCCGGCTTTTTCTGCTTATGTGGTGCTGAGGAATCGAACCCAGGGCCTCATGCATGGAAGGCAAGCGCTCTACCACTGAGCCACCTTCCCAGCCCTTTTTAAAGAAAATTTTTGTTGGTCATAGAGCTTGAACTCAGAACCTAGGTGCTGATTCCTGAGCTTTTATGCTCACAGCTAGTACTCTACCACTTTGAATCATAGCTCCACTTCCGTTATTTTGGTGGTTACTTGGGGAAAAGAGTCTCATGGACTTTCCTGCCTGGGCTTGCTGTGAATCGCAATCCTCAGATCTCAGCCTGCTAGGATTATAGGCATAAACAGCCAGCACCTGACTGCCCAGCTCTTTTTTTTTTTTTTTTGGTCAGTCGTGGGGCTTAAACTCTGGGCTTGGGCGCTGTCCCTCAGCTCTTCAGCTTAAGGCTAGCGCTCTACCACTTGAGCCACAGCGTCACTTCCAGTTTTCTAGTGGTTTATTGGAGATAAGAGTCTCACAGACTTTCCTGCCTGGGCTGGCTTTGAACTGTGATCCTCAGATCTCAGCCTCTTGAGTAGCTAGGATTACAGGTGGGAGCCACCGGTGCTTTTACTTTGCCTGAATTCTAGGCCTGGGCGCTGTCCCTCAGCTCTTCAGCTGTAGACCAGTGCTCTACCACCTGAGCCTCAGCCCCACTTCCTGCTTTTTCTGCTTATGTGGTGCTGAGGAATTGAATCCAGGGCCTCCTGCATGCAAGGCAAGCGCTCTACCACTGAGCCACCTTCCCAGCCCCCAGGTCATAGTCTTAATAGATGTTCTTTCCTTTTTTTTTTTTCCAAGGCAAGGGTTACTGTATAGCCTAGGCTGGCCTCAGACTTGCTGACCTCTGGGTTCTGTCTTCTGAGTGTTGGGGATTAAAGATGTGCATCACTATGCCAGTCCTTTCAATGAGAAATCTTTGGGAAAGTAGGGAAGAGAATGAAGTCTTCCATCTTGTTTTTACTTCTTGCTATTGCTTAAGAAAAAACCTGAAAAAAAAAGAAAAAAAAAACAGAAAAAAGGTGCCTTAAGCTGGAATGCTTATATATCATGTATATGTTACAGCGTGAAAAGGCCCCAGAAAATGTCCCAGTTGGTAATTCAGTGCCCTCACCCTATTTCCACGCTTCCCCTGTGTGGTTGAGCCTTGACTCCATCTGCATCACCCTGAGTTGCCAGTTGTAAGGTTAAGGCTTCCTGCCTCCCACTGGGCAACCCCATGATATTCTTTAATGCTCTTCCCTGGCACAACAGGAGGTGGAAAAGGAGGAGGAAGAAACATTGATCTCCCTATGAATTTTATGTCCGTATGTTTAAAACACTAAAAATTGAGAAGACATTAAACTGGACAAGAGATTAAAAAAATAATTCAAGGGCTGGGAAGGTGGCTCAGTGGTACAGCGCTTGCCTAGCATGCATGAGGCCCTGGGTTCGATTCCTCAGCACCACATAAGCAGAAAAAAAAAAGCCAGAAGTGGCGCTGTGGTTCAAGTGGTAGAGCGCTAGCTTTGAGGTGAAGAGCTGAGGGACAGCGCCCAGGCCCAGAGTTCAGGCCCACGACCAGACCCCCCCCCCAAAATAATAATAATTCAAGCAGCTTGCAAGAGAGTATGCACTGACAAAATTTTCATCCATTCCAGCTCAATAATCTTTTCCAGTTGCCTTAAATATTCTCCTAGTAGTGCGTAAGTATGCACATTGGAAATGGACTTGAAGTGCTTGGCGCTGGTAGCTCATGCCTATAATCAATCTTAGCTAGCCAGGAGCCGGAGATCTAAGGATTGTGGTTTGAAGCCAGCCTGGGCAGGAAAGTCTTTTCTCCAACTAACCACCAAAAAGTGGAAGTGAGCTGTGGTTCAAGTTGTACAGTGTTAGTCTTGGGCAAAAAAGCTCAGGGACAGTGCCTAGGCCCTGAATTCAAGCCTCAGGATTGGTGCGCTTGCGTGTGCACATACGTGCCCCCTCACCCCCCAACACACACACATACAGTGGAATTGCAGTCCCCAAAGATTGAAAATCAGCTACTCGATTGAGGAATTGAAAGCTGCCCTAGAGTCTGAGGGGTTTGACATGTGGTACACTGCAAGTTTGACACAAGATGCTGGGTTGCAGTGGGTGACCTTCAGTGACCTGTAAGTTCTGCAGACTGCTGGCTGCACTCCTTTCTTTACTGCTTCCTTTCTTTAATTAGACCCTGATGGTTTCCATATGAGGCTGAGGACCATGGTGAAAGGCCGCCTTGCTGTGTGCATTCATGAATGACAGCCTCTTGTAAGATTATCTGAGTGTGCCTTGCCTCCTTGGCTTGCTTTTATTTTTCCTTAAACAAAAGCAGTTGTGGGTAAAATGACTTCTTGTATAATTTTTGAGTGAATGTCTTGAAGTTGAATCAATTTTGTGGTTAGATTCAGTTGGAGAGAAATGCAAAAATGTGTCTTTCTAATTGCACTTTTCTCCGGGGGAGTACTGGTACTAGGGCTTGAATTCAAGGCATGGGCACTGTCTCTGAGCTTTTGTGCTACCGTTTGAATCACACTTCCACTTCTGGATTTTTGGTGCTTAATTGGAGATGAGTCTCATACATTTTTCTGTCAAGGTTGGCTTCAAACTGTGATCCTCAAATCTCAACCTGAGTATCTTGGAGTACAGGTGTGAGCGACCAGTGCCTCGCTTATTACCTTGGTTTTATTTGTAGTTTTCTTGATTGTACTACTTCTCCACAGTTCTTGAGATTAAGTATTTGTCAAGATCCTCTATTCTGCCTAAAACTCTTAATAATAGACAAAATGTGATGGCCTTCAAAGTGCCCTCCATTGCTTGGATGCAACTTGGCCCCTCAGGACAAAGCTATCTGCATATTATCCTGGGCTCTCAAGCCTCAGGCAGCAGATTTTGCTTTGAGGCTTCAGGGATTTTGTGGAAGCTGGGGTGTAGATGCATAAACACTGGCTCCATCTCACCATTGTGGTAGAATTAGAAGGCAATTAGGATTAGCTTGGTCATGGGGAATGAGGCTCTCATGTGCTGGGATTAGTGCCCTCATTAAAAGTTCCAGAGACCTTACTTCTGCCTTCTCTCTGCCATGCAAAGATTTCCATCATGCTCAAGTCTACTTTGGAAGAGGATCTGTTATACAGGAATTCAATTGCGGGAAATGGAGGAAAGCCACATTTTGAGAGGTCAAATTGGGAGTCTTTATTAGAAAGCTGCTACCTCAGGTAGACTCCTGCTCCAAAGACCTGCAGCCCAGAATACAGCTAGCACAAAGCTTTTAAAGACAAAAATCACATGTTTGGGTTGGAGACCAAGCCTTAACAAAAGTGTTAAGCAAACCATGTAGGGAAATACTCAGAGGTGAGCAAATCAAACCATTTAGGGAAAGAAACAGGGGTGAGCATTCTCTGTAATTCATCTGCAATTCAAAAAATGGCCTATCTCACCTCTATGTTTTTTGGAGCTGGATGAAAAGCCCACGCCACCCAGCAAGGCACCAAGACTCCTGTGAGAACAGAGTGATGTTGCTTAGCCCTAGTATCCTTACTTCATTCTCTACTGGTTTTATGTACATTAAATCAAGTCATTGATTTCTTAGTGAGAGAGCTGCATTGGGCCCTTAGGACCATGAGTTTAACTAAGTTACTTCAAACAATATAAACAACATGTTTAGCCTAAGGCTGTGGAGAGTTTCCCTTTAGTTTTTGCCTGGGCTATTCCCATCTGTAATTTAAGGAGTCCCTAGCAGTCCAAGTTGGCTCCATGTAACTGATACACATATAGTCAGGAGATTCGGAACTTAAGCATAACCAGCAATCCAGGGTAAGGTTTACAAATCTGTGTACCACAAAAGGAGTGCTCCAGGGGAAGAGTTGACAGAAAGATTGAAACAAAAGTCTTAGTTTTAGCAGATCCAAAGTGGCCTTCCATCGGGAGCCAGGTAGGGGTCCTGTCTACTTTACCACAGTGGGGGTGGTCAGATGACCATATAGAGTCCCTTCCAGGTGGCTGTGAAGCTGTTCTTGACGAACTTTTTAACCCAAATGGAATCTCCAGGTTGGAAGGCATGGGCTGGATATGAGCTGGGCAGTAGCAGTGTGTCCTAGACCACCTGTTTACACACCTCCTGCTGAATTACCTTCAAGTTCTGCAGAGACTTACAGAAGCATAATTAACTTAATCTAACGGACTGACTTCAGTGAAATCTATCTCCCAGTGTCCTCCTGGTTGCTTCCTCTGGGTATGCTTGGCAGGCTGGAGTCAGGAACAGTCAATATAATATTATGGGGCCTTTTAGACTGTGGTAGCACTGTGCAGTTCTCTCTTCCTACGACAGATTTCCCTTTTTAGGCCCCGGACAGTGTACCAGAGTGACAACTTTTTTTTTTGTTGGCCATGGGGCTTGAACTCTGGGCCTGGGCGCTGTCCCTCAGCTCTTTAGCTCAAGGCTAGTGCTCTACTACTTGAGCGACAGGGCCACTTCTGGTTTTCTGGTGGTTTACTGGAGATAAGAGTTTCACAGCCTTTCCTGCCCGGGCTGGCTTTGAACCACGATCCTCAGATCTCAGCCTCCTGAGTGGCGAGGATTACAGGCGTGAGCCATTGGCGCCTGGCTGAGTGATAACTTTTGTTAACCAGATTTCCTCCAATAAGGTTAACTGCCTGGGCAAACATAGAAGGCGTGGTCCTGTAGCTACCTCTTAAAAGTGTGGTCTTTACACTCAAGATGGCCTGTATACATTGCCACTGTTTTCCCCTGCCTATTCCTTTATCCTGCCTCATTTTCCCAAAAATGACTTAAGTCCCTTGATCGTAAAGGGTATTGATGGGGGTTGATGTGACTGCTTCAAGCTGAGTAGGGATGCTAGCCCTGCCTACCCAGAGACCTAAAGTCCTAGTCTGCTTTACCAAGGGGTTGCCAGGATCAGATGTCATTAGGAATGATTTTTTTTTTTAACTCCAAACTGGAAAGGACACCATATGAGAAATTAGGGAATAACAAGCCACAGAACACAAGGAACAGCAAATCACTGTCTCCTACATATTAGTACCAAAAAGTAAACCATTAGGTAAGGACCTCACTAAAACCAAGAGCAGAGTTATATACAACATTTTAAAACTACATACACAGATTTCTCTATGGGCTATAATAGTACAGCCTGTTTAGCTTTCCAGTTTGCAAGAGCTTTTCTCTGTCTGACTGGGGAGCCTGATCTTTGTTGACCTTCACAATGCCTACCTGTGAAGGTACCCAGATAGCTCTCAGTAGGAACACAATCTCAGGTCCATGCCCTTTTGGATACAAACCTCTTTTCCTGAACAGGTGAATTTATGTGGCTGGTACCAGGTCAAAATTTACTGCCAGTTAGGGCTTTGAGCAAATACTGGGGGCTAGGATTTTTATTAAACTATCCTCATTGACAACCCCAGCATTTTTACTACCCACTATAACAGATGACTGACAGGCAAGGGTGTCAGTTCCTTCCCAGTTACCAAGTAGACAGACATAGGCATTAGATATGTATGCTTATAAGCTTTTTTTTTTTATTTTAATTTTTTGACACCCTGGCTCTGATTACTCTTGAAAGGACAAGCACAAGTGACTCTTAGGACCTGACACCAACTCCTCTGTATCTGAGCAGTTTCTACAACTGCCTCTGAATGCCCCCCAGGTAAACAGGACAAGCTTTGTCCCAGGAATGTCTTCTTGTTGGGGTAATGCCCCAGTTGGCATTTCCTTTGTTGATCGCTGGTCTGAACTCAGGGTGTGGGTGTTGCCCCTGAGCTCTCCCTCTCAAGGCTAGTGCTCTACCATTTTGAACCACAGCCCTCTGCCAGCACTCTGCTTGTTACTTAGAAATAAGAGTCTCACAGGGACTTCTTTGCCCAGGCTGGCTTTGAACCGTGATCCTTGGATCAAATGAGTCTGTGCCAACCAGCCCTCTACTCCCAATTGAAGCAACAAGGAAATCAGTAGAAATAGTTTTAAAGCAGTGCCTGCCTAGAACTTAGGAAGAATCAAAATTAAATATGACAGATTTGTAAGAGTCATCTGCCATTCTGTAGGCCAGCCTGTAATTGCTACAAATCATCAAATCTGTAAAGGCAAAACCAAAAAAGCAACAATCATTCTCTTTATTTTTTAAGTGAATATAGCACGTTAGGACACTAATTACACTAATTGAAACCATTGTTACCAAGTCAGACCTTTGTGATTGTAATGAAAATGCAAGAAAAATGGCTCTGTGTCCAGAGCAGCTCACATGCTTGGGAAACAGACATCTGACAGCAAAAAATGACTTGACATAAATACCGTGAACTTTGGTAGTCCCTAATTTCCCCTTTTTTCCACTTTGAAACAAACATTTAAGACAATTTTTAGTTACCAAGTTTTCTTTTTCCAAAGCCTTATTACTAACTTCCCCTTTAATACCTTATGTTCCCATTGCCTTAATTTGCATTTAAAATAACCCTTAGAAACCTTTTAGCTTGGTAATGCCTATGTTTTGCAGACTGGATCCAAAAATGCCCCTTAGCTGGGCACTGGTGGCTCACGCCTGTAATCCTAGCTACTCAGGAGGCTGAGATCTGAGGATTGCTGTTCAAAGCCAGCTCAGGCAGAAAAGTCGGTGAGACTGATATGTTCAATAAACCACCAAAAATCTGGAAGTGGCGCTCTGGCTCACATGGTATAGCGCTTGCCTTGAGCTGAATTGCTCAGGGACAGCGCCCAGACTTTAAGCCCCACAACGGACCTGAAAAACCCCCCAAAAACCTTTGAACTCAAGTGATAGTTTTTCTTAATGTGAGACTGGCACTGCACTAAGAGTCCAGACTTACAAACTTAAGGAATCTCCAGTCCAGACTTAACACTTAAGGAATCCCAGACTTTTTTTTTTTGCTTTTTACAAAATGCATCTAATTTCAAAATAGTATTGAAATTTAAATTTAAGCTAACTTATATTGAAACCAAATTACATTACACAAAGAGATTATTCACCTTTGACCTTTTAAAACTTTCCAATTAAAAAAAAATACATCCCAAGGTACAGTTTTTAGGAATACTCATTACATTACTCACATTATGGTTAGGTTTTCAGTATCCATCTGTAAGGAAAAGAGTGGATCAGAAGCAAAGATAGACAACACTGGCCCATCCTATAGAATGGGCATACACCCATTCGGCTCCCTAGGGCTGGATGAACTGCACCTTTGGGCCAACTCATCGCTCACCCCTTGAAGATAGGCAACACTGGCTCATCCTATATTTGCCATGTCCTGGTGAGAGGGCATGTACCAGCTCCCAGGGTTGCAGTCTCTTTCCCTTGAGCATTCCCAGAGGAGTTGAAGCAAACCAAGCTTTTCTCTTGATTTCTTCTTTATATAAAACTAAAGCAGTTCTTGGGGGGGAGAGGAGGAGATGGGAAGGGGAAACACAGGAGGAGGCAACAATGCTTGATAAGAAATGTACTCATTATCTTGCCCATGTAATTGTAACTCCTCTGTGCAGTATTTTTACAATTAAAAAATAAAAGCCCCCCCCCCCAAGAAACTAAAGCAGTTCCAGACAGATAGAATGGATAATGTCTTTGACAGTAATAAACAAACCTTTAGACTTAAATTTCTGATATTTATCCCCAAATCTTAATAGTGGAGGCAATTGAAATAAAAACACAACAAATAAGTCCTCAAGAGGATTGAAAAGCCAGATAACTCTTTGCAGTGCTAACAGCTTCATGCATTAAAATACCAGATTAGGGCTGGGAAGGTGGCTCAGTGGTAGAGCGCTTGCCTTGCATGCCTGGGGCCCTGGGTTCGATTCCTCAGCACCACATAAGCAAAAAGATAAAAGCCGGAAGTGGTGCTGTGGTTCAAGTGGTAGAGCGCGAGCCTTGAGCTGAAGAGCTGAGGGACAGCACCCAGGCCCAGAGTTTAGGCCCCATGACCAGACCCAAATAAAATAAAATAAAATACCAGATTATTCTGAACATGTTCACACACACATTTCTGCATAAAGGTCTTAAGGCTCAAGTTGAGTACTCTACCACTTGAGCCACAGTGCCACTTCTAGTTGTCTGGTGGTTAATTGAAGATGAGAGTCTCACGGCCTTTCCTGCCTGAGCTGGCTTTAAACTGTGATCTTCAGATCTTAGCCTCCTGAGTAGGTAGGATTACAGGTCTGAGATACCGGCGCCTAGCTTGGTACTAATTTTTTAAGAAAAAAGAATGAGACAAGACCAAGACAGAAACACAAAAACTGAAGCCGGCTGGGTAGGCCTGGTCCAAAGACCGCCCACCTCAGCAGTAACCAGAACTCTTCTTCCCTGAGAACCTGCTGGGGAGGCCTGATCCACAGAAGTCCACCTCAGCCACAACCAAAACTACAATATGAGAGCTTGCTGAGTGGGCCTCTTCTACCTCCGCAGAACCCAAGCCTCTCTGCACCATCACAGTCCGGAGGGCCTGTGGGGCGGGTCTCAAGCATGTCTGCTCCCTTACCTCCACAGTTCCAGATGGGTCGATCCCCAGAAGAGCTGTCCTGAATGACTCCAAAAAATGTGGTGGCTTGTCAGGTGTCCGCATGCTGGCTTTTGGAACAGCAGAAGAGCCAGTGGGCCCTGAGAATAGGTCTCAAATGGCGCCTGCCCTAAGGAGTCTCCCATCCTTTGGCAACTAGCACGTTGAGGTTGTCTGCCAGTGGCTTCAAAGAACCCATCTGCCTTCCTTGGCACTGGGATCTCAGGGGCCTCCAAATGTTACACGAGAATTCAATCATGAGAAACAGAAACCACATTTTTAAAGGTTGAATTGGGAGTCTTATTAGAAAGTTGCCAACTAGGGGCTGGGAAGGTGGCTCAGTGGTAGAGCGCTTGCCTTGCATGCCTGAGGCTCTGGGTTCGATTCCTCAGCACCACATAAGCAAAAAGAAAAAAGCCAGAAGTGGTGCTGTGGCTCAAGTGGTAGAGCGCTAGCCTTGAGCTGAAGAGCTGAGGGACAGTGCCCAGGCCCAGAATTCAGGCCCCACAACCGGACCCCCCTCCCCCCCCTCAAAAAGAAAGAAAGTTGCCAACTACAGGTGGACTCCTGTCTCAAAGACCTGCTAGAAGCACAAAGCTTTTAAAGACAAAAACCACATTTGGTGTGGATACTAAGTCTTAACAAAAGTGTTGGGTGAACCGTGTAGGGAAATACTCAGAGGCAAGCACATCCAATCATTTAGGGAAAGAAACAGGTGAGCATTTTCTGTAGCAAAGCTTTTCTGGGGCTAAACACCTGACATGTCTACATATTAAAGAATGGCCTATCTCACCTCTAAGCTTTTTGGAGCTGGGTGAAAAGCCCACACCATCCAGCAAGGCACCAGGATGGCTATGAGAACAAAGTGCTGTTACTTAGCCCCAGCATGATTTCAGGTCCTCACCAAAACCCAACCCTGGGGCATTCGAATCTCAGACCTTTAGCCTCCAGAACCATGACAAATAGAAATTCTGTAAGCTAACCAGTCTGAGACGATTTGCTCTGTCAGCCCAAACAGAAAGAGCCAAGTTGTCCCAGTTTTCTGTTCTCATGGTCATGGGAAAGTCAAACCTTCACATGGCATCCTTTCCAGTGGATGTTCTTTGGGATGCTCAGGTAGCAAGGATGTGGATGTTATTAGTGATTCAGTGAAGAGTCTTTCTGGAGAGATCAGGTTTCTGGCCAAGGAGGGAAGTTAAAGTTCTAAAGCATGGTCTGATTGAATCATTGTGTCCTTGTGTGCATTTGGGCTTTGGCTTGCTGTAATACATAGTGCCAGGCAGGAGAAATGCAGATATATGAGCAGTGTGCTCTTGTAAATCACAGAGTAGTACAAAAGACAGATGTAACAGCAATGGTGGGAGAATGTGGCAAGAAACATGACTGTGTACTGTGAGGGGAAGAGAGGGAAGGACTCATTAACTTTTGGAGGTAGGGAACATTTTGTGCTGGAGGTCACAGTGAGCCCCATTTTCCCATCTTGTTTTGTTTCTGCAGTGCTGAGGATCAAACCCGGGGCCTTCCTCAGGCTGTAGAGCTGTGTTTGTGAGTCTTAAAGTATTTTCCAGAAGAGAAGAGTATATACAAAAGTGAATTCACGAGCTCAGTGGAACCGGCTAGTGTGGTGTGACCCAGGATCGTGTGCAGGGAAGGCCTTGCCCAACAGCGTCATACTCAATAAACACTTGCTACTTGAGCGAATAAAAGAATGACTATTCCAGGCACCAGTGGCTCACACCTGTAATCCTAGCTCCTCAGGAGTCTGAGAGCTGAGGATCACAGTTCAAAGCTTGTCCAGGCAGGAAAGTCCATGAGACTCTTATCTTTAATGAACCATCAGAAAATCAGAAGTGGAGCTGTGGCTCAAAGTGGTGAATACCAGCCTTGAGCAAAAGAGCTCAGGGACAATGCCCAGGCCCCGAGTTCAAACCCCATGACTGATCCTCCACCATCTCCTCTTCTCCCCCCCCCCCCCCCCAAAGAATAGTACATAGGCACCAGCCACTCTTACATGTGACCTAAGGAAATAGAACTTTTCTTTTCTTTTCTTTTTGTCAGTTGTGGGGGCTGAACTCAGGGCCTGGGCACTGTCCCTCAGCTCTTCAGCTCAAGGCTAGTGCTCTACCACTTGAGCCACAGCGCCACTCTGGCTTTCTTTGCTTATGTGGTGCTGAGGAATCGAACCCAGGGCCTCATGCATACAAGGCAAGCACTTTACCACTGAGCTAACTTCCTAGCCCTTAGAAGTTTTCTTTGGGAAATCCAAGTCTAAGTTTGAGCTTAAAAGTAGTCTTTGAAAAAAAAACTAAAAGGGAAAAAGAATCAATCTTTGAAGCCTAGTCCTTGCTTACACTGGGAATGGCTTGTTCAGAACAAGTACTAGCAGGTCCCATCTCCTGCCTAGTCACGCAAGGACCCGAGTCTTTTCATCCCTGGGATTAAGTACCTAGAGGTTACAGCTGCCAGGAATGGAAAGAGAGTGAGTGAACTTAACACTTCTGTTCACTGTTCACCTGCATAGAATTAGTGCTTGAGGTTTTGTTTTTCTTCCCCCCCCCCCTCCATCTGGTTTAGAAATTTATTTCACCTAGGCCAGCGAATGTGTGTGCCTCCGAGCGTACACAGATTGATTCTGGAAGACAGGGAGCAAATAAGTTTCTGCTGTGTATGCCATCATTTCATTTTTGTTTTTGTGTTTAAAATGCTCATTATGCACATACTGTCCCCAGCACACACATGCACAAACAAACACACATACATACACATGCAGAAAAGAGAATGGGGTGGTGCTCACCTTCTCCCCTCCCTGGCCCTCCCATTTTTTCCCCTTCCCCTGCCTTCCTCTCCCATCTCCCTTCCCCCCCTCTCCCCTGTCTCTGACCGAGCTAACAGTGTAAAGCCTTTCCAAAGGGATTGCAAAATATTTTAAAGTTGTACCTGGATTAAAACAAAATGCCTCTTTTAATAATAGTTTAGGGAAACACTAATAAAGAATTTTACAAAGTAACAAAGAAGGAATGCATTGTAATTCATGCTTAATAAATACACACTTGTGAGTACTTTAAATGGTGTATACTAAGAGGTTTCAAAGCACATCCATATCCCATTGTCCTAGCGAGATGGGAAAGAAATTTGTCGTCTCAGTTGGTGGAACGTCCAGATGGGGATGACAGAGATCCCCAGTGTGTGTGGGTGTCTGTGGTGGCCTTCTCCATGCTGTTCTGTGGTGCAACACTGACATCTAGAGTCAGTGGTAGCTTATTCATTCTGAGCTTTTCTCTGCTTAACCTGCTGAGCATTGACTCTTTGTTTGTCTCCTCCTCCTCCTCCTCCTCCTCCTCCTCCTCCTCCTCCTCCTCCTCCTCCTCCCCCTTCCCCTCTCCCTCCCCCTCCCAGCTTGTTGGTGGCGCGATGTAAATTATTTGGCATACTTGGAAGGAAAATGCACACTATACTATTATCCCAATACAGTATCAGAAGAAATAACTCTGACTCCAACGTTCCTTTCAAAATGAGTTTCTCTAAGTCCTATTTTGGTACTGTTCGAAATGTGGACAGTGATTCTCTCATGAGATTTTCACTGGAGACTCTTGTTTTACTGAAGCTGGGCCTTGTGGCTTGATTTCGGTTCTTCCTCAGGATGACAACTACCATATACACCCCTTACATTAAACGACACAAGTGTAGGACACACTTATAAAAGTCTCTACATCTGGCAGTTCATGCCTGTAGTCCTAGCTACTCTGGAGGCTGAGATGTAAAAAAATCACAGTTCAAAGCCAGCTGGGGCAGAAATGTCCATGAGACTTTTTCATCTCCATTTAACAAGCAGAAATCTGGGAATGAAGCTGTGGCTCAAGTGTAGAGCACCAACCATTTTCTCTTGAAAATGCTAAGGGACAGGTCACACGCGAGTGCACACACATATACACAGCTTAAAATTATTAGTCTGGTTTTTTTGAAAACACTAGGCTGCTTAGATTTTTTTTCTCCACACACACATCTTAAAACATTAGTCTGACATTTTTGGGAACACTAGGCTGCTTACATTTTTTTTTCTCCCTTTAAATAAGGGCATTTTTCCGTTTGTTTTCTTGGGTGTTGATGGGCAGGATCCATGTATCCTGATGTACTGTGTGCAGCCTGTTGACCTTCCATTAACTCTTGCTTTTTGAAGACCTGAGTGGTGTAATGTGCTTTTATGTTGTCACGGCTCCTGACTTTCTGGTTTCAGCCACTGAACTATGGTCTCTTGTAGTTGGCAAGTTCTCTTCTGTTCTCATACATGTCATCTTTCCCCTGCAATGGTAAGCAAATAATAGGCCTTGTGCAGTAGGTTACCCCAGGGCACCCCTTCCTCTCCTCCCCCTCCCCCTCCCCCTCCCCCTCCCTCTCCCCCTCCCCCTGGCACGTGGGGCCCTCTGCCACGGGTTCCATGTCCCTGCAAGTCATCCATAGGTCAGGCTGTCCGTTTCCTTTTTATAAAGTAAGATCGGGAACTGAGAAATAACTTCCCTGTCCAGGAGTTGGGAATATCAGAGTTTACACTTGCAGGCTTTCCTTCCAGCACCTTCCTTTTGCTTCCTTGTTGTTGAAACAGATGCCCCGACTCAAGAAGAAAGAAGGAAGTGGGCATTTATCACTCATTTATCAGAGTGGGGTCTTAGGTAACTGGACTTCCCAATTTTTTTTTATTACAATTTGTATATACTCTGAGAGATGAAGTGATTACTTAGATAGTATTGTCTTTTGGGTAAAGGGCCTCTTTAAAAGTTGGATTAACTGAGACCTGAGATCACATTTCAGAGTTAGCCTGGGCATCAAAGTCCATGAGACTCTTATACCCCATTAACCAGCAGAAACCCAGAAATGGATACATGGCTCAAGTGGTAGAATGCCAGCCCTGAATAAAAAAGAGTGCCCAGGCTTTGAATTCAGGCCCCTAGTAGTGGTGTGTGTATACACACACACACACACACAAATTCCAACTACTCCTGGACATTACTTCTTGGTTGCATTTGTCCTCTTATTGCTGTTTATTAGGAAAGTACATACCCATTTTAATTTAAATCTGAGTGCTCTGGTCATGCAGCATAGAATGTTGTCTGTTCTACCAGCTCCAACAGCATTGCATTGCAGATGTGTTTAAAGAAGCACTGTTAGGCACGTAGTATAGAACCCTTCCTGTCCTAACCACAAAGACTGAAGAAATACTTCTTAAAGCATTAGTTCCATTTTTGCTTTTTTTTTTTTTGGCTGGTCCTGGTGATTGAATTTTGGGCCTGGGCGCTGTCCCTGAACTGTTTTGCTCAAGGCTAGTGCTCTACCACTTAAGCCACAGCTTCCACTTCCAGCTCTTTGTGGTTAGTTGTAAATAAAAGACTCACTGACTTTTCTGCTTGGGCTGACTTGGAATCAAGAGCTGTAGAACTCAGCCTCCTGTACCCAGCTAGTTCCAGCTTGTATATTGTCAATTTCTTTGTGCCTCAGCAGTAAAAAGTGATTTTTTTTTTTTTTTTTTTTTGGTCATAGGGTGAACTCAGGGGTTGGGTGCTGTCCCTGTACTCTTTTGCTGAAGGCTAGTGCTCTATCACTTTGAGCCACAGCTCCTCTTCTGGTTTTCTGGTTGTTAATTGGAGGTAAGAGTCTCACTGCCCTGGCTGGCTTTGAACTGAGATTCTCAGGTCTCAGCTTCTTGGGTAACTAGAATTACTGTGAGCCACCAACACCAGGCCTTAACAAGTGATTTTTAAAAATATAATTTCAAGCCAGGCGCCGGTGGCTCATACCTGTAATCCTAGCTACTCTGGAGGCTGAGATCTGAGGATCGCAGTTCAAAGCCAGCCCAGGGTCTGTGAGAACCTTTCTCTGCAGATAACCACCAGAGAGCCGAAGTGATGCTGTGGCTCAAGTGGTAGAGTGCTAGCCTTTAGCTGAAGAGCTCAGGTACAGCTCCCAGTCCCAGAGTTCAAGCCCCACAGCATATTTGATCCAAGTATGCGTGGGCACATGGACTTCATGCCTACTGTTGCGTTTCATGATACGCAAAGTGGCTTATATACTTGATCCCAGCTAAAAGGATCCTAGCTATGTGTGAAGTAGCTTTGAATTCACAAAAGCATTCTTCTTGGATTGAAAACTGCTTGTGCGCAATGTGTTTCTGAAAGTGCTTATCACTAAGATGCCAGCCAGAGGCTACTTCATATTGTATCAACTGGTGTTGGTGATGGGTTTATCAAAACAGATTCTCTATAGAAAGTCATTTCATGTGAAAGTCTTGCTGGAGACTCGTCTAAAGGAAAACCCAATTATTGATGGCTCATTGGCAGCTGTTTTTTTTTAGTGCTTTCTTGTTGCTATTTTACACTTACGAGTTGATGGCTCACTTCCATATTTCTTTTATGGTAGAGTTCTTGAGCAATTTCTTGAAAAATACGCCGAGCACTCCTCTATAAATACAAATGAGGAAAACAGCTTTCAGGAGAATGCACACTGATTGATGGCTGTACATCATCAGAGCCTTTTATCGACTGTCTGCAGTCACAGAAACACGCCCTCTCCCACCCACTGGTGCGGAGCTCTTGTCATTGGAGTAGAAGTAAGCAGAAGTTATGGCTAACATCATGGTTTACCACGGGAAATGAGTGTGAGGTTTTCAGTAATAAGGAACACAAGTGTATATGTAGTTGAACATTCTGACTCCCCATTTAAAATTGTCCCTATTGGCCACATGGGGAAAATCTTTAAGTGTTGGTAATACCTTCTGGGAATCTTCTTTTGTTTCCTTTCTTCTTAGAACTTTAGACTTTGACTGCCAAGAAGAAAAAGGAAAGTCTGTAAACATTTTATTTACTCACAACAGTTGTTGAAAGTCTTTCCTGCCGGAAGACTAAATTTCCAAATGACAAACTATAAATGGTTTCTTTTCTTTCTCTTTTTGTTGTTATGTCGGCAGTATTGATGTTTGAATTCACGGCCGTGTGGTTTGCTAGGCAGGTGCTCTACCATTTGAATCACTCTTACAGCCCCTCTTCATGTTCCTTCTGGGCTGCTGTTATTTCATTAAGGGAGTTTAACACTCAGCTATCGACTGTAGGAGATCTAGTTATATATCCTCTTTTATTAGTTTGTGTATAGTCAAAAGCTAATTTTCCCCCGCTAGGTGCCAGGAGCTAAGGCCTATAATCCTCCCTACACAGGAGACTGAGACCAGCCCCAGGCAGACAGCTTTATGGAACTCTTATCTCCAATAAACCAGCAAAAAAACAGAAGTGGTAGTGTGGCCCGACTGGTAGAGCAGCAGCTTTGAGCCAATAAAGCCAAGCAATTGTGAAAGGCCCTGAGTTCCAGCCCTAGTACTAGTGTGTATGCACACACAACATACACGTCCACACACAAACACCCCACACATTCTTTTTGATAACTTTTTTTAGATTAAAGAATACTTTAAGGCAGCTTCTCATCTTTTCATTAGCCTCTTTTAGGGTGTCCCAGTGTAATAGTAATCTCACTGCCATTGGCTAGTATACAGGATGGTTTCTTTTTTGCTGTTGTTGTTGTTGTTGTCAGTCCTGAGGCCTGAACTCTGGACCTGGGCGCTGTCCCTCAGCTCTTTAGCTCAAGGCTGGCGCTCTACCCTTGAGCCACAGTGCCACTCCGGCCTTTTCTGCTTATGTGGTGCTGAGAAATCGAACCGAGGGCCTCATACATGCAAGGCAAGCGCTCTACCACCTTCCCAGCCCAGGATGGTTTCTTAATCCTGGATTTCTGAACTCTAGGGGAAAACATGGATGTAGGTTTAGTGATGCAAAGCTGAGGCTTCTGCCGCTGCCCAGCCCTGCAGATGGGGAGGAGGTGTCGCCTCAGGCTCACACCGCGGGTGGAGATTTGGGATGGTTTTCCTGTGCGGTGGTATGGAGGCTGTGGGGGAGCATCCAGGGCCTGCTCCTGAATGTGTGACTTACCTGGGAGAGGACCAGGAAGACCACGCCCATCCCGATGATGTAGATGGACAGCAGGGCTAAGAGCGCCATCAGGAGGTGCCGCACTTCCTTGCTGAGAAGTCGGCTTCCTTAGTTAAGGAAACAGAAAGATGATCACTGTGGAGCACACTGCTGGTGTGGATGTGTCGGGTACCACGGAAGCAAGGCAGGGGTGGAGCCTGCGCTCACTCTGCCCATCACGCTCTCACTGATTTGGAATATTTCACTTTGTGGTGCTTATAGTTGCTCACTGTTTGTTTGTTTGTTTGTTTGTTTTCCTCTATGCTGTTGCTGGGGCTTGAAGTTAGGGCCCTGCGCTCTTACTTTGCTCAGCTCTGGCACATTCCACCTCCACTATTTTGTTTTGTTTTGTTTTTCTGGTTTAATTCTTTGAACTGCAGGCCTCAGGTCTTAGTTTTCTGAGTAGCTGGGATTACAGGTGTGAGCCATGAGGGCCCAGCCACTCATCAGTTCTTTAAATATACTACATAAAAATGAAGTTCAGATACTCATTTGTCATAGTGCTCAGAAACAGTTCCCTCCCTCCACACTGAGGATTGCACTCAGCGCCTTGTACTCCCTAGGCCAGCGCTCTAGCACTTGAGCTGCAACCAGCCAGAGAAGTACTTTTTTTATTTTTATTTTTGTTGGTCCTGGGGTTTGAACTCAGGGTGTGGACACTGTCCCTGAGCTTTTTTTTGCTCATGGCTAGCATTCTGCCACTTTGAGCCACAGCTCCATTTCTGGTTTTGGATAGTTAACCAATTAAAAAACCTAGCGGGCAGCTGGGTGCAGACGGCTTATGTTGTAGTCCTAGCTACTCAGAAGGCTGAGACCTGAGCATTGGGTTTGAAGCCAGTCTGTGCAGGAAAGTCCATGAGGCTCTTATCACCAATAAATTTCTAAAAATTGGGCTGGGAAGGTGGCTCAGTGCTAGAGCGCTTGTCTTGCATGCATGAGGCCCTGGGTTCGATTCCTCAGCACCACATAAGCAGAAAAAAAAGCCGGAAGTGGCATTGTGTCTCAAGTGGTAGAGCGCTAGCCTTGAGGTAAAGAGCTGAGGGACAGCGCCCAGGCCCGAGTTCAGGCCCATGACTGGACCCCCCCCCCAAAAAAAAAATTCTAAAAATCCACAAGTGGAGTTGTGGCTCACTTTGCTACTCTTGTGCATAAAAAAAAATCTCAGGGATCCGGGCACCAGTGGCTCACACCTGTAATCCTAGCTACTTAGGAGGCTGAGATTTGAGGATCACAGTTTAAAGCCAGCCTGGGCAGTAAAGTCTGTGAGACTCTTATCTCCAATAAACCACTAGAAAACCGGAAGTGGCTCTGTGGTTTAAGTGATAGAGCACTAGCCTTGAGCTGAAGAGCTCAGGGACAATGCCCAGGCCCAAAGTTCAAGACCCACAATCGACAAAGAAAAAAAAAAGTTAACAGCACCATGCCCCAAGTTCAAGCCCCAGGACACACACACACACACACACACACACACACACACACACACACACACACACACACACACACACACACACACACACACACACACACACACACACACACACACACACACACACACACACACACACACACACACACACACACACACACACACACACACACACACCCTCAGAGGCCATGTTGCTTAAAGACAGGTGTGTTGTGTGCCATGTGCTTTTGTGTGTGCGTGCATGTAGTACTAAACACTGTTTCTTAGCTTTTTTGCTCAAGGCTGGTTCTCTAACTACTTGAGCCACACCTTCAATTCTGGCTTTTTGGGTTTCACAGACGTTTCCCAAGCCTGGGTTGGCTTGGGACTATTCTTGTAGGTGCAGTTGTTGAACCTGTGTTCACATTCTGCATTCCTGCCTCCTGGCAGGAAGGGATCAACTCACATGCCATGTCTTTAAGTACTTGCTCTTGAAGCACAATTACAAACTTACTATCTTAACCTGTGGACTTCAACCAAATACCTCATAGATGCTTATCCTGTCAACTCAGATTATACAGCATATGGGTTTTATCTCTGAAGGAACAAATTGGCTACATCTATACAACCTTTAAAAATTTTTCAGTGCTAAATCTGGAGCTCTGTAGCAAAGGCAGGCAATTTCCATGTCTGCCTCAGCAAAACCTTTAACTCTGCTCATAAAGAGAGATTGCTCAGTCCTTGCTACTCAAGAGATGAAGCTCTGGAGAAGCGAAGTTTGGGGCCAGCTTGGGCAACAACCAAGCAAGACCTCATCCTTACAAATAAGCTGAGCATGGTGATCCACATCTGTAATGCCAGCCATGTGTGAGGCTTGTATAGGACATCTGGGTTTGAGGCTAGCCTTGGCAAAAGCGTGAGACCTTATCTGAAAAATAAAGCACAAAAGACTGCAGGTATGGCTCAAGTGATAGAGCACCTGCTTAGCAAGCATGAGGCCCTGAGTTCAAACGCCAAAACCACAAAGAAGCCAAGGGTGGTGGTTTGTGCCACTTGGGAGGCTGAAGCAGGAGGAGGATTGGGAATTTGAGGCCAGCCTTCTCCTGGCCTGCATAGACACTGTCTTAATGTAAAAAAAAGAAGGAATGAAAATCTCTTTGTGACCATTATTTCTCCATAAGCTATTTCTCCATTTAATTTTTTTTAATAGAAGGCTAATGTGCAGTGGGACATGAGTCTGAAGTCATCATGTGTTTTAATATCAGTAATTAACATTTAATAAACACCTGCTATTTTACCAGGCCTTATTAAAGGAGGTTTGTGTATCTGTGTTAACTCATTTCTAATTTATCTTACAGATGAGAATGAACCAACGTTAAATGCTATTCAAGTGTTAAAAGCCCATTGGGATACCCCTAATAGCTCAAGCGGGAATCCTAAAAGGTCACAGTAGGTCTCTGATCCTCATTGAGTCCTTTTAAGGAAGAGATTTAAAAAAAAAGACAAGGAGTTATTGCCTTTCTCTCCCTCCTGCTACAACCATGTGAAAGCTTTTCTTTTAAATCCCTTGTTGTTTTTGAGAGATGGGTCTCTTTGTGGAGCCCAGGCTGATCTCAAAGCAATCCTTCTGATCCAGCCTCTAGAGTAGCTGGGACTATAGGCATGTGAACTTCAAACTTTTTTTTGGTGCTGGTCCTGGGGCTTGAACTCAGGGCCCGGGTGCTGTTCTTAAAGTTTTTTTTGGCTCAAGGCTCACACTCTACCACTTGAACCACAGCCTCACTTCTGTCTTTTGGGGTAGTTAATTAGAGGTCAGAGTCTCATGGAGTGGACCGTCCTGCCCAGGCAGGCTTTGAACTGTGATCTTCAGATCTCAGCCTCTTGAGTAGCTAGGGTTATAGGCATTTGGCTTGAAACTTTTATTGGGGGATTGGTCCTAGGGCTTGAACTCAGGGCCTGGGCACTGTCCCTGAGCTTTCTTTTGCTCAAATCTAGCACTCTGCCTCTGCTACTTGAGCCACAGCGCCACTTCTGGCTTTTTCTGTTTATGTGGTTCTGAGGAATCAAACCCAGAGTTTCATGCACACTAGGTAAGCACTCTACCACTAGACACATCCCCATCCCAAAACTTTTTTTTTTGTCAGTTGTGGGACTTGAACTCTGGGCCTGGGCACTGTCCCTGAGCTCTTCAGCTCAAGGCTAGCGCTCTACCACTTGAGCCACAGCTCCACTTCCGGTTTTCTGGTAGTTAATTGGAGATAAGATTCTTATGGATGCTCCTGCTGGGCTGGCTTTGAACTGTGATCCTCAGATCTAAGCTTCCTGAGTAGCTAGGATGATAGGCGTGAGCCACCGGCCCCTGGCTAAGCCCGAAACTTTTAAATTCTGACTCCTCACAGGAATGACGTGGTGAGGTGACGGAAAGGGCTCGCACAGAATGTTCCCTGAAGCCTTTACCAACTGACCTCTTACTACCAGCATGGTCCCACCGCCTGTGTGCTTAGCACTGGGGATCGCTATGCCACAGATGTAAATAGCGCTGTCATTTGCAGTCAGTGTGTGGACGGTGAGAATAGCTTGATTCTGGCCTGGGAAGTGGTACGTGGTGAATTTCTCTGTCTCGCTTTTGCATCCAGTCAAGCACAGGGTCTCGGGCTGCTGGGGGCCGTAGCGAAACCACAGGGCCCTCGGTGGCTCGGAGGGACATCCGGTCATGGAGAAGTTGCACTGTATGGTGACAGCCGGTTGGGTGACGTCCACCTCTAGGTACTCTGGCTGTGCCACCGAGATGGTACAGGCCCCCACGGCCCCTGTGGGGGAGAGGAGAGCTGAGGGGCGAGCCACCCCACCATAACGGCCTTTTTCTTCCCTCTCTCCCCACACAAATAGACCCGAAAGCAGACCCCACCAGTCCCCACTGTGTGGATTCCCAGCTATCTGGTTACCTGAGGACAACCCAGACATGATTGGTGGGCTCATTGTGGTGAACCCTGGTGCCCAGGACTTGGGGGATTCCATTCATGGTGCTTCCAAGCTTTCCTTGGATCTGGGGGACCATGGAATCTCTGGAGCCCCTGGGCACAGGAGCTGTGTTCAGTGTGGCATGAGGCGTGTCTGTGTGCCCCACACAATCTCTTTTGTTGGGGAGCACAGAAGCAGGTGTGGCTTTTGCCTTGTGGGGGTCAAGACTGCTAGGAATTTATGGCAGTTCACAAAGGCTCCTTTGTGGGGGCCATGGCCCTGTGTCCATCAGGAAATGTGATCGCAGGTAGGTGTCCTGTGTTCCCTCCCCTTGCTCCCCAGACCTGCTCCCTGAGTGCAGGCCCGCCCAGCGCTGCCTGTGGCTAGACACTCAGGACCTCACTCTAATCCATTGTAGCCTCCCTCCCTCCCTCCCTCCCTCCCACTCCCCTCCCCCTCTCACTCTCCCACTCCCCCTCCCCCCCCCCCCCCCCCCCAGTCCTGGGGGCTTGAGCTGAACTTAGGGCCTAGGCCCTGTCCTTTTTAGCATTTTCATTCAAAGCGGTTTCTCTACTACTTAAGCCAGAGCCTCCACTTCCAGCTTTTTGGTGGTTAGCTGGAGAAAAAGAATCTGATAGACTTTTCTGCCCAGGTCCTCCTGAGAGGACCTCAGATCCTTAGCAGAGAGTGCAGGTGTGAGCCAGTGACATCTGGTTATTTCTCTAATCTGACTGAAGATACTGTGGTAATGAGAAGCACACAGACTCCAGCTCAAATCCCATTCTGCTGGTTCTTGCTCTGTGATCTTGGGATGGGTTTTCCCATCTCAGTAGGGACAGTGTCATGGACCTCGTATGGCTCATGTGACATTTAATGTGACTACTTGCATAAGTCATGGGAAGTATTTAATAAAAGGCTCTGGCAGCGTCACATGCCCGTTCTAGAGAGAATTGTGGGCATGTGTCCACCAGTGTTCGTGGAGCTGGGCCTAGAAGCCTGTCAAGTGCCTCTTAGTGATGACAGAGCTAAACCTTGCTTGGGTAGGGATACCAGCTTCCCTGAGTGTAGGACTGCTGAGCAGAAGCTAAGCAGATTTTTAGCCTAACATTTCTCCATGGCTCATTTGACGGGCATATCCTTGACCCCTATGAATGAATTTGATTTTCCCTCCCTCCCTTCCTCCCTTCCTCCCTTCCTCCCTTCCTCCCTTCCTGCCTGCCTTCCTACCTTCCTACCTTCCTTCCTTCCTACCTTCCTACCTTCCTTCCTTCCTTCCTTCCTTCCTTCCTTCCTTCCTTCCTCCTTCTCTCTTTCTTTCTTTCTTTCTTTCTTTCTTTCTTTCTTTCTTTCTTTCTTTCTTTCTCTTCCTTCCTTCCTTCCTTCCTTCCTTCCTTCCTTCCTTCCTTTCTTTCTTTCTTTCTTTCTTTCTTTCTTTCTTTCTTTCTTTCTTTCTTTCTTTTTCTTTCTGTTTTTCTTTCTTGCTTTCTGTCTTTCTGTCTGTCTTTCTCTCTCTTTCTCTTTCTCTTTCTTTCCCTCCCTCCCTCCCTTCCTTTCTCTTTTTCTCTTTCTCTCTTTCTCTTTTTCTTTCTTTCTTTCTTTTTCTTTCTTCTCCTGGTCTTGGGACTTGAACTCAGGGTCTGGACACTGTCCTTGAGCTTCTTTGTGCTCAAGGCTAGCGCTCTACCACTTGAGCCACAGTGCAAATTCTGAGTAGTTGAGTAGCTTATTGGAGATAAGAGTCTCACAGACTTTTCTGTCTGAGCTGGCTTTGAATCACAATCTCAGCCTCCTGAGTAGCTAGGATTATAGATGTGAGCCACCGGTGCCCTTCAGCATTTTTCTTACAGGTCCCCAACCGCAGCAGAAGCTGAATTAAAATTAGAGTCATGACATTTGTGATGCAAATGTGCTCTCACATTTTTTATTAATTAATTAATTAATTAAGTTTTTGGGGGGCTAGTACCGGGGCTTGAACTCCAGGCCTGGGCACTATTCCTTAGCTTTTTTTTTTTTTTTTTTTTTCAAGGCTGCCACTTGAGCCACAGTTGCATTTCTGGCTTTTTTGGTGGTTAATTGGAGATAAGAGTCTCACAAACTTTCTTCCCAGGTTGGTTTTGAACCATGATCCTCATATCTCAGCCTCCTGAGTAGGTAAGATTTCACGTGTGAGCCGCCAGCACACACTGGGCCTTCTCGGTTTTACTTTTAGAATTTGTGTAGTTTGAATGGATCTGGGAGCTTGGTAATATATAAACCAGATCATCATAGGTAGGGGTCAGTGTGCCTGCTGGAGGCTGAGCTGGGGGGGGGGGTCTGGATGTCCCTTAGCTGTCCAGCGCAGCCTCTGCTGCCCAGGCTCTGCAGCTAGGGCTGGAGAGGAACATTTTCCAGCAGAGCAGTTTGGGTGGAGGAGGCCAGTGTCAAGGCCTGACAGTAAAACTGTCTCAAATGGTCTTTCAGATAAAAAGCTAATTTCTAGCACTTTTCTTTGAGATAGAATGGCCTAGGGTAAGGCAGGTATTTGCAGTTCTACAGTTTCCTGTCTGCTCCAGCTGAGAGAAAATCTCAAATTTTCTGGGGGTGGGGAGGGGGTGGTAGGGAGGAGGGGGGACGGCTCTGCTCCCTTCCCCTCCGTGAATAAGCAAAAATGAGAAGTTGGGATCAGCCAGCCTGCATGGCTTCTGGGAAATGCTCTTTGTAAGAATTCTTAGGTTCTTCTTGGGAGTTTTTCTTGTCAGAGTAGCCACTAAAAATTGATCTCAGAAGAGAGAGCAAAAAAAAAAAAATCACTTTACTGTTTAGTAGAGACCAAGTTAAAAAATAAGTAGAGAACTAAGTGTTAGTACTTTCACAAGCTCCATATTACAGAAAGTTGCCAGTGTATAGAAGCAGCACTTAGCACAGCGGAACCTGCCATGGGGTGTTCCACCCCAGTTGCCAAGACCCAGCTTAGCACTTCATCTGCACCTGACTACCATGGAGAAAAGTAACATATACTCTGTAGTGGAAGAAGCCATTACAGGACTCTAGTGAATAGCCACTTCATATTTTAGGGTTTTTTTTTTTGTTGTTGTTGTTTTTTGCCAGTCCTGGGACTTGAACTCAGGGCCTGGGCACTGTCCCTGAGCTTGTTTTTCTCAAGGCTAGCACTCAACATTTGAGCCACAGTGCCACTTCTAGCCTTTTCTGTGTATGAGGTACTGAGGAATTGAACCCAGGGCTTCATGCATGCTAGGCAAGCACTCTACCACTAAGCCACCTTCCCAGTCCTACTGTATTTCTTTACAAATGAGAAGAAGAAAAAAAAAAAAGGTTTAAGAGCTTTTGCTCCCTTCCTTGCCCAGTACTTTAAATGTCGGCAGACCTGAGATGATGGAGCATTATATAGCAAGCACTTTCATAGACAAAGACAAGCGGTGGCAGAATTTTACCAATAGCTATGTCATGGGCTGGCTATTCTCTCTAGAAGGGGCTGTGATAAATACTTGGGGTCTACAGAGATCCTCCTTTTAAGAAACATTGTTCTTGAGCCAAGCACTGGTGGCTCATGCCTGTAATCCTAGCCACTCAGGAGGCTGAGAGCCAAGGGTGGTTCAAAGCCAGATTGGGCAGGAAAGTTTGTGGAGACTCTTAATCGCTCATTAACCACCAAAAAGCTGGAAGTAGAGCTGTGGTTCAAGAGGTAGAGTGCCAGCCTTGAGTGGAAAGGGACAGCGCCCAGGCCCCATAGTCCAAGCCCCAGCACCAATCAGCACAAACAAACAGCAGAAGAAAACAGCAAACATTGTTCTTTGAAGCGCTCAGCAAACAACTAGTGTGTGTAGAGATTCCCTGGTGGGAGCCAGTTAAAAATTCATTCAATGTGTGATTTTAGGGCTAGTTTCAGCTAGCTCTGTGTTCCCAAAATAGCAGAATGGGCAGTTTTCAAGATTCTTCATGACTGCTTTCTCTCGGAAAAAGGAAACTCACACCTTAAATAATTTCCATTAAAAACAACAAAATCGTTTCCATGATGTTATACACTTAAAAATTATGCTCTAGGAGCTTCAACTATATAAATCCATTAGGCAAGAAATAACAATTAATTTAAATTAAATATAAACAGAAAACCAGACAATCTTACCGACATAAAATAGAAGCAGGCTGATTTCTAGCCGCATTGGGAGTTGGATGGTGGGCCGGGGCCGGGGCCTGCCTGGTGTCCAAGGCTCCATTTCTGTGTGTGTGAATGTCAAGCTCTATTTGGAAAGAAAGGTGGCTTTTTTTTTTTCCTCCTCTTTTTTTTTGAAAAGCAAAGAGGAAGTCTTCTTAAGGAACTGTAATCAGGAACTCTTTGAAATTGTGTAAAAATGTCTGTAACTCAGTTTCGCCATTTGGTTGAGATTTCAGTCTGGAGGACCGTATGTGTGTACGCGTGTACGTGTGTACAGTTCTGGGGCTTGAACTCAGGGCCTAGCTGTCCCTTAGCTTTTTCTCTCAAGGCTAGTATTCTGCCACTTGAGTCACAGCTTCACTTCTGGCTTTTTGCTAGATAATTGAAGAGTCTAGACTTTCCTTCCTACGCTGGCTTTGAACTGTGATCCTCAGAGCCTCCCGAGTAGCTAGGATTATACCTGTGAGTTACCAGTGCCTGGCTAGAGCACTTTTCTAAATGTAATCCTTTTTTTTTTTTTTTTAAACCCCGAGGGGCTTTTTAAGTGTTCCTAGGTGTTGGATGTCAGGTGAGGTACAGGAAACATGGATTCCTAGGAGGGAGCATGGTTTGACAGTGGTCAGTCTCGATTTTCCAGAACAGTCCAGTTGCTCTCCCTCCCAGGGCCTGGATGGTGGGGGGCGGGGCGCAGAGAATTAGGAAGTCCACTGTGATCAGTCAGGTTCTTTGTAAACAGCAGGGAGGGACTCAGAGAAAGGAGACTTCATGTCAAGGTTTTGGGGGAGGCCTGGGGCCCATCATCAAGAAGAAGGCCCGGGCCTGCCACGGTGAAACCCACCTGAAGCGAGACCCACCGCCTCCAGGCGCCATGATCTGTCAGCCTCACGTGCTCCTGGCCACCTTCTCCACAACACTGCTGTCAGCACCCACATCTGCACGCCTTGCATCCCCACATCTGGGCCACCGGGTTGTAGGTGATATTCTGGTACCTCCAGCCGCAGGGAGGGCAGTGTAAGTGGCTGCTTGTCCTGACTTGGCCTTCCACCCCTATGTCTAGAGGGAACTGGACAGCGTGCACCAGCGAGCTTCGTCATACACCAGATACCTGTGACAGTGTGTGCTTTTCACATCACCACAGAATCCCAAAGCACCCCAAAGTGAAACTCGCTGTGCGCGCGCATGTGTGGGACTTGTATGTGAACATGAATATTTTGTCGGGTCCCCTCACTCCCCATGCACCTGGGGCCTGCAGGACAGCTTTCAGACCCTGTTCTGAGGCAGGGTAAGTGCTTCTGTTCTGCTGTCCTGTCTCTTCTGAAGGAGGTTATGTGTTATGAATTTGTTCGGAAAAGTTTGAGAATTGACTCAGCTTCTCTCTCTCCCCTCTCTTTCTCCCTTTTTATCCCCTTTCCCCCCTCTCTCCCCCTCTCTTCTCTATCCTCCCTGCCCCCCTCTCTCTTTTGCTGGTCCTGGGGCTTGAGCTCAGAGCCTGGGCACTGTCCCTGAGCCTCTCTGTGCTCAAGGCTAGCACTCTACCACTTGAGCCACAGCGCCACTTCCAGCTTTTCCTGAGTAGTTTATTGGAGATAAGAGTCTCCTGGACTTCTTTGCCCAGGCTGGCATTGAACTGCAATCCTCAGATCTCAGCCTCCTGAGTAGCTAGGATTACAGGTGGGAGCCACCAGTGCCTGGCTTCAGCTTCTTTTAAAGAACACAGTGATGGGACTGGGAATGTGGCTTAGTGGTAGAGTGCTTGCCTTGCATGCATGAAGCCCTGGGTTCGATTCCTCAGCACCACATAAACAGAAAAATCTGGAAGTGACACTGTGGCTGAAGTGGTAGATTGTTACCTGGAGCACAGAGAGGCTCAGGGTCAGTGCCCAGGCCCTGAGTTCAAGCCCCAGGAAAAGAAAATACAATGATGTTCCTTTTTTCTTTGTTGTTGTTGTTGCTGTTTTGTGCTGGTACTGGGGTTTGAACTCAGGCCTTGCACTCGCACTTGGCTTTTCTTTTTCCCTCAAAGCTGGCACTCTACCACCTGACATCTTGACTTATGTGTGTGTGTTTTGTTTTTGTTTTTTTTTGCCATGTGACTGGAGGTAAGAGTGTCACAGGCTTTCCTGTGTAGGCTGGCTCCAAGTTTCAATCCTCAGATCTCAGCTTCCTGAGTAACTAGAATTACAGGTGTCTGCCACCAGCATCTTGCTATCTTTATAATTTAAACCTATTTGCCAACTTTTTATTTTCAGCCCTATGACTCTTTCTAGGTAGTAAGTTGTGTAATTGACTTACATTACACTTGTGACGTTTCCTTGTCTTTGTCCAAAATCCCCTTCAAATATTATGGGCTACTCTTTTTTTTTTTTTTTTTTTTTGTCGGTTGTGGGGCCTGAACTCTGGGCCTGGGCGCTCTCCCTCAGCTCTTCAGCTCAAGGCTAGCGCTCTACCACTTGAGCCACAGCGCCACTTCTGGCTTTTTCTGCTTATGTGGTGCTGAGGAATTGAACCCAGGGCCTCATGCATGCAAGGCAAGCACTCTACCACTGAGCCACCTTCCCAGCCCCTCTGTTTTAATATTCATGTTATTTACTGACCAGTTGCCCAATCCATTAACCACTGTAAATCCCTCCTCATCATGAAGGACGCACTGTCTGCAAGTCTCAGAGAAGGCAGCTTGAGGGCTTTGTGTACAGACAGACTTGGGGTTGCTTGTGAAACTTGACCTCCTGACCTTGACCTGGCCACTTGTGACCTTCAGCCTTTTTGAATCTAGCCACCCACTGTGCTGGGGCTTGGGGACTGTGGAGACACTCACCAGAGGGCCTTGGAAGATGGAAGGGCCTGGACTGTTCCCTCTTTAATTTGTTTGTTCAAGAATTTAACTGAATGTCCTTCTTTGTTTTAGTAGGTGGCAAGTGGGAGAAGCCATCAGAAATTTTGGAAATCAAGGGACAGAATTGGGAAGAACAAGTGAACAGCTTGCCAGAAGTGTTCAGAAAAGCTGGCTTTGTCATCGAAGCGTTCACCAGACTGCCCTACCTGTGCGAGGGCGACATGTACAATGACTACTACGTCCTGGACGACGCCGTCTTCGTCCTGAAGCCCGTGTGACCCCGCGGGCGCCCAGCTCTGCAGTGTGCACGCCCAGAACCTGCCCTCCGGAAGAGGGGCTGTGCGCAACCGGAAGCCCCGGAGGACCGTCGGTGCTGCCGTTCTCAATACCATGTAGGAATTTTAAAAGCCAAAATACTAATTATTTCTTTGTAGTGTGTAAAAGAAATGTTTTTTTTTTTTAAAAAAAACAAAAACAACAAAACTCAACTCTTTGTGGATTTTTATCAGCTCTCTACTCAACTAGGGCCACCATCCAATGCAGGCCACACTCCAATGATGATGGAAAATATTTTTTTATACGGAATTGCTGTAGGGACTCATTCCCAGCAGAAGCAATAGTCACTAATTCATGGAGCCAATAGATGGATCGTTTTTAATAAAAGGAAGACTGGCAATAAAGATGTCCATTCAGTTCCAAATGCTGGTTATAAGGTATAGCCACTGAGAATAACTCTTTCATGTTTAGAAACTCTTTCTGTTATTATTCAAGAAAATGTTTTTAATCATGCTAATAAACTTTTTTGGAGACGATGTTGGCATCCTGTTTGAGTGGCTGTCTGATTTCCCTGGCATGTTCTGGCTTTGACTTTAGGATACCCAAATAATGCATTATGGAAGGATGCTACTACTTGCCACGTGGCAGTGCCGGGCTTGAGCCCAGGGCTTTTTTTATTTGGCTCTTTTTGCTCAAGGCTAGTGCTCTACCACTTGAGCCACAGCTCCACTTATTGTGGGTGGCTAACTGGAGATGGGTTTCATGGTCTTTTCTTCCTGATCCTCCTTCAGGAGGGCTTTAGACTGGGGGGTGGGGTACAGGCAGTCTAGAAACTTCCTGGAGGAGCACCTCCTCCCCACGCTGTACACCAGAGGCCACCCTCATTCATCAGGCACACTGCTTCTAGAAATGCAGGACACTTGGACCTTCCCTCCTCCCCTCCCCTCCCCTCCCCTCCCCTCCCCTCCCCTCCCCTCCCCTCCCCTCCCCAACTGTGGCTAGAACTCAGGGCTTAGGTTCTGTCTCTTAGGTTTTTTGCTCAAGGCTGGCATGCCACCACTTGAGTCACACCTCACTTTGGACTTTTTGGTGGATAATTGAGATAAGACTCTCAGAGCCTTTCCTGTCTGGGCTGGCTTCAAACTTTGATCCTCAAATCTTGCCTCCTGAGTAGCTAGTATTACATGTGTGAGCCATCGGTGCCCAGTTTAAGATTTGTGTCTTCAACTGGGAGAGAGTGAAGGAAGGGGAGACATTGTCCAAAATGAAATGACCTCATTACCTGACTTAGGAAATGGTGAGCCCTCTGTACATCACCTTTATAATAGTAAATAATAATTTACAGCTTTGCTTCTTTATAATTGTCATAGTCATGGGTTGCCTTCTGGTAGGTATTCAAAGAAGGCAGTTTGTCCCAACATTGCTTTAAACTTTAAGAGAATTAATTAACTAAACAAATTAATTTGATGATCTAATAAAAAAAAGCTCATTCTTTACCTTAAGAAAAACAGAGAAGGCACATACTTTAAAGCAAAAAGTTTCTCAAAGATCTAAGGTTCTCTGAAGACCAGTTTATTAAAAGTGCCATCTATGGCAAAGGAAATCTAGCCAATATGCTCACTTTTCTGTTTGGTCTTGGCAACCTCGGTGATTCCACTAGATGGCAGTGTTGCTTACTGAGTGTCAATGGCTTCCTTTTCTCCTAAATCTTGAGGGTTTTTGTGTTCTTCCCTCCCCCCTAAGTACAATAAAGCTTGCCTTCGTATTTGCATCATTCCTGGCCTAAGTGCTTCATATCAAGTGAAGCTTGAGCTGGAGAAATTAAGAAGAGCACTATGTGTGGTCAGATCAAACTCACCTTTGGACCTTCAAGGTCAACGGAGAAAGCAAACCCAGGCTGCACCTGGCGTTCCTGGCTGCTTGCACTGTATTGGAAATCCCTGGAGTGCAGAGACCGCAGGCTTTCGGAAGGGGCATGAGAGGGGACGGAAGGCCCATAGTCATTTCTTGAGCAGCAGGTATGTGAACCCAGGACTGCATTTTCTTCCATCCTGTTTGAACCATTCTTAGTTCTTACATAGCTGCCTTGTAACAGGAAACTAGCTGGCTTCAGTCTTTTTGAAGAAGGCTTGGCTTTCATCTCGTTCTGAATAGAACACAAATAGCTTTGGAAAGTGAGCAGGTCACTAACAGGCATCCATTTTTTGTTTTTTTTTTTTTTTAACCCCAACAACAGTAGTGTGTCCATCTTGGGCTCCAGTGGTTAAAGCAACCTGCCATGTTTGTGTAGTTGCCAACCTACAAAGTTTCATGCATCTGTTCAGAGCTGGAAAACAGCATGGGGTTGGGGTAGTCTCCCGGAGTTCCAAAATGGGGCTCCTCATTAGCTTCACATAACCAGAATGGTCACAAACACAGTTTGGGTTGATGGCTCATGTCTGTAATCCTAGGTACTCAGGAGGCTGAGTTCTAAGGATCATGGTTTGAAGCCTGTCTGGGTAGGAAAATTCTGTGAGACTTTTTTTTTTGTCAGTTGTTCGGCCTGAACTCTGGGCCTGGGCGCTGTCCCTCACCCTCAGCTCTTCAGCTCAAGGCTGGTGCTCTACCATTTGAACCACAGTGCTACTTCTGGCTTTTTCTGCTTATGTGGTGCTGAGGAATCGAACTCAGGGCCTCATGCATACAAGGTAAGCACTCTACCACTGAGCCACCTTCCCAGCCCTCTGTGAGACTCAACCTCTTAAACAGAAACAAAACAAAACAAAAAAATGAAGTGAAGGTATGGCTCAAGTGGTAGTGCTAGCCTTGAGCCAAAGAGTTCAGGGACAGGGCCTAAGTTCAAGCCCCAGTAACTGGCACAGAAAACAACATCAGAAAATGTTTTTAAAAAATGGTACAAAAGAGCCGGGTGCTGGTGGCTCATGCCTGTAAAATTCTAGCTACTCAGGAGGTTGAGATCTGAGGATGCAGTTTGAAGCCAGCCTGGGCAGGGAAGTCCATGAGACTCTTATAGTGGCATTGTGGCTCAAAGTGGTAGGGTACTAGCTTTGAGTTAAAAAGCTAAGGGACAGCACTCAGACCCTGAGTTAAACCCCTACAACTGATGCCCCCCCCCAAAAAAAAAGTACAAGAGGCTCATAGAAACTTTGGTGATCTAAATGAAACTAATGCCCTCAGAAGTGAAGGAAATAGCAGAGCGTGTGACTGCTAGCTTTCCATCTGTAACCAGTGGTAGAGGCTGAAGCTAATTTGAGAGGAAGATTTCTGCACACACTGTGCTACTTGCCTTAGTAGTTCACTTATTGGGGCTGGGAAGGTGGCTCAGTGGTAGAGCGCTTGCCTTGCATGCATGAGGCCCTGGGTTCCATTCCTCAGCACCACATAAGCAAAAAGAAAAAAGCCGGAAGCGGCGCTGTGGCTCAAGTGGTAAAGCGCTAGCCTTGAGCTGAAGAGCTGAGGGACAGCGCCCAGGTCCAGAGTTCAGGCCCCACGACTGGACACTCCCCCCCCCCACACACACACAAAGTTATTTATGTTGCTTTATGTAGGAATCACTTCTATCTTATTTCCATTATATATATATATATATATATATATATATATATATATATATATATATATATATATATATATATATTACTGGCACTAGGTCTTGAACTCAGGGTTTTGTGCTATCAGTTGGCTTTTTCACTCAAGGCTGGTACTCTACCACTTGAGCCACACTTCGACTTCTGGCTTTTTGGTAACTAGAGGTAAGAGTCTCATAAATTTTCCTGACTGGTCTGACTGAACCACAGTCCTGGGATCTCAGCCTCCTGAACTGCTAGGATTACAGGCATGAGCCACTGGTGTCTGGCAAAACCTTATTCTTAAGCTATTTTAAAAATAAATTTAGCCTGGTGCTAGTGACTCACGCCTGTAATCCTAGCTACTCAGGAGGCTGAGATCTGAGGACTGCTGTTCAAAGCAGCAAGACAGGAAAATCAGTGAGACTGTAATCTCCAATGAACCGCCGCCAGAAAACTGGAAGTGGCACTGTGGCTCAAGTGGTATAGTGCTCCCCTTGAGTTGAAGAGCTGAGGGACAGCGCCCAGGCCCAGACTGATTTGGGGAAAAAAAAGTATTTTGGAAACCAAGGAGTTCCAATGTATCCTTTGACTTCTTTTCTCTAGCCTTGCCATTCTGGATAACCATGGTGTGTTTCTCAAGACTTTAAACAAGTAAACAACAACAACAAACACACACACACACACACACACACACACACACAAAAGCAAGCATGGATGTTACTATTAAGCTCCAGACTGTAAGTATTTTTCTGTTCTAGGGTCTGATTCAGGGTGCTGCACTTACTTTAGTTTTTAATTAATTAATGTTTGGTTTGAACTCAGAGCCTTGCCCTGACTAAGCAGGTGCTCTGCCCCTGAGCCATGCCTACAGACCTTTTTGCATTTTTACCTTTTTTTTCTTTTGGTGCTGGTCCAGGGCTCAAACTTAGGGTCCAGGTGCTGTCCCTGAGCTTTTGTGCTCAAGACTAGCACTCTACCATGTGAGCCACAGCTCCACGTCTGACTTTTTTGATGGCTAATCTCATGGACTTCCCTGCCTGGGCTGGCTTGGAACCTGGATCCTCACATCTCAGCCTCCTGAATCATTAGGATTACAGGCGTGGGAAGCCAGCGCCTGCTATGTTTAAAATTAGCCTCAGTGAGTGGGACAAGGGATTTTCGTTTTGACATGTCCCTAGGAACAAACACTGTCTGGATCAGACGCATCGCTCCCCTCCTGTCTGTCTTCCTGTGCTCTGTGCCTCCATTTCCCAAATCAACCTCAGCCAGAGTCACTGAGTCATTTGGCCGTATTTCACCTTCTCCAGGTACCCGCCCCTCCCCAAACGTGTCACCCGGTTTTCTTTTTGTGCCTGGACTTGAACTCAGGGCCTGGGTGCCGCCCCTAGGCTTGGATTTTGGGTAGTGCTGCAGACCCCGCTCCACCCCCGGCCCTTCCTTATCCTGAGGCCCACAGACGGCTCCTCGCTCCGGCCGCAGCTCCGCAGCCCAGCGGCGGCCTGGCTCGGATCTGAGACCCCCGGCGCCTCGCCGCCCCCTGGGCGGGGCCGGGATTCCAGGCGGACAGCGCTGCGCCTGGCGTGAGAGCACTTCCCACTGCAGAACACTCCGCGCGCAGAAGCGCAGAAGCGGGCGACCCCGGGGGACGAGCCCGGGGCGGCGGCCTCGCCCCGGCCCGCCCCCCGCGCCCCGCCCCGCTGCCCCAGGCCACGCCCCCGTGCCCCGCCCCTGCGCCCCAGGCCGCGCCCCAATCCCGCCCCCGCGCCCAGGCCACGCCCCCGCGCCCCGCCCTGGCGCCCCAGGCCCCGCCCCTCGCCCCGCCCCCGCGCCCAGGCCCCGCCCCGCGCCCCGCCCCGGCGCCCCAGGCCGCGCCCCCCGCGCCTCCCCGCCGGGTGCCAGTGTGCTCGCCCCGGACTCCGCGACTCCGTGGGCCGGGCCCCGCAGGTGAGAGCCGGGGTGCGGGGCGCGGGACCAGGAGATGCGAGGCGCGGGGCGCGGGGCGCGGGACGGGGGCCGGGGGAACTTCCACAGTGGGGATGAAACTTGCAGGTTGGGGATCCGAACCAACTGAGTGACAGGAATAAGCTGTGAGGGAAAAGCTACATCAGCCATGGAGCTGCGCCGCTCGCGCCTTCATCCCAGACACTCAGGAGGCTGAGATCTGAGGATCGCGCTTCAAAGCCAGCCCCGGCAGCAAAGTCCGTGAGACTCCCCCCACCCCTGGTTCCGGGGCTTGAACTCAGGGCCTGGGCACCGTCCCTGAGCTTCTGTTGCTCAAGGCCTAGCACTTGAGCCACAGCATCACTGTGTATGTGGTACTGAAGAATCGAACCCAGGGCTTCATGCATGGGAGGTAAGCACTCTACTACTAAGCCATATTCCCAGCCCCAAGAGACTCTTTAATTCATCATATCACACACACACACACACACACACACACAAACACACACACACACACACTGAAGTGAAGCTCTGATCCAGAGTGCTAGGTCCTGAGTTCAAGGAGTTCAAGCCCCAGTACTGGCACCAAAAAAACAAGAAAAAAAAAGATAATGATATTTGCTTTGACTGCTGGAATTAAGCAAAATGATGCAGGCAGAAAAGTGTGTACTGAGTTTTCTTGTTATATGGCTGCCCATATTTGTGTGTGGGTAACCAACCATGAGTGTAGGCTCTGCACCATGCTGTGTGGGTTTGGTTTGCTTTTTGGTTGCTGAGGGTCTTGAACTCAGGGCCTGGGCACTGTCCCTGAACTTTGTTGCTCAAGGCTCTACCACTTGAGCCACAGCACCACTTCTGGTTTTCTGGTGGTTCATTGGAGATAAGAGTCTCATGGACTTTCCTGTCCTGGCTGGCTTTGAACCATGACGCTCAGATCTAGGCCTCCTGAGTGGCTAGGATTACAGGCATGAGCCACCAGCGGCCTGACTTGGCTGGGTGATCTTGTCCTGTCCACTGAGCGTACCAGAGGGACGGCTAGGGCTGATGGGAACCATATAACTTAGGGAATGTCTCTCAGCCATTGAATGAAGCCCACTCCATTCCACTTGTTTCTTCCTCTCCTGCCTCTCATCATTGGATCTAGAATTTTCCCTTTGCTTTCCTGAGTCTGGGAGTAGGTAGGAAAAGCTGGAGGGCTGGGACAGGGGCTCAGGATCCCAGACCTGGCTTCCACTCAACCCCCAATCCCTTTACAGTCTTCCTACAACCCTGTGTTGTAATAATGAAAATTGAAATGAAATTTGAAATAAAATTGAAATCCAGCTGGGCACCAGTGGCTCACGCCTGTCATCCTAGCTTCCCAGAAGGCTGAGATCTGAGGATCTCAATTTGAAGTCTGCCCAGACAGGAAAGTCTGTGAGATACTTACCTCCAATTAACTATCAAAAATAATAATAATAAAAAAGCTGGAAGTGGAGCTGTGGCTCAAGTGGTAGAGCCCTAGCTTTGAGCAGAAAAGTTCAGGGACAGCGCCCAGACCCTGATTTCAAGCCCTAAAACCCGCACCAAAAAATAAAAATTGTAATCTAGTGAAATTGAGCTGTTTCTCTATAAGCCAGAGATGTTTGCCTAGTACTCTCTCTCTCTTTTTTTTTTTTTTTTTGCTAGTGTTGGGTCTTGAACTCAGGACCTGGGCATTGTCCCTGAGCTGCTTTTGCTCAAGGCTAGCACTCTACCACTTGAGCCACATCACCACCTCAGACTTTTTCTGTGGTACTGAGGAATCGAACCCAGTACTTCATGCATGCTAGGCAAGCACTCTACCACTAAGCCACATTCCCAGCCTGCTTAGTAGCCTTTCCTCACCACAAAATGGTATTACCATTGCTATTGTGACTGGTGGAATTTCTCCAGGCCTCCATCCACGCTCCAATGGGTTTAGACTACAGACTTTCTTTTAAAAATTTTCTTTTTTTTTTTTAATATTATTTTATTTTATTTGAGAACATACTGTACAGAGGGGCTACAATTACATGGGCAGGATAATGCATACATTTCTTACCAAGCATTGCAGCCTCCTCCTTTGTTTACCCTTCACCTCCCTTCCCAGCCTCCCCCCTCCCCCCACCCAATTATACCCCCCTCCCCCCTTAAAAATTTTCTTAAATAAGTTTTTGATTGTAAAAATACTGTACAGAGGGGTTACAGTTACATGAACAAAGTAATGGGTACATTTCCTATCAAGCATTGTTGCCTCCTCTTTTGTTTTTCCCCTACCATCCCTTCCCTCCCACCTAGACTGCAGCCTTTCTATGCAGCTGCTCTGTAGACAGTGAAATGCCTCCATCCCTGGTGTAAAATTGCCAGTGCCCCACCCAGGCCTTTCAATCCTTCTGGCCAGCGAATATGAACGAGTGGCCTTTATTGAAAACCCAATCCACAACTGGCAATGGGCCGGGGTTTCGTTGGGACGAGGTCTTTCTACACAGCCAGGGTGGGCATTTGTTTCAGTAATTCTACCCCTCCATAGCTGAGCACAAGAAGCCTCATTGTGGCCCAACTGAGCATTGTGAGGGAGGCCAAGACCCCAGGCCAAGCTGACCCCAGGGGAGGTAGGGAGGAAGAAGGGCCAGAGGTGAAGCTCCCTGCTCCCAGGTGGCGCTGATGGGCAGAGTGATTGAGAGAGTGATTGGGATCGAGTTCACTGGAGTTCACTCAAAGCCCGGAGAACTGGAGGCCAGCTTTCAGAAGATTCTGTTGATGTTGGCTCTGTTGGCTGCAGAGGTTCCCTGGTGTGTGTGTGTGTGTGTGTGTGTGTGTGTGTGTGTGTGTGTGTGTGTGTGTGTGTGTGTGTGTGTGTGCCTTTTGGTTTGAGAGGAATAGATTTTCTGAGCCTTGGGGAGTGAGGAACAAATAGGCAGGTGACAAAGACCCCTGGAAATATCTTAGATTTTATCCTGAGGTTAAACAGGAAGGAAAGTGACAGGAATAGCTGGGAATATTGAAAGGAACCATCTGTTCTTATTTTCTTATTTACAAATCCTACAGAAGCCAGGCACTGATAGCTCATGCCTGAAATCCTAGCCACTCAGGGAACTGAGATCTGAGGATCAAGGTTCGAAGCCAGCCTGAGCAGAAGAGCCTGTAAGACTGGTAGCTTCAATTAACCACTGAATACAAGCCAGAAGTGGAGGTGTGGTTTCAATGGTAGAGTGCCAGCTTTGAATGAGAAAGCTAAGGGTCAGTGCCTGGGCCCTGAATTCAAGTCCTAGGACCGGCACGCATACAGTTTGATACCTCTCATCAAACTAGAACACAGCACAAAGCCATCCTCCAGATACTTCCTCTCTGGGACTGTCCTGCAGGAGTTTTCCTCAGTCCTATGTGAGTTCCTGTGATTGTTTCTGGGGGTGTTTTGCCTGAGCCAAAGACTCCGGGATCCATTCTTCAGGTCCCTGGAACATTCTCCCTGCGCAGCTCCCCCACATCCAATGTTCTTTTCCTGGAGTCCGGCTGGCTGCAATGTTCTCCCCAAACTCCTCAGCTGCTCCAAACCTCCTCCCAGCAGTAAGCAGAGCAACACCTGGGACCTGGCTGTTTGTCCGTCTTCTCAAAGGAGTTCAGTGTGTGTTACATAGAGAGTGACCAGTGGCTGAACACCTTTGTGTTGTCTATTTTGGTTAGTTTTCTAATGGTTTAAGGCAGAAGGCTTTACCCATGGCCCATTTCTCTGCCCTAGCTGGAATCAAAACTCAAATTACCTTTCCACTACTAAGTGGTATTCCTTTGAATGATTCACTTTTTGTTGGCTATTTGAGGGATTTTTCTCTTCAATTTTTTTTGGCTATTCCTTTGCATAAATGCCTCAGATTGGAATTCCTGGATTACGGTAACCTATATTAATTTTTGTAAGACAAAGCCAAATTGATTTTCAGAGTGGCTGCATCAGCAAAATACGAGTTCCTGGGCCTGTTCACAATTGTCAGCACTTGATATAGGTATTGTGTGTGTGTGTGTGTGTGTGTGTGTGTGTGTTCTCATTGTGGGTTTAATTGGCAAGGTCTTGTTAATGAAGGTCCCCTGATGATCTTTTGTCTACTTACTGGGCAATCACCTACTTGTAGTTAAGAAGCTTAGCTTCGTGTTTTTCCATTGGCCTCTGTCTTACTGAATTATCAGAGCTCTGGAATCCTGCTTAAGATATAACAGAGTATGCTTTTAAATACCCCTGGCTTATAGATGGTAGGGTGACAGCTAAGAGTGTAAATAAGATCTGGGCATTGTGGCTCATGCTTGTACTCCTAGTTACTCAGGAGGCTGAGATCTGAGGATTGCAGTTGAAAGCCAGCCTGGGCAGGGAAGTCTATGAGACTCTTATCTTCAATAAACCACCAGAAAACCGGAAGTAGAACATGGCTTAAGTGTTAGACTGCTACCACGAGCAAAAGAGCCCAAGGACAGTGCCCAGGCCCTACGACAGAAAATGAGGGTGTGTGTGGGGGCGGGGGGGGGGGGGGGAAAGGAAGGCGGAGAAGAAGTGTAAATAGGAGCTGGGCATTGTGGCTCATGTAATCCTAGCCAGAAATGGAGGTGTGGCTCATGTGGTAACGTGCTAGCCTTAAACAAAAAAGCCAAGAGAAAGCATGAGGACTTGAGTTCAAGCCCTAGTACTGGTATGTATACGTGCATGCGCGCGCGCGTGCGCACACACACACACACACACACACACACACACACACACACACACACACATACACACAAATAAATTTAAAGCCCTGAGGGATTCTGGGTCTCTGTGTTTTCTTTTTCCTCAGGAATGTTCTTAAATGGATGAAAGCAGAGCCAAACTCTCTTCCAGGTTGGATCCAGCAGCAGGAAGAGGATGTCTCTGGCACCCGCAGCCTTCTCCCTTCTCTTTCTCCTCTTCCTGAGCCATGGAGTGGCGAGTCAGAGAATTCCGAGTTCCCGGCAGGGTAAGTCATGATGGAGAAACCTTTCTGCACATGTTGAAGAGAATGTAGTCGGCAGACCAGTGTGGACACGTGTTTCCTGCAGGTGACTGGGGCGCATGCATGCATTTGTGTTTGCCTGTGTGCATTTGTGAGTGTGCACACATGTATTTGCATAGATGCATGCATGATCCCATGTGTTTGCAGGTGATGTGTTCCTGCGTGTGTGACTTTGTGGGTGTGCGTGGTAGATTTCCAGGGATATTTTTAAAAGGCTTTTTTTTTTTCAAACCAGGGTTTTCATGCCCTGGCTACAAGCATCATTAAAATTCACTGAAAGAAATTTGCTGAAAGTAACTGAGCACTGGTGGCTCACACCTGTCATCCTAGCTAGTCAGGAGGCTGAGCTCTGAGAATAGAGGTTCAAAGTGAACTGGGGCAGGCCAGTCCATGAGACTCTTATCTCCAATAAACACCAAAAAAGCCAGAAGTGGAGCTATGGCTCAAGTGGTCAAGTGCCAGTTTTGAGCACAAAAGCTAAGCAACAGCACCTAGGCCTTGAGTTCCAGCCCTAGGACTAGCACAACAAAAGTGTGTGTTGGGGGGAAATTCACGGACAGTTTCCTTCATCAGTGGCTTTGGTGAGCCCCTTCCTGTGACCTGGGTTTGTGTGTGAAGGTCACGTGGTTCAGATCTGGTTATGTGTTCGTGGACTCTCTTACAGATTTGCATCCATTGCTGCAAAACATGGCGGTGAGCTCCATCATCTTTTCATCCTAATCCCCTCTTCTGGGAATGTTCTAGAATGGTTGTGCTGGATGCTCTCTCCTTGCCTTTTAGGAAGAAATAATGGAAGGACGCTATCTCAATGGTAATGTGCCCAGTTGCCCCCTACAGCTCACACGGAGCTCGCGGGGATCTTTCTGGAAGGATTCCTTGTTAAGTTCTCTTTTCCTTTTCTCCCCATTGTAGCATTCCTGGATCTCCTGCAGTTCCTCAGGTGACCTGCTGTGGGGAGGGGAAGGGGGTTAAGGATAGTTTGTATGTGTGTGTGTGTGTGTGTGCTGGTATTGGTACTTCTTTCTTTTTGCCAGTCCTGGGACTTGAACTCAGGACCTGGGCTTTCCACGCATGGCCCTTCTCTACTGTGGCATACGAGTCTAAGTGAATGTGTACTTAGCACAGGGGGAGCACTGATGTAGGTTCCTTATCACTGCCCCCTGAGGTGGGTGCAGGACAGCATGGGTAAACTGAGGCCCGGGGAAGGAGATTGGAGCCTCCTCCATACCTGGGAAGCAGTGGAGCTGTGTGTGACCCCCACACTTGTTTGCAAAGCCCACCCCCTCCCTGCTTCTCAGTGAAACCCGTGCTCCATCCTGGGGCCAGGGGCCAGGGGCTGGGCAGGCTGGGAAAGGAAAGGTCAGCAAGGAATCAAATGCCATAAGACCTGTCAAGGAGGACTGATGAGGGCCTGTGGGGGGGTCCCATGAAGGGCACCCCAGTTATGATGAAGTGAAGCACCCCAGTACTCCTCTCCTCTCCTGACATAACTCAGGTGGATATAGTCTCAGACTGTGTGTGTGTGTGTGTGTGTGTGTGTGTGTGTGTGTGTGTGTGTGTGTGTGTGTGTGTGTGTGTGATGGTTCTGGGGTTTGAACACTGGTTCTCAGTTTCTCAGCCTTTTCACTCAAGACTGTTACTCTATCATGTGAGCCAAGATGTCTATTTTTGGGTCTCTGTCTGTCTGTCTGTCTGTCTCTCTCTCTGTCTCTCTCTCTCTCTGTCTCTCTCTCTCACCAGTCCTGGGGCTTGAACTCAGGGTCTGGGCACTATCCCTTGAGCTTCTTTTGCTCAAGGCTAGCACTCTACCACTTGAGCCCCAGCATTACTTCTGGCTTTTTCTGTGTATGTGTTATTGAGGAATCGAATCCAGGGCTTCATGAATGCTAGGCAAGCACTCTACCACTAAGCCACATTCCCAGCCATACTTCTGGCTTTTTTGCTGGTTAATTGGTGCTGGGTGCTGGTGGCTCACACCTGTAAATCCTAGCTACTCAGAAGGCTGGGATCTGAGGAACTCAGTTCCAAGTCAGTTCAGGCAGGAAAGCTGTGAGACTCAATTAACCTTCAATTAACCAGCAAAAAAGCCAGAAGTGGAACTGTGGCTCAAGTGGTAGAGCATCAGTCTTGAGTGAAAAAGCTCAGGGACAGTGCCTAGGCCTGAGTTCAAGCCTCAAACTGGCACACACACACACACACACACACACACACACACACACACACACACACACACACACACACACCACACATGCACACACGCACGCACACACGCATGCACGCACGCACTCACACACCCCAAAAATGTTTCTTGGATTTGTCTACCCAGCCTGGCTTCAAACTGTAATCCAAATCCTCAGATCTCAGCCTTCTGAGTAGCTAGGATTATAGGCTTGAGCCACAGTGCCTGGTTCAAAGCTGGGTTTGGAGCTACTGTCTCCTTTACGGTACACCCAGAGTCTGGTTTTGTTTGTGTTTTTTAAACGGAAAGGAGGAAGGAGTCTCTCTCTGTAGCCTGTAGTCAACCCACTGGGCCATCATGGGAGCTGGAATCTTGCATTCAGCTGAGAGCCCCACAAGCCCCTCTGGAAGGGTGGGGGAGACCCCATCGTGTGCTGGCTGGTGCCCACGGCCCCGGGCATCCGTGGCTGTCCTCCTGCCCCTGCCATAGTGCTGTTTGCAGAGAAACACGTCGTTGTGACTTCTCCCTTCTGTCTGTGACTCAAGTACACACGCGTGGACAGCAGACCTGCCCCACCGGGTCCTGACCTACCTGAACTCCCACAATGCCCCCTTCACCATGTCCAGCCTGCAGGTGCGTAGCTGGGGCTTCTCTCTCTGTGTTTCCTTCTCGGGGTTCATAGGTTGCAAACTTGGGGGACCTGGGAGGTTGCACATGTGGACAGAATGGAGAGAGAGTTTCCATTTCTTTCTCTTTCTCTTTTTTTCTTTTGTTGATTATGGGGCTTGAACTCTGTTTGGGTCCAGACATTGTCCCTGAGCTCTTCAGCTCAAGGTGAGCGCTCTACCACTTGAGCCACAGCACCACTTTTGGTTTCCTGGTGGTTAATTGGAGATAGGAGTCTCAGGGACTTTCCTGCCTGGGCTGGCTTTGAACCAGGATCCTCAGATCTCAGCCTCCTGAGTAGCTAGGATTACAGGTGTGAGCCACTAGTTCTGAGTGATAGTTTCCATTTCTACAGAGAGAAGTATTCTGTTTAGTTTTTCTTTTTGTTGCTTTTGTGCCAGTACTGAGATTTGAACTCAGGGCCTAGGCACTATCCCTTAGATTTTTTTCTCTCAAGGCTGGTGCTCTACTACTTGAGCTACACCTCCATTTTTGGCTTTTTGATGGTTAATTGGAGATACGAGTCTCACAGAGGACTTTCTTGCTCAGGCTGGCTTTGAACCACACAGCCCTCCGATCTCAGCCTCCTACGTAGCTAGGATTACACGTGTGAACCACAGACCTCTGGGCTTATTCAGATTTTCTTGAGACATCACACAAACCCTTTTGCCTTTCAACTTCCCACTTTTGGTGGGGACAGGATCTATTACAGTGCTGGGACAAAGAGACTCCAAAATTATAGCCACCCCCCAACAAGTTAGCTTATTTCTTTCTCAAGTAACAGTTGAGAGTTAAAGTGAGAGATCCAGAGAACAGAGGCAGTTGTATTTCAAAGTTATCCAGTGGCGCAGATTCCTGTTACCTTTTTTATTTTTTCTGGTCATTACCGAAGAAGTCATCTCTATGCTCACACCACATATATTCTCCAATCCAGGGGATAGCGGAGGGGAGAGGAAGGGCGGGGTCTAAGGATGTGACTTGGAAGTTATGCAATCCATCCGTTCACATTCCCTGCAAGTTATGCAATCTACCTGTTCACATTCCTCTGGTCCCCAGGCCGCGGTCACCTCACACTTGCAAGAGGGGCTGTTTGATAACTAACAAGAAAATGGAAGTTGATTAGTCAGCTCTCCATTGCTATAATAAACTACCCGAGGCTGAGTTCTTTATAAAGGAAAGCGTTTTATGGAGCTTCACAGTTTTAGAGGCTCCAAATCCAGACAGCAGCACAGTGGCAGGAGGGTGTGGGACAGGGACCAGTGACGTGGTGAGACATAGGAGCTGGAGCCAGGCTGTGTGACAACAAACCTCTCCTGAGAATGTGGGAATGATGTCACTTCCTTGCAAGGGTAGGCCCCTCCCCCATGACCTCCTCCTGGGCTCCACCTCTTAAAGGTCCCATCACTCCCCAACATCAGCCTCTCAGGGACCAAGCTTCAACATACAAACCCTTGGGGGACAAGGTACACGCAGAGCACAGCACGGAGAGTGGCTGTTTGAGTTCAGCGATCAATCTTTCCATCACTGGTCCAAGAAATTTTCTTCTCTTTTAACTCTCTACAAATAGCAAACATACATAGCACACGGATAGATAGCAACGAAGATTTTCACACAGTGCAGTGGGGCATGATGGGGATTCCCATTAACTGGCTAGCGTGGTGGACTGTTAGCCCAGGGTGCAGAACTATGTCTTTCCCATGACACTGTGACTAGCACACTGAATTGAAGCCTTCTTCACTGACTTCCTTGCCTAGGCTGACTCTGAATTGCAGCCTCTTTTTTGTTGTTGTTGTTGTTGTTGTTGTTGGTCGTGGGGCTTGAACTCTGGGCCTGGGCGCTGTCCCTCAGCTCTTCAGCTCAAGGTTAGCGCTCTACTACTTGAGCCACAGCGCCACTTACGGCTTTTTTCTTTTTGCTTATGTGGTACTGAGGAATTGAACCCAGGGCCTCATGCATGCAAGGCAAGCACTCTACCACTGAGCCACCTTCCCATCCCCCCCTCCTTTTTTCTGTCAGTCGTGGGGCTTGAACTCTGGGCTTGGGTGCTATCCCTCAGCTCTTCAGCTCAAAGTTAGTGCTCTACCACTTGAGCCACAGAGCCATTTCTGGTTTTCTTGGTGGTTTATTGGAGATAATCATTTCATGGCTTTTCTTGCCCAGGCTGGCTTTGAACCATGATCCTCAGATCTCAGCCTCCTGAGTAGCTAGGATTACAGGCGTGAGTCCCCAGTATTGGAAGCTATTGAAAAAATTTTCAGGCAGCCTAAAGGAAACACATGGACCCACTGCCAGTGTGGAGACCCAGCAAGGAGTGGCGGGGCTGGGGTGAGGGGTTGGGGGGGGGGCGCGAGGCAGGGACTGCAAAGCTGGCCATGGTGCTGATCTCTTTGTCCACACCGACTTTCCAACACTCCCTGTCCAGGTAACCATGGAAGATCACCTGGAGCAACTCTTGTACCAGCCCCAGAGGCTGCTGGGAAATCTGAGGGCTGCCAGTACCCAGCGATTCCGCATCATCATGAAGAGTCTCTTGGAAGACCGGCTGGACCGCCTGGTGAGTTCAGGTCCTCAGGGAGGAGATGTCAAGGCTGAGTGGTGTCAGTTGAATTCATTAATGAAGTTGAGCTCATTCATGCACCAGGTCCTGAGTCCGCTTCATCCCCCTGCAGTGCAATGTTTTCCAAGAGGCTACAGTGCATTCTTTTTTTTAGATTATAAAAACTTCCTCTTTAATCAAGTCTTAAAATATAGAACAGATTTCTTGAATAAAATGGAAAATTTTCAATACGTTGAGAGATAAATCCATGAGTCACCATACGTAAAATACCCAGGAGGAAAAAATAAAACAGTGGGTTTACACAATCCCTGGTCCAGCCATGGAGTGATTCTTAAGATACCGGGGGTGATGGCTCTACTCAACAAGCAAAGCAGTTGTTAGCACCTTCAAACAGTGTATTCAACGTCCTTTAAATATCAAAGTGAGAAATAAGAAAGCCACATATTCATGCTATGAGAAAGGTGTTAGAAAGGACAGCTGTGTCAAGTTGAGGTTGGAGATGGTTCTCCAGCTTCATTTATTTCGTTGGCTAGTTGGGGAGTGATCTCAGGAACAGCAAGATGTGAGGTTCTGGTTCATGGATCACATAATGAACCCATCCCTGACTCTGTTGAAGGCCAAGATTCCTCCATTCAGAGTCAGACATCAAATGGGTTTTAGGAACATTTGGCTATGTCCTTGGGTAACATGACATGCCGGGATTCAAACTCCTCATTGTCATATTTATCCAAATCGTAAATTTGTTTATGCGATGTGACCGCTCTGCCAGCAAATTTCCAGCCATGAGCTCCTAACCTCCAAACAACTCTCAGCAGCACCTACAGTTCATGTTTTTGAGGTACTAAGAAATTAGAGGCACAAGGTGCTGGTGGCTTATTTCTGTTATCCTAGCTACTCTGGAGGTTGAGAGCTGAGAATCATGGTTCAAAGCCAACTCAGATAGGAGAGTCTCAGACTCCCCTATCTGCAATTAATCATAGAAAAAGCCAGAACTGGAGCCATGCTTCAAGTGGTAGAATGCTAGCCTTGAGTAAAAGGAACTCAGGGGACAGTGCCCCAGCCCTGAGTTCAAGCCCCAGGACTGGCAAAAAAAAAGAAAAAGAAAAGAGAGGGACTGAGGGTCTTCTATTGGGCTGCGAGTCGTTGGTGCCAGTGGGTGTGGTTGAGGAAAGCCTGTCCCGTCTTCAAGCAGCTACAAAGACATCACAGAACAAGGATGCCAAGTCCTGTAGACCCACAAGACACAGTAGAGAGCTTTCTTTATTGGAGACAGTTTGGTGGGAGACGGTGCTTTCCAAAAGGAGTTGAACCATTTAAACACTTAAATAATCATAGCCTTCTGACTTCTTCATTCATTTTTGCAGTGGTAGGGATTGAACCCGGGGCTCATGCATGCTAACTGAGCTACAGTCCATCCCCTAATTGTATACTTTCTTTATTTTTGATATATTTTTATTGTAAAGATACTGTACAGAGGAGTTACAGTTACATGAGTAAGGTAATGAGTACATTTCCTATCGAGCATTGTTACCCCTTCCTGTATACTTACTTTAATATCTGTTAATCAAGCATAATGGATACATACAGCAGGTTGGTAGGAGAGTAATGAGTGTAAGATTGTGTGTGTGTGTGTGTGTGTGTGTGTGTGTGCCAGTACTAGGGTTTGAGCTTCATACTCTCCCTTGGCTTTTTCTGCTCTGGTGGGTGCTCTACCACTTGAGTCACACCTCCACTTCAGCTTTTCACTGGTTAATTGGAGATAAGAGTTTCTTGGATTTGTCTGTGTAGGCTGATCTCAAACTGAGATCCTTAGACTTCAGCCTCCTGAGTAGGTAGGATTATAGGCATGAGTTACCAGCACCTGGCTTAAACATTGAAATAGCTATATATATACTTGCTACTTATTTATTCATTTTTTACAGTGCTGGGGATTGAAGCCAGGACCTTACGTATACTGGGCAAGCTAATCAAATACCTTCTTTAATGTCTTATTATTAAGGTATAATGGATACATCAAATCTTTTGGTAGGGATGTAATGAGATTAGTGGGTTTTTTGTTGTTATTGTTGTTGTTTGTGGGTTGTGGGGCTTGAACTCTGGTCCTAGCCACTGTCCCTGAGCTCTTCAGCTCAAGGCTAGCACTCTACCACTTAAGTCACAGCGCCACTTCTGGTTTTCTGGTGGTTTATTGGAGACAAGAGTCTCATGGACTTTCTTGCCTGGTCTGGCTTTGAACCATGATCCTCAGATCTCAGCCTCCTGAGTAGCTAGGATTATAGGCAGGAGCTACTGCCTACTAAGTTCAGCATTTATTTTTTTATTTTTTGTTGGTTGTAGGGCTTGAACTCTGGGCCTGGGCACTGTCTATTCCTGAGCTCTTCAGCTCAATGCTAGCGCTCTACCACTTGAGTCACAGTGCCACTTCCTGCCTTTCCTGCCCAGGCTGGCTTTGAATCTCGATCCTCAGATCTCAGGCTACTGAGTAGCTGGGGTTACAGGCCTGAGCCACTGGCACCTGGCTTTAAGTTTATTGTTTTTAAAGGTTAAAAAATGGCAAAAATGGAGAAGTAGTGTAGGAAAATAGTCTTGCTTGAGGTTGGTTGAAGTTCTTTAGTGCAAGATTTTATTGGAAGGGAACAATCAGTAGATGATCCTTAAGGGCCAGATAGCAAATACTTAAGGTTTGTGGGCCACACACTCTCCTGTTGTGCCATGAAAATAGCTGTAGACAAATAACTAACTTCCAATAAAACTTTATTTGCAAAAGCAAGTAGTGGGCCGGTCTTGACCTGTAGGACAAGTAGCTTGCCAGCCATAGTTCTCAGGGTTGAATATGCATGGATTCATGGAGTCCTCTCCTGGACCTTCTGAGATGAGGTTAATAAAACCTCACCATTTGAATGTTTGAATGTAGAAACTGAAGGTCACAGAGCGAGTCAACCCAGCTTGCAAAGAGCAAATCTGAGGTTGGAATCTGGGCTCATGACTCCAGTTGCAACCTCTGGTACCTGGGGAAGCCCACAGCCTCTTCTGAGGAACATGTCTCAAAAATCTATAGAAGAATACACCAAGGATTAACAAGCAAGCCACTTCTATTGAGAACCATTTATCGGGGCTGGGAAGGTGGCTCAGTGGTAGAGCGCTTGCCTTGCATGCATGAGGCCCTGAGTTCGATTCCCCAGCACCACATAAGCAAAAAAAAAGCCGGAAGTGGTGCTGTGGCTCAAGTGGTAGAGCGCTAGCCTTGAGCTGAAGAGCTGAGGGACAGTGCCCAGGCCCAGAGTTCAGGCCCCACGACCAGACCCAAAAACAAAAACAAAAACAAAAACAAAACCATTTATCAACATATATAATACAAGCTGGGCACCTGTGGCACATGCCTGTAATCCTACTACTCCGGAACTTACTATCTGAGGACTAAGGTTTGAAGCCAGCCCAGGCAGACAGATCCATGAGATTCTTATCTCTAGTTAACAGCAAAATTCTGGAAGTGGAGGTATGGCTCCAGCACCAGCCTTCAGAGAATAATCTAAGTAAGAGCACAGGTCCTGAGTTCAAGCCCTAGTACTAGCACAAATAAAACAATGTATAATACAAACGCATTTGGGAGTATAGTGATGAATAAATTTCTTTGGCATTTTTGTTTGTTTGTTTGTCGGTCATAGGGCTTGAACTCAGGTCCTGGGCATTGTCCCTGAGTTCTTCAGCTCAAGGCTTGTGCTTTGCCACTTGAGCCACAGAGCCACTCTGGTTTTCTGAGTGTTTATTGGAGATGAGAGTCTCACAGACTTTCCTGCCTAGGCTGGCTTTGAACCGTGATCCTGAGTAGCTAGGATTACAGGTGTGAGCCACTAGTGCCCAGCATAAATGAATTTCTTAAAGCACATTCTTGTTTAGACATAAGTATAAACAAGATCTGAGTGTAAAGAAGATCCCAAGCTTCCTGCCAGTAATTGTAATGTATTACAAAAACTCCGGAAATGAATCCTGGTGCCACTGGTGGCTCACGCCTAGAATCCTAGCTACTCAGGAGGCTGAGATCTGAGGATCGTGGTTAGAAGCCAACCTGGGCATAACATCCATGAGACTCTTATCTCCAATCAACTACCAAAAAGCAAGAAGTGGAGCTTTGGCTCAAGTGGTAGAGCACTAGCCTTGAACACAAGAGCTCAGGGACAGGGCTCAGGCCTTGAGTTCAAGTCCCAGGATTAGCACAAAATAAAACAAAACATCTCCTATCATGTCCATGGATGAAACTGGTGTTTCATTGCCCACACTTACCCCTGCAAGCCACACTACACATCAGTTTTGCTAGTGCAAAAGTGGGTACAGTACCTGCAGTTTTTCCAGTCTTGCAGATGCCCTAACTTCTACCCAGAAGCCCCTGACTGAGCCCGTATATGCTCTTTGCACTGAGCAGACATCTCATGTCTAGCACTGGGAGCCATTGGGCCCGTGTTAAAAGTGGGGCTCAGATCTGAGGCCGTGAGTACTGGGCCTGCTGCTTACTCTGTGTTGGTTTTGTAACCTGAGACACTGAGCTATGCCTTGAATTCAAACCACATGTGGTACCCACAAAAGAAAAAGTATAGATCAGCAAGAGCCTGCAGAGAATAAGTAGAGGCCTTGGAACTTAAACATAGGAATGAATGATCTATCTAAGGACTCAGGAATACTTAGGAAAATGATGGCTGGCTTTGGAGGGTTCCTGGGAGGACAGAGAAATCAGACAGACTGTGAGTACAATGTACCAGAAATCCTGAGTTCTGTAGTGCAAGAGATCCTCTACCCATCCACCCACCCATCCATCCATCCATCTACTCATCCATCCATCCATCCACCTGTCCATCCAGCCAGCCATCATTCATTCATCTACCCATCCATCCATCCACACACCCATTTATCCATCATCCATCCATCCATCCATCCACCCACCCATCCATCCATTCCCATTCATCACTCCATCTATCCATCCATCCATCCACCCACACACCCATCTACCATCCATTTTCCAATTGACACACACACACACACACACACACACACACACACACACACACACACACACACATCCACTCATCCACCCATCCATCTGCTCATCCATCCATCCATCCTTCCACTCATTCATCCATCCATTTATAAGGACACACTGGTGTTCAGTGGCTTCTGAGTACCAGACATGCATGGCTTGAGCCAGAAGGACTTCCTGGCTCCACCTTGGATACACACTGGACTCTTGCCTGAGCTCACCTTCAGCCATTTGACTCAGAGTCTAGACAGTGGTGCTAGGAATCAGGATTTGAAAAAAGCTCTAGATTATCCTGATGTGCAGCCACAATTGAAACATGGTAAGAGGAAAGACAGGCACAGGAGTTTTTGTTTTTGTTTTTGTCGGTCATGGGTCTTGAACTCTGGGCCTGGGCGCTGTCCCCAGCTCTTCAGTTCAAGGTGAGCACTCTACCACTTGAGCTACAACACCACTTCCAGTTTCCTGGTGGTATATTGGAGATAAGAGTTTCATGGCCTTTCTTACCTGGGCTAGCTTTGAACCTCAATCCTCAGATTTCAGTTCCTGCGTAGCTAGGATTACAGGGGTGAGCCACCAGTGCCCCGCTTTTTTTTTTTGGTGCCAGTCCTGGGGCTTGAACTCAGGGCCTGGCTGCTGTCCCAGAGCTTTTGTGCTCAAGGCTAGTGCTCTACCACTTGAGCCACAGCTCTACTTCTGACTTTTTAGTGGTTAATTGGAAATAAAGAGTCTCACAGACTGTCTATCCTGGACTAGATTCAAATCGTGATCCTCAAGTCTCAGACTGCTGAGTAGCTAGGACTACAGGCATGAGCCACTGATGCTGACCATGGAACTCTAGAACCTGGTCCAAGATACTCCAAGTGCAAGTATTGCAGGAAGTTAGGATGACACTGAGATCAGCCTCAGTGGACTTTTCTAGAACTGGTCAGGAATTCCCAGTGTGAGAGCTGTGAATCGTTGACTTGTGTAGGTGGAGCAGGTTAAGCTTTGCATTTGCTCTGTAGGCCATGGAAAGTTCTAGAAGTTTCCCCATGGTGGTGGCTTAGTGTTTTGGAGTGAACTTCACCACAACATCCGGGTGGGGTCCTCTAAGGGCTTCCACGTGGGAGGCGGCTGCCAAGGTGATCTTGACTACTCACGTTTCTTTAGGACTCTGGCAACCTGGTTATGGATTTGGGAGAGATTCGGGAGCAAGCCTTGGGGAGCCCAGGTGTGAACCGCAGCCTCTTCGTCGCCACGCTCGAGCGGTGTTTCCAGGTGCTGAGCCCCCTGGAGTGTGTGGAGGTGCTGGGCAGGCTGCTGAGGGGGTCCTCGGGCTTCCTCCAGCCAGAGGTGGTCCACAGACTGCCCACAGACCTGTGGGAAGACGCCTTTAAGAACCTGTGAGTGCTTCCTGAACCCACCCATTGTCATGAGGGCAATATGGGCAGAGGGGAGGGGCCAGAGTCTCCCCCAAAGTCTGTACAGTTGTTTGCCAGATACTGGTGGTGGATGCCTGTAATCCTAGCTACTTGGGAGGCCGAGATCTGAGGATTGCAGTTTGAGGCCAGCCTACAGGAAAGTCTTTGAGACTCTTATCTCTAGTGAACTAACTACCCAAAAAAGCTGGAAATGAAGCATCCAGGTACACACACACACACACACACACACACACACACACACACACACACACACACACACACACACACAATCTGTAGAATGGAAAGATTCCCCCACCCTTGATTTAAAACTGTCTCCCAAATCTTAGCCATCTGACTGGCACAATTCTTGCCACATCGGTAGGCTACTTGTCCCAGGATTTATGTCACCTTTGCTTTTATGGTGATATGTGTGTGTGTGTGTGTGTGTGTGTGTGTGTGTGTGTGTGTGTGTGTGCGTGTGTGTGTGTGTGTGTGTGTGTGTGTGTGTGTGCACTAGTTGTAGAGCTTAAACTCAGGGCCTGGTTGCTGTCCCTTAGCTTTTTTGCTCAAGGGTGGTACTCTACCACTTCTAGGTTTTTGCTAGTTAATTGGAGATAAGAGTCTCTTGGACTTTTCTGGGATCCTCACATCTCAGCTTCCTGAGTAGCTAGGATTACAGGTGTGACCTCCAGTACCCAACAGCTCTGGTTATTTTTTAGATAGATTTTTCCTTCATGCCCAGGGGTGTACCTGGACTACAATCCACCTATTTTGTACTTCCTGGAAGGAATGCAAATGCCATGGTACCAATCCAATTCTTAGTTGAGAAGGAGACTCCAAATGTGTTATCTGGGCTGGCCTTGAACTGTGATCTTCCAGATCGCAGCTTTCCAAGTAGCTAGGATTACAAGTGTGAACTACTGGTACCCAGCTGTAAATCATCCTTTCTACTTAAAAATAATTCTGAGCCAGGTGCCAGTGGCTCACGCCTGTAATCCTAGCTACTCAGGAGGATGAGTTCTCTTATCTCCAATTAACCACCAGAAAACTGGAAGTGGTGCTGTGGCTCAAGCGGTAGAATGCTCGCCTTGAGCTGAAGAGTGCAGGGATAGCGCCCAAGCCCAGAGTTCAAGTCCCATGACCGACCAAAAAAAAAATAAATAAAATTCTGATATAATTTCCATAAATGGAAAAACAGTCCCCTTTGTCTTAAGTAAAAGTAACAAAAATATAGTGAAAAATGTCACTCATTCCTAGCTCTTTGTCACAGAAACAATGTAGAAAGAGAAGCTTACACACCAGCGGTCTATTCCTCACAGAGGGGCGGGGCTGCTTCTGGTTCATCCATGGCAGCTTCTGTCCTTGTCCTTAACAAGACAGAAAGCCAGGGCCTCTCTGGAGTCATTTTTTGTTTTTGTGCTGATACTGGGTCTTGAATTCAGACCTTAATTCTCACTGGGCTAGTTTTTTTTTTTTTTAAACTCAAAGCCGGTGCTCTACCATTTGAGCCAAATCTCCACTTCTGGCTCTTTGCTGGTTAGCTAGAGATAAGAGTCTGGTGGACTTTCCTGCATGAGCTGGCTTTGAACTGCAATTCTTAGCGCTCAGCCTCTTTAGCGGCCGGGATTGCAGGACTGCGCCACAGGCATCGGGCTTGGAGCCTTGTTTCGTGTTTCCTGAGGGCTCCTCCTCTCCAGTCTTGAGGGACCCCATGGGATTCCACTTAGAGTGGAATGCAGATTTTAAAGTGAGTTCAGAAGACCTGAATCTATCCTACTGTTCTGCCCCTCCCCCATGCTGCCCTGTCCTCATTACCCTCCCTTATTCTCACTATCCTGTTATGCCCCTTCCCTTTTCTTGGAGGATGACACCATTAACTCCATTCACATATCTCAGGAAACAGAAGCCTGGGGAGAGTAAATAACTCATCTTAGGTCAGACTTGCAAGGAAGATGTCAGCATATTTATGTCTGTCTGTCATCTATCTATCTATCTATCTATCTATCTATCTATCTATCTATCTATCTATCTATCTATCTATCTATCTATCTATCTATCTATCTATCTGTCTGTCCTGGGGCTTGAACTCTGGGCTTAGGCACTGTCCTTGAGCTTTTTTTGCACCAGACTAGCGCTACCACTTTGAGCCACCGCACCTTATCCAGTTTTCTGGTGGCTCATTGGAAGAGTCTCATGGACTTTCCTGCCCAGGCTGGCTTTGAACCACAATCCTCATAACTCAGCTTCCTAAGTAGCTAGGATTATAGGTGTGAGCCATCAGTGCCCAGCTATTTATTTATTTATTTATAGAACTATGTCTTGCTACCACCCTATAATCAATCTCTTGCCTGAAAAAAAGAAAAGAAAAATGAAGAAAAGAATAATATAAACCTATATAGAGAAGAATTTGGGTTTAAGAGGAGGTTTTTTTTTTTTCTTTTTTCTTTTTGGTTGTTATAAACCAACTGGAGGGTTGTGCCAGTGGCTCACACCTGTAATCCTAGCCACCCAGGAGGCTGAGATCTGAGGTTTGTAGTTTGAAGCTAGCTTGGGCAAGAAAGTCTGTGTGAATCTTATCTCCAATTCACTACCAAAAAAGCTGGAAGTGGTGCTGTGGCTCAGGGACAGCACCCAGGCCCTGAGTTTAGAACACAGGGCTGGCACAAAAAGCCAACAAACCCACAGAGAAGACAACAGTTAAGGATTATGTGGAAAGGCTAAGAGCTATGTGGTGTGTGTAGCACGTGTATAACATTTTGCACAGCATTGCAAGGATCTGGGCTCCATTTCCAGCACACTCCAACACATCTTCACACAAAAACTTGTATATGAATATTTATAGTAGCATTACTTATAAAAGCAACACAGCTATGTTATCAGCTGAGCAGAGGATGAGCAAAATGTGGACAATTCATGCAATGGAATATTATTTGGCCATCAAAAAGTCTGATGATGGGGCTGGGAATGTGGCTTAGTGGTAGAGTGCTTGCCTAGCAGGCATGAAGCCCTGGGTTTGATTCCTCAGTACCACATACACAGAAAAAGCCCAAAGTGGCACTGTGGCTCAAGTGGTAGAGTGCTAGCTTTGAGCCCAGAGAGGCTCAGGGATAGTGCCCAGACCCTGAGTTCGAACCCCAGGATTGGCAAACAAAGAAAAAACAAAAGGCTGATGCTGATCAGTGCTAGTCAATGTGTGAACCTTAAAAGCGTCATGGCAGCTGGGAGAGGGGCCAGATCAGAGAGAACATATTGCATGACTCTGTGTAATGAGTCGCGGGGAAGAGGCAAATCTCTTGAACCGGAAAGGAGAGGAGTGGTTTTTATGGGTTGAGGGGATCGGTGACAGGAGTAACTGAGGGTGTGGGGTTCCTTCTTTTCCTCCCCTTCCTTCCCTTCCCTGCCCGGGGGAGGAAAGGAGTGGAGGCAGGGAAGGGGTCTCCTGCAGTGAAGGCGGGGGAGGGGGGCACCGGCCCGGGGTGTCCCGCGTGCGCCCCTCCCCGGGGTGCCCGGCCTCGGGGTGCCCCGCTTGCGCCCCTCCCCGGGCCTGGGGTGCACCGCGTGCGCCCTTCCACGGGGTGCCTGGCCCCGGGGTGCCCGGGCTTGGGGTGCCCCGCGTGCACCCTTCCCCGGGGTGCCAGGCCTCGGGGTGCCCCACGTGCACCCCTCCCCGGGGTGCCCGGCCCCGGGGTACCCTGCGTGCGCCCCGCAGGTCTGCGGTGCTCGGGGAGCTCTACGACCGAACGCCGGCCCGCGCGCGGAGCGCCTGCTACTCCTGGATGACCCGGGCTCTGCGCCCTCCCGCGGGTGAGTCCACGCGGGAGGCGGGCGTCTGTGTGTGCGTGTGCGTGTGTGCGTGTGCGTGTTCCACCCTCAGTTGACTCGCTTCAGCCCTGACATCATCCTAGCCACTCAGGAGGCTGAGGGCTGAGGATCGCCATTTGAGGCCAACCCCGGGCTGGAAAGTCGATGAGACTCTTCTCTCCAAAGAACCACCAACAAAACCAGAAGTGGAGCTGTGGCTCAAGTGGTAGAGCGCTTTGTGCACAAAAGCTCCGGGACAGTACTCAGGTCCTGAGTTCAAATCCCAGGACTGACTCATGCACACACACACACACACCAGGTGCTTTACCTCCGAAGGAGGAGGCTGAGGTATTGTTCTGTGGCCCTCCTGGCCTCCCCCTCCCTTCCCTTCACATAGGATCTGATGTGGTTTGCCTAGTGAATTAGCCCAGGAGCTTAGCTGAGCTTCCTGGCAACCAGTGGGAAAGTAGGTGCATAAGTTCTGCAGTAGCTTAGTTCAGGGTCTTTATTATTAATTCAGGGTTTTTATTATTTTTCAACAACAACAATTTTTCTGCCAGTCCTGGGACTTGAACTCAGGGCCTGGGCACTGTCTCTTAGCTTTTTCACTCAACGATGGCACGCTGCCACTTGAATCACAGTTCTAGTTACGGCTTTTTGGTAGTTAACGGAGATAAGAGTCTCACGGACTTTCCTTCTTGGGCTGTCTTTGAGTTGTGATCCTCAAAGCTCAGCCTCCTGAGTAGCTAAGGTTTTATTTTATTTTACTTTTTGTGGTTCTGGAATGGAGCCCAAAGCCTCCAGTGAGTACTGTTTCCCTTAAGTCACAATCTCAGATTTGATAGTTGTTATTCTGGGAGTGAATCACCACCCTGGCCCAGAGTTTGGTTTCTGTGAGATGCAGATTGGTCTCAGTAAGGATGGCCGGTGGTGGTGATAGGAGAATGTGAGCAGTCTAGGCAGATTGAACCACTGGAGATGGAAAACACCGGAAAGACTCAGCTGTGGTGGCTCACACCAATCAGGAAGCTGGAATCAGGAGGCTGGCCTAGGCAAAAAGCAAGACCTTATGTGAATAAAATAAAATAAAATAAAAGCCAAAAGGGCTAGGGGCATGCTAGAATACTTACTTAGTGAGTTCAAGGCCCTGGATTTCAACCCCAGTACCACCCAAATAAACAAAAACATTATTGGAAAGAAATTTTATTTGTACTGAGCTTGTACAGATTCTTTTCTTGTCACCCCTAAACCATACACTGTAGCAACTGTTCAGGGCATTTTAAGTTTAATTCTAGGCTGAGTTAACTACTGGAGTATGCGCATTAGCTCCATGTACATACAATGCTACATATCTGTGTATCTATCTATATGTACCAAAGCCTATATATATATATATATGCATATGCTGGTACTGGGGCCTGAACTCAAGGCCTAGACACTGTCCCTTAGCTTCTTTGCTCAAAGCTGGTGCTTTACCACTTGAGCTATACAGCTCTACTTCTGGCTTTTTGGTGGTGCATTGGAGATAAGAGTCCCATAGACTTTCCTGCCTGGGCTGGTTTCAAACCATGATCCTCAGATCTCAGCTTCCTAAGTAGCTACAATTACAGATGTGAGCTACCAGCACCCAGCACCATTTTATATAATGGCCTGGGAGGGGGTCTCCATAGATACTGGGGTTCACCAGATTCATAGGCTGGAGATCGCCAAGCCCTGTACTAGGGAACTGGGGAAGATCTCTTGGATGGTTGTCATTGAACTTAAGACAAATGAGATAGATTCTTCTATATGAGGTGAGAGGAAGGTATTCCAGAGAGAGACTTGAAAGTGACAATAATAATAATAATAATAATAATAACAATAAAATGATACTAGTAAAAGAAATCAGGGCTGGGAAGGTGGCTCAGTGGTAGAGTGAGGCCCTGGGTTTGATTCCTCAGCACCACTTAAGCAGAAAAGGCTGGAAGTGGCATTGTGGCTCAACTGGTAGAGTGCTAGCCTTGAGCTGAAGGACTGAGGGACAGTGCCCAGGTCCAGAGTTCAAAAAAAAAAAAAAAAAGAAAAAGAAAGAAAGAAAAAAAGAAATCACATATAAAGAGATCCAGTGGAGCCCTGGGAATGTGGATCAACCCTTTTCTTGGAATCACATTCTGAGATCTGCCCGCAGTGTAAAAATCCATGTCATTTATGCATAGCAGAATTCTCCCTACCGGGTGCCTAATTATGGCTAGCAGGGATCCGAGTCTCCTGCCAATTAACCCTGAGAAAGTCATTCCGCCTTCATGCTTCCCTGAGTCTTTCTTGCCAGTGTCTAATTAGGGACGGATTTTCTTTCTAAAATTCTGTGGTGGCAAGTGTCACTTTTCAATGACATTGAATTAAATCCTTTGTATTGGAGTTGTGCATTCTCCTCCCGAACGTCCTTGGGTACCAGGATGACTTTGGCTGACAAAAATATTCCATGATAGCTGAGTGCTGCTGGCTCATGCCTGTAATCCTAGCTACTCAGGAGGCTGAGATCTGAGGATCGCTGTTCAAAGCCAGCCTGAACAGGAAAGTCAGTGAGACTCTTATCTTCAATAAACCACCAGAAGACTGGAGGTGGTGCTGTGGATCAACTGGTAGAGCACTAACCTTGAGCTAAAGAGCTGAGGGACAGCGCCCAGGCCTAGATTTCAAGCCCCAGGACCAATGAATGCGTGTGTGTGTGTGTGTGTGTGTGTGTGTGTGTGTGTGTGTGTGTGTGTGTGTGTGTGTTCCATGATAGTGGCTTATGCCTGTAATCCTAGCTCCTCAAGAGGCTGAGATCTGAGGATCAACGTGCAAAGCCAGCCTGGGCAAGAAAGTCCTTGAGATACTTATCTCCAATTAACCACCAGAAGTGGTGCTGTGGTTCAAAGGGCTAGAGCACTAGCCTTGAGCAAAATTGCTCAGGGACAGTACACAGGCCCTGAGTTCAAGCCCCATAACTGACTATATATATAATATTTTATATATATATATATCTCCCATATTTGAGAGGCATCACTGGTCTGCAGTGATAGAGTTACTGCTTATTAATTAAGGGAAAGAAGGAACTTAGTTTGGTTCTTGTTGAATTTTGTGGTGCTCTACCATTTGAGCCACAGTTCTATTTTACTGGTTGTTTGGAAACAAGATTCTCATGGATTTTCCCATCCAGGCTGGCTTAGAACCTTGATCTTCCAAATCTCAGCCTCCTGAGTTGCTAGGATTCCAGGTTTAAGCCACCAGTGATTGAAATACTTGCGTTTTTATTCATCATAAGTATTTATTGATTTATTTGTGCTTTGCAGATGGCTCTGTTTCATGGGTTACTGCAGAAACCTTATGGATTTTGGGAAGATATATGGTTCACCTACCACTTGAAGAAATTCGTAGAATTAGTCCTGTAGAAGTAAGTTGGAAATGGCTGTCTGTATGTCTGTATTAGTAATGAGTATGGAGTGAGATCTGTCAGTGTTTTGCTCACTAAGGTATCCTGGAAACAGCACTGGCCTTAGTCCAATACAGCTGTTGCTGCTGCTACCTCCTCCTCCTCCTCCTCCTCCTCCTCCTCCTCCTCCTCCTCCTCCTCCTCCTCCTCCTCCTCCTCCTCCTCCTCCTCCTCCTCCTCTTCCTCCTCTTCCTCCTCCCCCCCCTTCTTCTTTTGCATGAGATCTGGACTTGAACTCAGTATCTGACACTTTTCTCTCATTGGCTGGTGCTCTACCACCTGTGCCACACCTCCAATTTCTAGTACCTCTTCTTCTAAAGAAAATTTGGAGCTACGTGCCAGTAGCTCATACTTGTAATCCTAGCTACTCAGGAGGCTGAGATTGGAGGATCATGGTTTGACCTCAACTCTGCAGAAAAGGCTCCATGAGACTCTTATCTTCAGTGAACTACTCAAAAACTGGAAGTGGCTCTGTGGTTCAAAGTGGTAAAGTGCCAGCCTTGAGTGAAAGAGCTCAGAGACAGCATCCAGGCCCTGACTTCAAGCCCCATGACTAACAAAACAGAACAACACAAAAACAGAAAACTTGGAACATGGCCTGGAGTGGTCCATGGTAGAGTTCTAGAGTTTTAGCCCAGGAGAGCTAAGAATCGAAAAAGCATGGTAGACAAATGACAAGTACTGATAGGAATAAACTGGATACTGAGGTAATGCCGGCCATGTTAGTTCTTAAGAAAGTCAAGGTCAACAGCCTGGAATCTCCACTTCTCACAGACACAAAGGCCGTTTGAATTGCTGGCTACTTCTAATCACAGCGGCTTCTATGAAGAGCTTCTTTAGTGCCAGCGATGCCTGGATTTCAAGTGTAACATTTGCAGTGCAGCATTGTAGGTGTCTAATGTTATGCAAGTCACCAGCCAACCTGGCTCTGTCCTGGCACTGACTCAGTGACATCAAAGCCCTGGGGAATCATGACTCTCCAACGCCAGCACTGAAGTCCTCCTTGCCTCTGAATTCAGAACACAAAATACCACGTCTCTCTCCTGGCCAGTGAGAGAAGAGATCCCATTAAGTGACCGGCTTGCTTCTGTTGTTGACAGAATTACAGTTGGGTGCCTGCGGCTCTGGCTTATCATCCTAGCTACCCAGGAGGCTGAGATCTGAGGGTGGTGGTTCAAAGCCAGCCCAGGCAGGAAAGTCTGTGAGACTTTCATTCTCCAATTAACCAGACAAAAGCTGGAAGAGGAGGTGTGGCTCAAGTGGTAGAGCGCCAGCATGAGGCCCTGAGTTCAAGCCCCAGTATTGACACAAAAGAAAGAAAGGAAAAAAGGAAGGGAGAAAAGGAAGGAAGGAAAGAAGGAAGAAAGCAAGGAAGCAAGGAAGAAAAGAAGGAAGGAAGAAAAAGAAAAGTGGACATTTGGAGTATTAGCACTGAGAGAGAAGGATTTTGGATTCTGTATAGACAAAGATAAAACCCAGGAGGGCGAGATAATTGTATGATCCCCTTTAAATAGAATTCTAGTACATTAGAATCTGTGAGAAATACCAAGAAAAATGGATAAGGCCCTTTAGTTGCAAAGTCTCTCACCATCTAGGCAAAAAGGAAGGGTGTAGAGAATCTGGATGAAGTATTTAATATGATTTACAATATACACGCCACGCTTTGTAGCAACAATGAGAAGAAACTTGCTTATTTAATTAAAAAAACATAAAACCTCCGACTCTTCAAAGCAGAAAATTTGTAGCTTGTGTCCCTTGATCTTAATATAACAAATGTAGGAATTAAGGTGCCAAGATGAGCTTTGAAGAAGTTGAATGGGTAGACTATTCAAACATGAGCCAGCAGGTAGAGACCATGAAGACATCCAGTTCAGGGATGCGGACATAAAGTACTTACCTAGAGGGACAGAGAGAAGAGGAAAAAGAGAAAGAGAGAATGAATATTTGGGGGCTGGGAAGGTAGCTCAGCAGTAGAGTGCATGCCTTGCAAGCATGGGGCCCTGGGTTCGATTCCTCAGCACCACATAAACAGAAAAAGCCGGAAGTGGTGCTGTGGCTCAAGTGGTAGGGCACTAGCCTTGAGCTGAAGAGCTGAGGGACAGCGCCCAGACCCAGAGTTCAGGCCCCACGACCAGCAAAAAAAAAGAATAGAATATTTGGGGTGGGCCACACATAGGCCATCAGGATGGGGTCCCCTGGAGCCCCAGAACAGCCCCTGATCCTCTCATCCTGACCCTTCCCACCCATCAGATGGGGCTGTTCATCAGCTATGACAACGCCACCAAGCAGCTAGACACCATCTACGACGTCACCCCTGAGGTAGCTCAGGCGTTTCTCGAGAGGATTGGCTCCTCCAGCTTTGACATGAGGAACATCTCAACCATCCACAGGTCAGGGCCAGGGGCCGGGGTGGGGGTGGGGAGGTGGCTGAGTTCTGTTTGAATGGCCATCCCATGCTGGTGGTGGTGGTGGTGGTGGGGGGGGGTGTCTGCCCCTCTGGCGCCCTCTGGAGGCTTGTCTGGGTATCTTACACCATCCTCTCCAATGATGTTCTCTGTGTGGTGTGTGTGTATGTGTGTGTGTGTGTGTGTGTGTGTGTGTGTGTGTGTGTGTGTGTGTGTGTGTGTGTGTGTGTGTGTTGGTCCTGGGGCTTGAACTCGAGGCCCAGGCACTGTCTCTGGGCATTGTTTTTTTTGTATATTTTTTGCTCAAGACTGGCTCTTCTACCGCTTGAGTCACAGCCCCCCTGTTGGCCTTTTGGTGGTTACCTGGATATAAGAATCTCACAGACTTTTCTGCCCAGGCTGGCTTTGAACTATGAGCCTCTACATATGGTATGACTCTATGTAGCCAGCTTGTGAAGAAGTTATATAAATACCTCATAGATCTAGGTCTCAGGCTCTGGTTGGCCTGAGGTTATGCTCTAAAGTACTAACTACATACTTCCAGTTAGGCCAGAGTTTGAATCTCAATGCCAGGGCATTCGTTAGCCTCCTGGTGGTCTCTACGTCTTTGGAAACCTTTAATGTAGTCCCTTTCCTCAGGCCTTCTACTCTTCCCAGAAGGAGAGATGACTTTCAGCTGATTTAAGTCCTCAGGTTCCTCCATTTGCCCAAGAACTCCCTTATCTCCCAGCGTCTCAGTTTGCCCTTCTGTGAAATGGGTCAATGTGACCTCTGATTTCTAGGATGGGCATAGTAAAGGGCTCAGGCTGATACTGGAGAGTCACTTCTGCTGTGATGGTGACCGTGTGTATGTGGGGGCTGTGGGGCTGCAGGTCCCCCAATCTACTAGCCACAGCCCCCCTCCTCTTCTCCCCTAGGCTAGGGCTGCTGGTTTGTTTCTATGATGACCTGGAGCCGCTGGACGCTGCGTTGGCCCGCGTCCTCCTTCACCAGATGATCAAGTGTAGTCGCCTGCGCAGCTCCCGGGCAGCTGTCCAGCAGGTACCGATGTGGACGCAAGGCCCCGGGCTTGGGCTGGGCCATGGGCCAGGGAACTAAGGAGCAACACAACTGGCCTGGCCTGGCCCTTGCTTAGGAGTAGACACATAGTGTTCGTGAGGCTCTAAATCCTGGCTCCAGCAGGTGGCGCTGTCAACCCTGGGATGGGCCAGGCCCTGCCAGACTAGACAGGGATTGGGTCATCTGGGGATCTTGGCACTTTGGGATTGAGGAGGCCCAGGACTAGGCCTGTGGGCGAGGCTGAGTTCTACACTGGGCCACCAGTGAGTGAGACCCCATGGGGTTTCTTAGGGGTAGTGCCTTGGCCATAGTGTGGTCTTGTAGTTCCTTGGGGTTCCAGAAAAGCCAGGATGGAGAGCCCTGGATTGGTGAGGTTCTGTGTTTCCTGAGTCCCCAGAGCAGGCTCGGGACAGCCCCGCAAATGAAACCATCTCCCCTCCTCATCCAGCTCACCTCACCCCCACTCAGATCGCAATTCTGTCCTCTTCTCTCTGTCTCTGTCTCTGTCTCTGTCTCTGTTTCTCTCTCTCTCTCTCTCTCTCTCTCTCTCTCTCTCTCTCTCTCTCTCTCTCTCTCTCTCACTCACTCTCTCTCTCTCACACACACACACACTTCTGACATCCCTGATCCAATAAGACACTGGCATGCCACGTGGTGGCCATCTAGCTCCCATCAATGTGTTCTGGTTTTCAAAGAGAAGAAAACCTTATCCAGATCCTCCAACAAGCACATACATGTATTTTATGGCCACAAGGGAGCCTTGATCAAGAAGAAAGCCAAATGTAATTCCATGTGGGGGAGCCTTTTGGTATCTTCCTAGCTCACTCATTTCAGTTTGGAGATGTCTGGGGGGTGACTGGGTGGCTCCTAGCAATGCAGATGGCTGGCCAGTCCCCATCTCTGGGCAGGTTGGAGGAGATGGGGCAAGGGGCTGCTGCTGTATTTCTTGTATTTCACTCTACTGCCCCCTTGTGGCCATTTCGAGATTGCACATAAGAGTTGTGAGCACCTACATGAGTGTGGTCTTAGGGCCGCTCTTGGAGAGCCAGGTGTCAAACCCCTGCCGTCTGCGCCATTGCTACACAGACGATGCCTTCCTTTACCAGCACAGACTGAAGCACACCTCACTGTGATTACATGGGCACGCTGCGATAAAATAGTTGTTAAAACCATCCTACTAGCGTGCAAATGTGCACATGACATGCTCTTCTGTGGAAATATAGAGCAATACTTGCACCTCTGTTCATACTTTCTGTAAAAATGACATATACAGCACCAAAGGCTCACACCTGCAATCCTAGCTATTCAGGAGGCTGAGCTCTGAAGATCACAGCTCAAAGCCAGCCCTGTCAGGAAAGTCCATGAGAATGTCTTCTCTCTCTCTCTCTCTCTCTCTCTCTCTCTCTCTCTCTCTCTCTCTCTCTCTCTCTCTCTCTCTCTCTCTCTCTCACACACACACACACACGCCAGAAGGGAAGGTATTGGCTCAAGTGGTAGAGTACCAGACTCGAGTGAAAAGCTAAGAGCCATTGCTTAGACCCTGAGTTTTAGTCCCAGTCATGGTACAAAAGTTTAAAGCCAAAAAGGACACTATTTTTATAAAGACACAGGAGGACTTGGAAGGATATATGCCCAGTTTTATTTTTGTCAGTCCTGGGGCTTGAACTCAAGGCCTGGGCACTGTTTCTGAGCTTCTTTTGTTCAAGGCTAGTGCACTATCACTTGAGTTCACAGCTCCACTTCTTGCTTTTTTGGGTGGTTAATTAGAGATTAGAGTGTCCTGCCTGGGCTGGCCTTGAACTTCAATCCTCAAATCTCAGCCTCCTGAGTGGCTAGGCTTACAGATGTGAGCCAGCTGCTCTCAAGTCGCTTTAACTTTCTTGTACTGTTGCGAATTCTTTTTACATAGATTACTTTTTATGAAAAAGCTCCTGGCTCACACCTGTAGGTCTAGCTACTCAGGAGGCTGAGATCTGCTGATCCCAATTTGAACTCAGCTCAGCAAGAAAGTCCATGAGACTCTTTTTTAAAATAAGTTTTTTGTTGTGAAAATACTGTTCAGAGGGGTTACAGTTACATGAGCCATGAGACTCTTGCAGTCATAAGCTAGAAATGGAGATGCAACTTAAGTGGTAGGGCACCAGCCTTGAGTGAAAAAGCTAAGGGACAGTTTTCAGGCCCTGAGTTCTGTTGTTCAAGAACAACAACAGCAACAAGAACAATGAATCTCCTGGATATTTCATTAAAAAAAAAAACACCCATCTCTATGGATATAGAGTTCAAAGTCACAAAAGGAAATGGCTGCTATAAGAATGCACAGAATGGAGCTGTGGCTGAAAGTGGTAGAACGCTGGCCTTGAACAGAAAACCTGAGTTCAGGCCCTACAACTGACATAAACAAAACAAAAACAACCAAAGAATGCACTGGAAGGAGGGTGCCAGCGGCTCATGCCTGTACTCCTAGCTGCTCAGGAGATAAGATTTGATGATGGTGGTTCAAAGCCAGTCCTGGCTGCAAAAACTCTTAGCTCCAACAAACTATGCAGAAAAATCCAGAAGTGGTGCTGTGGCTCAGGTAGTAGAATGTAACCTTGAAAGAGTCTTAGAAACAGTGCTCAGGACACGAGTTCAAGCCCCAGGACAAGCACACACACACACACACACAAATAAGCACTGGAAATGAGGTGCTGGTAGCTCACACCTGAAATCCTAACTACTCGGAAGGCTGAGCTCTAGGATTGTGGTTCAAAGCCAGCCTGGGCAGGAAAGTTTATAAGACTCATCTCCAGTGAACCCACTAAAATGCCAGAAGTAGAGCTGTGGGCTCAAATGGTAGAGCGCCTGCCTTGAGCAAGAAAGCGTAGGTTTCCTGAGTTTGAAGCTCTGAGTTCAAGCTCTAGGACTGATACAAAAAAAAAAAAAAAAAAGACAAGAAAAGAAAAAATAGAACTTACAGGAGTTGGAAGGAAACACCTACCAGGTGTAAGGATGATCTAGTGTAGCTGCACTTTAATACTTAAGTCCAAAGTGAATTTTCAACGCATTAAAGCCACAGGCAGAGGAGATACTGTTGGTGTGGGAGCCATTTTGTTTATGGTCTCTGGGTCCAGAAGGCTGGAGTGGGCCAGTCCTGGAGGAAGCTGAGTCCTTCTACCCTGGGCATAGGCTCAGGAGTGGCCACCCTGCTGTCTGCCAACGCTCATTCCCATCTGCTGTCTCCCAGCTCAAGGCTGACCTCCTTCACATAGCCAAAGAGAACCAGACTCTCAACGACACCCTGGGCTCCTTGTCGGATGCCATCGTGGGGCTGACCCACCGTCAGCTGGAGTCCCTCTCCCCCGAGGCTGTGCACCGCGCCATCTCCACCCTCACCCAGGTCTCAGGCTGGGCCAAGAGCCAGATCATCATCTTGTCTGCCAAATACTTGGCCCACGAACAGGTCAGCTGGCATTTCTGACTTGCCTGAGCCAAGGCCCAGGGTGTGTCAGCACAGGCTTTCGCCACAAAATGTGATCCATTAGGGGGCGCCAACAACAGACTGTTCTTGGAGGTTGGGAGGTTCAAGGTCAAGATGCTGGTTGGGTGGATTTCCTGCTGAGGTTCCTTCTGGGTATGCGGTGGCGGCCATCTTGTGCTATGTCACGTGATCTCAGTGAACACAGATCCCCTGGCCCCTATTGGAAGGGCACAGATCACATTAGTTTACCTGCATTCCTGTAGTTATTTCAAGACCTCATCAAACCCCAGGTATACCTCCCAAGGCCTCATCACGGGATGCTATCACGTTGGAGGTTTTGGCCTCAGTGAGCTTTGTGGGGTCACAAATAGTCTCCCCATAACAGCCAGTTGGATTCATCTCTAGCAGGGGCAATGGATGAGTAAGAAGTCAGGGCTGAGGGCTATTTAACTGCAGCTCTCATTCTGACTTCTCAAGCCATGTGGCTTGGGACACTTGCTTATTAGCATTGAATTGGGGGGGTGGTGAAGGCTGTTTTATCCCCCCCCCAGCTCTGGTTAGAGTTATCTTCTGTCTAATGCACCACCCAATCTCGCTCTCTTCCCCTCTCTCTTTCCCCCCTCTCTGTCTCCCTCCCTGTCTTCCTCCCCACCTCCCAGCTTGATCTCAGGCTCAGGGCCTGGGTTCGGTTCCTTAAGCTCTTCTGCTCAAGACTAACTCTCTACCACTTGAGCCACAGCTCCATGTCTGACTTTTTGCTGGAGATTAGAGTCTTTTGGATTTGTCTACCCTGGGTGGCTCTGAACCTCGATTCTCAGATCTCAGCCTCCTGAGTAGCTAGGATGACAGGCCTGAGTCACCAGCATCTGGCGTTCAATGCTTTTCTCTTATGCAGACTGCAGCTTGCAAAGCGAAATCCCCAAGCATGGAAATGAATTTTTTTTTAATAGGAAGGTGGAGGAAGGAAGGTTCCAAAGCCCTGTATCTGACTTGTTCACATTGGCTTCCCCAGCTGTCACTCATCCCAGTCCCTGGCGCTAGAGGCGGGCTCAGAGGGTGTGGTGGTGGGGATGGGGAGGCTCAGTAGAGCTTCATTGTCCCTGGTGCTTTCTGCCAGGTTCCATCATTCCACAGCCTCAGCCAGATGGGGGCGCTGCTGGCGGGGGTGGGCACACAGGCCCTCTACAGCATGGAGCACAGGGAACTCTTGCAGGCCCTGAGAAGCACTGTCTCCTTGCACCTGTCGGAGCTGTCACCTGTCCAGCAGCAAGGGATCCTGAGCAAGGTGAGAGGCAGAGGCCTGCTTCTCCCCTGGGAGGCCCACGGAGCACAGGGCTTGGCGCTTCTCTGAGTGGCTCTGACCTTGGACCATTCATTCATTCAGGGCTGAGATTTTCTTAGCTGAGATGGATGGTAGGGGATCTGGAACCCAGAAAATGCCCCCTCCTGATGGCTTACCTCTCCCTTGGCCCATTGAAGCTAGAAGACTCTTCTTGAACCAGATTTCCTGACCTATAACCTCTGTCTGTCTGTCTGTCTGTCTATCTGCTTGTCTGTCTCTCTGTCTTTCTCTTCCACACCCGAGTTAGGCACTGTCCCTAAGCCTTTTCACTCAAGGCTGGTGTGGTGCTCTACCACTTGGGACACAGCTTGACTTTCAGATTTTTGCTGCTTCACTGGAGAGAAGAGTCCCACAAACTTTCCTGCTGGAGTTGGCTTTGAACCTCAATCCTCAGATCTCTGCCTCCTGAGCAGCTAGGATTACAGGCGTGAGCCACTGGGCTGATGTCTAACATCTTAGAAGTTTCTATTTCAACCTAACAAGGAATCTTGGGATTCCAAGGTGCATGTGAAAGCCCATCCCATGGCCCCAAACCGCCTGTCTGCCTCTCTCACTGGACAGCGGCCTTTGTGGATTCCTGGCTTTTTCGGGGGGCTGTGTCCAATCATGAAGGGGTGTGGCCTCAGACCTCCCCCTTGTACTCCCGCAGAGCACACGTGGCTGGAAGGAAGCCTGTGGGGCTGGGGTGCGAATCACACTTACTGCCTTCTGTCTCTTCCCTTGCCAGCCCTCAGTTGGTTCATTTGTAAAATGGGGACAATGACGACTCCTACTTCATATGCCTGCTTAGCAGGTCTGGTGGGCAGACTGCCCAGGGAGGGGTGTCCAGCTCAGATCCAAATCTCAATGGTCTCAACACAAGGCAGTCATTGTGTTTCTCTGACTTTCCACAGCTGGTGGAGGGAGGAGACCCTGCCGCAGGCATTGTGCAGATCCCAGGGTCTTTCTTCAAGGAAGTGTCTCTCTTTGATTTATGGAGGGAGCCACAATTCAACACCACGGCCCTGAAGGACAAGGAGCTTCGAAGAGGCCAGGTATGACTATGGTGATCTTTCCTTCCTCCTTCCCTCCCTCCCTCCCTCCCTCCCTCCCTCCCTCCCTCCCTCCCTCCCTCCCTCCCTCCCTTCCTCCCTCCTTCCCTCCTTCCTTCCTTCCTTCCTTCCTTCCTTCCTTCCTTCCTTCCTTCCTTCCTTCCTGTCTTTATTTCACAGTCTCTCTTTCTCTCAGCCCAGGGTCTCATGCACACTAGACAAGTGCTCTATCACCAAGCTGTCCCTTCTGCTACACCGATCTTCTATTTCTGACAGCCTTGTGGTGGTTGGTGGGGGGGGGATTTGTTTTGGGTTAATTTGGTAGAAGCCACTTATTTATTTCTGTGGTTAAATGCAGGAGGCAGAACGGCCTGGTGTTAAGAAGTTATACAAGACTTGTATGTGAATTCGAGCTCCCATGTTTTTATTTGTGTTGGGGAAGCTCCTTTTCCTTTCAATGCCTCAATTTTCTCTTGTGCAAAATGGGTATGGGGGGACATTCATGAGGATCTGGGGGGCATGCCATTGGACATGAGTGGTGCGTGGTGAATGTTAGTGGGCATCGTGTCTGGCCCTGAACCTCTAGAACTTTTTCTAACCTCTTTTCAATTAGTCCACTGCCGTTTTCTTACCTTGACCCTTTCCTGCCCGTGGTCTGGAGAAGACATAGAAATGAGCAAGGCAGGTAGGATCCCTGTCAGTTTGGGGGTTTTGCTGGGGGTATCTCATGAGGCTAGATGATGTTACCCCAAGCTATAGATGTGTAACAACCAATCAAATTCAATCACTGGAGCGATCTTGTGTGTGTGTGCATGTGCGCGCAAAAGCCAGGTTTGAACTCAGGACCTGGGTGCTCTCTCTCAGCTCCCCCTCCCCTCCTCCCCCCTGCCCCAGGGCTAGTGCTCCACCACTGGAGCCACAGCTCTACTTCTGGCTTCTTTTTCTGTTGTTGTTGGTTAATCAGATCAAAGAGTGTCACAAGTTTTCCTGCCGTGGGTTGGCGTTGAACTGTAATCCTCAGATCTCAGTCTCCTGAGTAGCTAGGATTATAAGCATGGGCTACTGGTACCTGGAACCATCATTTAAGTTTGTATAGCACATCCTGACATAGACTGTCCCAGTCATTGAGTGATGCAGTTGTGGGGAGGACCATGGCAGGAGACACACACACTGGACCAGGCTTGGAGACACCCAGCACCATGAGAACAAGACTTCAATGGTGGCCTTTTAGATCCCCTGTTTGATGGGCAGGCACACCCAGAGCGCTTACAGCTATCCATGTGTTCCCGGATGCTCAAGGCCCTCCTCTGGTTCCTCATTGGCTGGATGCTATGGGACAATCTTCCCAATCTTCTTTTCTTTTTCTTTTTTGTCAGTCATGGGGCTTGAACTCTGGGCCTGAGCACTGTCCCTCAGCTCTTCAGCTCAAGGCAAGCGCTCTACCACTTGAGCTACAGCGCCACTTACGGTTTTCTGGTGGTTTATTGGAGCTAAGAGTCTCACAGACTTTCCTGCCCAGGCTGGCTTTGAACCGAGATCCTCAGATCTCAGCTTCCTGAGTAGCTAGGATTACAGGCGTGAGCCACTGGCACCCAGCCCAATCTTCTTTTCTATTGGCTAATTGTTAACACATGCACACTTTGGGATTAGCTGATTTTAGAAGCAGGCTTTGGTTGTCCCCCCCCCCCCCCCCCCCCCCCGCCTTGTTCTCTTGCGGCAGTCCGGCTTTTCTGGATAGGTGCTTTCCTGATTTCTGTTTTCATGGTGGTTCATCTTTCCTCCTGTCAGTTGGCACCTTTCTGATGTCCTGTTTGTCCACCCTGTTTGCCTAGGGACCCTCCAGGTGCATGAACTTTGCGATCGCCCTGTCAACAAACTTGTACAAGCAAGCGTGTAGTAACTTCTATTTTCTATGGTGTGTTAGTACTGGAGCTTGAACTCAGGGCATGCCTGTGCATTGCCCCTTAGCTTAGTCATTCAAGGCTGGTGCTTTACCACTTGAGCCATACCTTCATTTCTGGCTTTTTGCTGGTTAACTGGAGATGAGTCTCTTGGCTTTGTCTGCCTGGTTTCAAACTGTGATCCTCAGATCTCTGACTCTGGAGTAGCTGGGATTACAGGCTGGAACCACTGGTGCTCTGCACCTAGGAAGTTTTCATTCAGGGTCAGATGCCTTATGTTGAAAATGAGTCAATGACCACTGATTCTATTTCCCCAAGCCTGACCTTGTGTCTTGTGGGGCTGCACAGGCAGTGTCTGGAACATTCCTCCACCCTTGATCCCTGGGTCCAGGCCTTTATTCAAGACCACAACCATCGCATCACAGTCACCATCAACACTGGCTCATCATTTAGTCTATTTGGGGATAATGTTCCAGATTGCAGAGTCTATAAAAGAGACAAATGTTATTCTTGATTGCATCTGCAAGTTAGGCACTTTGTACAAGGCATTCCTTCAAACAAACGTGTCCCAAGCCTCCCACATATCTTTCTTGACTGTTCTCTAGGGAGGGCCTAAGCCAGTGTAGGTCTAAAGAAGCTTCTGTACTGACAGACAGCCCAAGCTATCTGTTCAGCATCAGGACACCCTGGGCTCAGGACTAGCAGGTGAACAGGTCAGCAGGGGCTACAGAGAGACGGCCGGCAGCTTCATAAAATGCAGGAAGAAATACCAGAGCCCTGCCACGTGCTCAGCAGGCCTATAGAATCATCTGGAATGTAACAGCATGGGCTCCGGAGTTACGCTGATCCTTGTTCAAATCCCCCCTCAGCTGCTTAGGAATGGTACAGTTTTAGCCCAGCCTCTGATTCCCCAGGGATAAACAAAGTCAGATGATCTGCGCCTACTTGGTTTCAATGGGCAGCGCTCTGCTCAACTGTCAGTCATAATACAGAAGCATTTATATCTATCTCTAGGTATATGTAAAATTGTGTGTGTGTGCGCGTGTGTGTGTGCGCGTGCGCATGTGCATGCACATGTGTGCCAAACCTGGGGTTGGAACTCAGGGCCTGGGTGCCATCCCCAAGCCTTTTCGCTCAAAGCTAGTGCTTTCCCACTTGAGCCATAGCTCTACTGCTGACTTTTTTGGTAACTAACTGGAGATAAGAGGCTCATGGATTTTTCTGCTCAGGCTAGCTTTGAACTGAGATTCTCAGACCGCTAGGATTATAAAAGCCACTGGTGTCCGATCCTAGCTCTATTTTTGAATTTTTAACAAATTGATATTATAAAGGTGATATACAAAGGGGTTACAGTTACACACGTCAGGTAATGAGTACATTTTGGACAACATCACCCCTTCCCTTGCTTTCTCTCCATTCCCCCTCCCACCTCCTCCCACAAGTAATGTAGTTTATTTTCAACTTAGTGACTAATGAGTACCATTGCTGCATTTGCTTATCCTCTGTCCCTCCATTTTTGTGCCTCCTCTTACACTCCCAAAGACATATAAATGAATAAAGAAAAAGACAAAAGGAAAAAAACAGCAAAAAAAAAGACAAAAAAACCCTCTTGTTTCAATTTCCTGGAGTTCCTTTCAGTAAGTATTATTCTGTACGATCAGATGCACAGAGGACTGGCACCCTTCTGTTCCTCTCCTGAGAGTATCCTCCTTTGGTCTCATGGTGTGTGGATGGATGCCTAGACTTCTGTATAATGTATTGTCATCTAGCCTGGTGTATTTTAGATTTAGCTTTCGAATATGAGAGAAAACATGTGCCATTTGTCTCTCTGAGGTTGGCCTACTTCACTGCACATGATTTGTTCCAGGTCCATCCATTTCTTGCAAATAACATAATACACTTTCTAAGAGATGATCCATTGTCTGTACATACCACATTTTCACGATCCACTCTTCTATTCTGGGGAATCTGAGCTGTCTCGATGGCTTGGCTAGTGTGACTAGTACAGCAATGAACATGGGTGTGCAAGTGTCTTTAGGGTATTCTAATTTGTGATATTCTGGGTAGCTCTAGCTCCATTTTTAGCAAACACGTGAGGGTAATTGTGGGACTCTTGGAGGGGATTGGGGAGTGAGGAGGAGGAGGCAAAGAGGTTGTGGGAGGGTGAACATATGGAAGTCTGTTGGATCTGTGAATGAAGTTGGCAAAATGGAGCTCACTGAGAGCTGTAGTAGGGTGGGCAGTGTAAGTGAGGGGTCCGCCTGCATCGAATATGCTGTGCATGCCTGTGTAAAATCATGGCGACCCCCCTTTGAGCAGTGTGCCTACTCTAGAAATGAATGGCAGGAATATAGAATGGATTCAGTGTGTGTGTGTGTGTGTGTGTGTGTGTGTGTGTGTGTGTGTGTGTGTGTGTGTGTGTGTGTGTGTGTGTGTGTGTGTGTGTGTGTAAATGTGGTGGGAGGGTAAGGCAGGGTTCACAGAGAGGCTGAAGTGTGTGTGGGTTGAATGTGGCCCAAATGCTCTATGTCCACGTGTGAACGTGTGAATATGGAACAATGACGCTTACTGAGCTTGATTTGGGGATGAGGGAGAGTCATGAAGGAAGTGAATCTGATCAACATTCATTTTCTGCATATATGGACATACCAAAGTCAGTCCCCCTGTGTTGATGCTAATAAAATGTCTGGCCAGGCACAGTGGCTCATGTCTGTCATGAGCTACTCAGGAGGCTGAGATAGGAGGATCACAGTTGGAAGCCAACCCAAGCAGGAAAGTGTGTGAGACTCTTCTCTCCAATGAACCACAAAAAGCCAGAAGTGGGCTCAGGTGGTAGGTAGAGTGCCAGCCTTAGGCAAAAGAGCTCAGAGACAGCATCCAGGTCCCGAGTTCAAATCAAACTCCAGGACTGGCACACACACAAAAATGTTGGAGGGGAAAAAATCTGTCATTCTTTCTCCTTCCCAGGCCTTGTTCCTGTATGAGCAGCTGTGGAAGACTGCTGATGTGCCTGAGCAGCTCCTGAGGTAGGAAAACCAATCACAGCCTGAGGCTGAAGCACTCTCTGGACTCTTCTAGGAAAGCCTGGAGGGCTCCTTGGTCCCTTTCTCCCTCTCTCCATCCCTCCTGATCCCCACTTTGTTTTGCAGTATTGGGCAGCTTGTCAAAGGGGTGACATGCGCACACATAGATGCCATGAGCACAGACTTCTTCCTGGCCCACGTCCAGCATTTTGAGAACAGTCTCTCATTGCTTTCACCAAACCAGGTACCACTCTCCTGCTTCCCTTCCCTCTCCCTGCCACTCATGGGGTTGCTTTATGGGGGGGGGCATGTGAAGATCGTGATGGCAGAAGTATTAACCTCTAAGCAATAACTTGGGGCCAAATATTGAGCCAGATTTTCTCTAGTCTCTTTCTCTCTCCTTTGCTCCTCCTTCTCTCTCTTTCTCTCCTTCCCTCCCTCCCTCCCTCCCTCCCTCTCTTCCTCCCTCCCTCCTTCCTTCCTTCCTTCCTCCCTCCCTCCCTCCCTCCCTTCCTTCCTTCCTTCCTTCCTTCCTTCCCTCTTTCCTTCCTTCCTTCCTTCCCTCCTTCCTTCCTTCCCTTCTTCCTTCCTTCCTTCCCTCCCTCCCTCCCTCCCTCCTTCCTCCCTTCCTTCCTTCCTTCCTTCCTCTCTTTCTTTTTCTGATGGCCTCTTGAGACTTGAACTCAGGACTTGAGTGCTGTTCCTGAGCTTGTTTTGCTTCAAGGCTAGCACTCTACCACTTGAGCCACAGCTCTACTTCCATTTTTTTTAAATTTTTACTGGAGATAAGGGTCTCACAGACTCTCCTGCCTAGGCTGGGTTTGAACCACTATTGTCAGATCTCAACCTCCTGAGTAGCTAGGATGACAGGCATGAGCCACTGGTGCCTGGCTCCAGTTTTAAGTCTCCAAATACCTTTATCTCTATAGTCTCCTCCTCCTTCTTTTCTTCCTCCTCCTGTTCTTTTTGCTCCTTGAATTTGAACTCAGGGCCCTGAACTTGCTAGGGAGATGCTTTACCACTTGAGCCATACCTCAAACCTTTACTTAAGAAAAAGGGTTCTTTTTTTTTAATTGTGAAAATACTGTACAGAGGAGTTACAATTACATTTCTTATCAAGCATTGTTGCCTCCTCCTTTGTTTCCACTTCCTATCCTTTCCCATCTCCCCCAGAAAAAGGTTTCTTTCTGAGTGTTAAATCAGCAGCCTAGAGAACACCACTGGTATTCAGCCAAGGGATAGGTTTATTCTGGAACTACAGCCTGGCCCCAGGCCAAGTTGGTACTCCACATGGCTGGGAAAGAGACCAGCCCCAGGTAAAGGGAGGTGAGACCAGGTAAGGGGAGGTGTGCCCACGTCTGGGAAGGGTGTGGCCACATTGCATTGGTTATATGACCTCAGTGGAGGGGGTATGTGACTGCCTCCAGGTGTGCCAGTTGCCTGGGTAATGCAGACACTAGGCAGAGACTTAGCCAAGAGGAGGGAGGAGTCTGCTTGCCTTCCCATGGCCAGTAGCCAGAATTATAGACATGAGCCACTATGCCTGGCCTGCTTTAGTGATTTTTTCAAATCCAGCCTGGCACTGTTTTCCTTAGGGCTAGCCTGGAACATGAGTTTGTTTGGCCTATGTGATATACCACACTTGGGCTAGTCTCCTTTTCTCCCTCCCTCCCTCCCTCCCTCCCTCCATCCCTCCTTCCCTCCCTCTCTTTTCTTCCTTCCTTCTTTCCTCTCTTCCTTCCATCTTCCTCCCTCCTCTCCATCCCTTTCCCCCTCCTCTTTTTCTTATTATCATTGTCTTCTTCTTTTTTCCTCTTCCTCTTTGTCTTCCTCGTTCTCCTCTTCCTCCTCTCCTCCTCCTCCTCCTTTTCTTCTTTCTTTCCTCCTCCTCCCTCCTCCTCCTCCTGTTCCTCCTCTTTCCTCCTCCTCCTGCTCCTCCTCCTAATAACTCTCTCTCTCTCCCTCTGTCCCTCCATCCCTCTATCCCTTTTTCCTTTCTTTTCCAGTGTTAAGATGGACTCTAGGCCTTGGACAAGTTAAGCAAGAACTACATCCCCAGGCCACAACATTGCATTTCTAATTTAGTCCCTAGTGAGAACCATGAACTGAATTAAAAGTCATCTGAGGCAGGAAAGCCAGCGCTGGGCAAATGGCTGGAGAGCAGGCTGGTGTAGAAGAAGACTTCCAGCTACAATCGTGCTTCCTAGATTCCAAACACCAGTGACTGAGAAAAATGTGTGTGGACTGTTTACAGTTGCTGAAAGTACATCTGTGTTGTATAAAATAAAACAGTATGAAAAAGAGAGATTCCCGGAGTTTCCCCAAGCATGCTGGCCTTCACTCACCAGGGTGCTGTCTTGTCTCCTAGGGGCCCTTTGGCCTGGTCTGGAAACACCTGGTCACAACTGGGGTGAGGGTGGGGGCTACTGCCACCTAGTGGGTGGAGGCCAGGGTTGCACTTTACATCCCTCAAGACAGTTCAATGGAACCAAGTTCAGGGGCTCAGAGGTCAGGGGGGCTGTGGGAGAGCAGCCTCAGGGAGGTAAAGGGAACGGTTGGCTACTGATTTCGAGTTCTTTAATAGCATCCCAAACACATCCACTTGTATTATAAAAACTGCAACCAAAGTCAGATGCTGGTGGCTCATGCCTGGTAATACTAGTTACTTAGGAGGCTTGAGACCTGAAGATCCCAGTTCGAAGCCAGTCTGATCAGGAAAGTCTGGGAGACTCTTATCTCCAGTTAACTAGCAGAAAGTCAGAAGTGGTGCTGTGGTTCAGGTGGTAGAGCTCCAGCCTTGAGTGGAAAAGCTAAGGACAATGCCCAGGGCTTGAGTTCAAGCCCTACTATTGATTGGCACACACATGCAGATACATATGTATATGTATCTATACAGTTATAGTTGTTTTTTTTTTTTCTGGTCGGTTGTGTGGCTTGAACCATGATCCTCAGATCTCAGTCTTCTAAGTAGCTAGGATTATAGGCATGAGCCACCAGCTCCTAGCTTTTTTTTTTTTTCTTTTCTTTTCAGTATTGGGGTTTGAACTCAGGGCCTGGGTGCTGGTCCCTGAGCTCTTTTGTGCAAGGCTGGTGCTCCACCAGTTAAGCCGTAGCTCTACTTCTGGCTTTTTGTGTGAATGTTGGTTGTAGGGCTTGAACTCAGATTCTGGGTGTTGTCCCTGAGCTTTTCTGATCAGGCTAGTGCTCTACCACTTTGAGCCACAGCTCCACTTTGGGTTTTGAGTGGTTAACTGGAAATAAGAGGCTCATGGGGACTTTCCTGTATGGGCTGGCTTTGAATGGTGATCCTCAGATCTCAGCCTCCTGAGTAGCTAATATTACAGACGTGAGCCACTGGCACCCAGCTTACTTTTGGCTTTTTGTGATTAATTGGAAATAAAAGACTTTTCCTGCTCAGGCTGGATTTGAAATTAGGTCCTCAGATCTCAGCTTCTGAATAGCTAGGATTACAGGAGTGAGCAACCGGTGCCCAACTCTGTATATATGTATACATGTATATATGTATGTAGGTGTCTATACATACATAGATGTCACATAAAGTTAATAAATGTAATTCTGTCTTGCTGAGACAAAGTGTTTACAACAGGAGTCTATTGTGTGCATGTACTGTAATTTATAGCAATGTGGTTATACGCCACTTATCTTGCCATTATAAACTAAGTTGGGATGATGACTCCACACTTAGTTGCTTGTGAGCGCTCATCTCTCTAGTTTGCTTCAGTTTCCTCATCTGTAAACTGCTGCAGAATAGCAGTGCCTGTATCCCAGGGTGCTCTGTTAGGTGAACGAGCATATTCATGAAGTCTTCAGAACAGGGCCGGGTGCACAAGAAACTGTTTCTGCTCTCCTTCAGCTTGGACTCACTTGCTAGCGTATTAACCCTGCAGGTTAACTGTTTGGCGTGGAAATACTGGGAAGTTTCCAGGTCATCTATGCCACCTTTTCTCTTGGCCACGCTCCCGTAAGTGAACATCTGCCCCCTTGCTGGCCCAGCAGAGAGGAGGGTAGGGGGTGGAGACCATGGGAGCCAATGGGATTCTCTCTTGCTCTCTCATATCCCTGGGTCAAGGGGAATCAGAGGCCAGCTAAGCCCCGCCCTCCACATTAGAGCTTTTTCTTTTCTTTTACTTTTGTGCCTGTACTGGGCCTTGAACTCAGGTCTTGGGTGCTGTCCCTAGGCTTTTTTTTTTTTTTTTTGGTCGGTTGTGGGGCTTGAACTCTGGGCTTGGGCATTATCCCTCAGCTCTTCAGCTCAAGACAAGTGAGCTACAACTTGAGCCACAATGCTACTTCCAGTTTTCTAGTGATTTATTGGAGATAAGAGTCTCACGGACTTTCCTGTCCCGGCTGGCTTTGAACTGTGATCCTCAGATCTCAGCCTCCTGAGTAGCTAGGATGACAGGTGTGAGCCACCAGCACCCGGCTTGTCCCTAGGCTTTTTTTCCTCAAGGCTAGTGCTCTACCACTTTGAGCTCCAGCCCACTTTTGGTTTTCTGGTGGTTAATTGTGGTTAAGAGTCTCATGGACTTTCCTGCTCTGGCTGGCTTTGAACCATGATCCTCAGATCTGGGCATCCTGAGTAGCTAGAATTACAGGCATGAGCCAACCAGCAGTACTAGGTTTTAAATTCAGTGCTTCATGGTTACTAGGCTGGTACTCTACCACTAAGTCGTTCCTCCAGCCTTTTTGGCTGTGGTTACTTTTGAGGAGCATGATAGGAAGTTCATTTCTCTCCCCTAGGAGAAGAGCATGCTGGAGAGTTTGCAGAGAGGAGCATGCTGGGGAGTTCTCAGGAGAGGAGCATGCTGGGAAGTTTGCAGGAGAGGAGCATGCTGAGAAGTTTGCAGGAGAAGAGCATGCTGGGAAGTGTGTAGGAGACAAGCATACTGGAGAGTTTGCAGGGAGGAGCATACTGGAGAGTTTGCAGGGAGGAGCATGCTGGGAAGTTTGCAGGAGAAGAGCATGCTGGGGAGTTTGCAGGGGAAGAGCATGCTGGGGAGTTTGCAGGGGAAGAGCATGCTGGGGAGGTCACAGGAGAGGAGCATGCTGGGTAGGGGGTTTGTAGCTCCCAGTGCTGATGTAGGCTGGAATCTGGGGTCTCCCCTGTGTCCAGGGCCCACTTTCTGGCTTCAGTGCCCGCCTCGCGCTGTGGGCCCTTCCTGGTCAGCCTGGGGAAGAGCCGCCTGGACCGCTTGGTTTTGGATTCCCACAAGAGGAGCTTGGTCCTCAGGAAAGTGCAGGAATGTCTGGTAAGGACGGCGCGCGCACGGCCCTCCCCTCTGGTTCTGTGGCCATCCCCGGGGCCCTGGGGACATTGGGTGGGGTCTTGAGCCCCCTGAGGTGGGCAGGAGGTGGACTTGTGGGTCCCAAGGCAGTGCTGAACTCCTGCACATCCCTGGAGCAAGTGGAGGATGCCTAGGCTAGTGTTCTTCACACTCTTCTAGGGGCAGAAATCAGTGTCTCAACCGGGCGCTGCGGCTCACATCTGTCATCCCAGTTACTCAGGAGGCTGAGATCTGAGGATCATGGATCGAAGCCAGCAGGAAAGTCCATGAGACTCTCATCTCCAATAAACCGCCAGAAAACTGGAAATGGCGCTGTGGTTCAAGAGCACTAGCCTTGAACTGAAGAACTCAAGGATAGCACCCAGAACCCAAACAAACCAGGACAAAAATCCCCAAACCCCAAACCGAAACCCAAACCAAAAAAAATCAGTGATCCCTGGCAGGGATGGTGGTGATTCAGAGCCTGTGAATCTTGGGGAGATTTGGGGGTTTGGGGCTGACTCTGTGACCTGGACCCCAAAGTCTCCCATCAGCTCCTCTTTGCTTTCAGGGGGGCTCTGTTGCCGACGAGTTCGCCGTGGACATCATGGGGAGTCTGCTGTGTCACTTGCCAGGGACTGCCATTGAGAGAGACATCTCCCCTCGAGCCTGGGCCTCTGTCCTTCACAGCCTCCAAGGCTGCCCACGCCTCAGCCCCGAGCAGAGGGCCGCCCTGAGGCACAGACTCCTGGAACAGTCCGGGTGAGGGGCCAGGCTGGGCTCTGGGGACTGGCATGCTGCCAGCCATGGCTGTCCACAGCCTAGCATGGTGACCACTGACATGCCTTGGGACAGAAAAGAGTGTGAAATATGACACTTTTTATGGGGGGGGCACTGGGAATTGTACTCAGAGCTTCATGCTCTACCACCTGAGCCATGCCTCCAGCCCTTTTTGCTTTATTTTATTTTATTTATTTTGGGTCTGGTCATGGGGCCTGAACTCTGGGCCTGGGCGCTGTTCCTCAGCTCTTCAGCTCAAGACTAGCGCTCTACCACTTGAGCCACAGCGCCACTTCCAGCTATTTCTTCTTATGTGGTGCTGAGGAATCAAACCCAGGGCCTCATGCATGCAAGGCAAGCGCTCTACCACTGAGCCACCTTCCCAGCCCCTTTAGTTTGTTTTTAAGATAGGGTCTTGTACTCTTGGTGAGAAAACAGACATGCACCATCACACCTGGCTTATTGGTTGAGATGGGGTCACATTAACTTTACACCTCAAACCACAATCCTCTTAATCTCTAACTCTCAAATAGCTGGGATTATAGAAAGGCCCAACAGCATTTGGCCCAAAAGTGGCCAGTTGTTCCCCCCTTGGTCCCTGCACCACTCCCTCAGGTAAGTACAGAGCATAACCTTTTACCACCAGAACTGAAGTTACATTGGCATTAAGATAGAGGTGATTAGCCCAGGGCCAGTGGCTCACATCTGTAATCCCAGCTACCCAGGAGGCTGAGATCTGAGGATCACAGTTCAAAGCCAGCCCAGGCAGGAAAGTGCATGAGACTCTTATCTCCAATTAACCACCAGAAAACTGGAAGTGGTGCTGTGTTTCAAATGGTAGAGTGCTCACCTTGAACTGAAGAGCTAAGGGACAGCACCCAGGCCCAGAGTTCAAGCCCCCCATGACTGACAAAAAAAAAAAAAAAAAGAAGAAAAGAGAGTGGTAAACTACAGTAGACATTCATTGTCTAAAAACAGTGAATTCTGGTTCGGTACTATTCTATCAGATTCAAGAGAAATTTTGTTTTCCTGTACGAATAGACTGTTGAGGTAATTTAAAAAGGATCAACGGTATCACTGTACTCTTGTTGAGGAAGGGAGACAGGAAACAATATGGTATAAGTGGCAGAAACTGGATCATTCCAACTGAAAACAGAGGGAGTGGAATGCAATGGGAAACTCCAGGGGTGGGCTTCGAGCCTGGCTAGATCTGGGTTCTCAAATGATGTTCTCGAGAACCTTCCTCTCACCCCTCTGCTGGGCATTCCTGGGTGTGGCCCTTTGTGTCTGCATGTGATAACAAGAATTGGCCTCCAATCGCCTCTTTATTGGGGGATAGTCAGAAAAATCAAAGGTAGTACTGTCAGATTTCCCAGGGTGGCACTGCTGGTCAGTCATTATCATGTGCAGTGTTTGAAAATAAAGGATTGGGGGTGGGCAATGGTGCCCTCCACTGCGTACTTTTTTTTTTGGTCGGTCGTGGGGCTTGAACTCTGGGCCTGGGTGCTGTCCTTCAGCTCTTCAACTCAAGGCGAGTGCTCTACCACTTGAGCTACAGCACCACTTCTGGTTTTCTGGTGGTTTATTGGAGATAGGAGTCTCACAGTCTCTCCTGCCCGGGCTGGCTTTGAACCGCGATCCTCAGATCTCAGCCTCCTGAGTAGCTAGGATTACAGGCGTGAGCCACCAGCGCCCGGCTCACTGCGTACTTTTTCACTTCACTGTTGATGATCTTTCCTTAGCCCCCCTGAGAACTGGACAGCTGAGATGACAAAGGATCTGGGGCCTTTCCTGGCACTTTTCTCAGGAAGTGAATTACACTCCATTGCCTTAAAGGTATCTACTCTGTCTTTTCTTTCTTTTTGCTTTTGGTGCCAGTCTTGGGGCTTGAACTCAGGGCCTGGACGCTGTCCCTGAGCTTTTTTCACTCAAGGCTAACACTCTCCTACTTGAGCCACAGCTGTTCTTCGTGCATTTTTGGTGGTTAATTGGAGAGAAGATTGTCATAGACGTCCCTGTTCCCGCTGGCTTTCAACTGTGATCCTCAGATCTCAGCCTCCTGAGTAGCTAGGATGACAGGTGTGAACCATTGGCGCCCAGCTTTGACTTGATCTTCTTACCCACACAGTTTCCTGATATACTTCAGCAAACAGCATCCACAATGGCGGGGACACTGCCTCCTGCATTCCTCTGGGCTGTCTTTGAATCTGTCCGGAATAGTAGCAACAGGACCCCCAGTTTGGACCCAGTGTCTGGTGAGAGTTTCTGGGATGCCCCATCCCATGTCAAGGGGCAAGAATTGGGGCTGAGTCTCTGCTAGTAAGAGCCCTGTCTTACTTTTGTTTTTTTTTGGTCGGTCGTGGGGCTTGAACTCTGAGCCTGGGCACTGTCCCTCAGCTCTTCAGCTCAAGGCGAGTGCTCTACCACTTGAGCTACAGCGCCACTTCTGGTTTTTGGTGGTTTATTGGAGATAAGAGTCTCAAGGTCTCTCCTGCCCGGGCTGGTTTTGAACCGAGATCCTCAGATCTCAGCCTCCTGAGTAGCTAGGATTACAGGCGTGAGCCACCAGCGCCCGGCCCCTGTCTTACTTTCTGATGGAAGGAAAAGCAATAGAATGGTGAAAGCCACAAGCCAGTGGATGACCTTTCTGTAAAGGGATTTGAGGTCAGTGGCAGTCTGTTTGATAAGCGAATGCGCATAGCAAACATTTCAGGAGCATTGGCTTAGAGGCCCAGCATGATGTAGCAGCTCAATATGGCGGGCGAGGGGGATCGGCTGGCTGGATTTGAAGCCTATCTGTCCCTTCCTGGCTGTGTGACTTCGAGTCAGCTCTTATACCAATCTGTGCCTCCTTTTTCTTCTTTAGAAAAATGGAACAGAACAGAACCTAACAGAAGCCGTGGGTTATTGAAAGGATGAGTGGATTCACATCAGGAGGCAGGAAAATGCTCAGAAAGTTGTCTGATATTTTTTTACTGCCCTTCTAGTTCATCTACGAAGTGCACACTTGTTCCAGGCCTGAGGAAACAAATTTAATTAGAACCAATAAAAATTATAGGCCGGGCACCGGTAGCGCATGCCTGTAATCCTAGCTACTCAGGAGGCTGAAATCTGAGGATTGTGGCTCAAAGCCACCCGGGCAGGAAATTCTGTGAGACTCTTATCTCCAATAAACCACTAGAAAACTGGAAGTGGCGCTGTGGCTCAAGCAGTAGAACACTTGCCTTGAGCTGAAGAGCGCAGGGACAGCGCCCAAGCCCAGAGTTCAAGCCCCAGGACTGGCACAAAACAACAACGAAAACAATGTGAAGACCCAAGGGATTGTGGGAGCTAGCCTTGTGGGTATTTGCAGTCATGGCCTTCCAGGCGAGGGCTGGCAGACACCAGGGGTACAAGCAGGACAGGAATGAGGCCCGTGTGCTTAGAGGGGACACAAGACCAGGCCAGTGCTGTGGTGGTAATAGAGACCCCCCCCCCCCGCTTTGACATGGGACATTGAGCAAAGAGCCCCAGTCTGGCTGTGTCTCCCTTGGGTGACGTTGCTCTGTGTGTACTGTCTGTCCCCCATCGCTCTCCCATGAGCCAGGCACCATGAGTTTCTCAGTTCCTCTTTTTTCTTTCTTAAAATTTTTTTTGGGGCTAAGACTGGGACTTGAACCCCGTACCTGACACTGGCTGGCACTCTCTTACCACTTCTCACTTCTGGCTTTTTTTATTCTGCTGGTTCATTGCACATAAGAGTCTCTCAGATTTGTCTGCCTGGGCTGGCCTTGAACTGCGATCCTCAGATCTCAGCCTCCTGAGTAGTTAGGATGACGGGTATGAGTCACCAGCTCCTGGAACTCCTAATTCTGGGTTGGAAACTCAGATGTGTGGAGGGCTAGGCAGACACCATAAATAACAATGGTTCACATTTATTTATTAAGTGATTACTGTTGGCCTAGCTTGTGTAAGTGCTTTTTTTTTTTTTTTTCTTTTTGTGGTCGTGGGTCTTGAACTCTGGGCCTGGGTGCTGTCCCTCAGCTCTTCAGCTCAAGGCTAGTGCTCTACCACTTGAACCACAGCTCCACTTCCGGTTTCTTCTGCTTATGTGGTGCTGAGGAATCGAACCCAGGGCCTCATGCATGCAAGGCAAGTGCTCTACCACTGAGCCACCTTCCCAGCCCCTGTGTAAGGGCTTTTTATCACAGCCATCCAGCAAGGTGATTTGGTCTTCATTTCACAAGCGAGGAAATGGAAGCATACAGGGATGCACTAGCTTTGGATCTGAGGCTGACCCTGCTGATCACCACCAGCTCTTCTTGCCCAGGGGAAGCTCCATCTTTGTGTCCAAGGCTGTACAAACTATTGGCCCCTCCATAATTTTGTTACCCGGAAATGAAAATGGCTGAAGTGGAATTCAAGCTGGACCTTGATTCCTCAGTCCGATCTGAGAGGGGAAGAATATTACTCAGTAGAGAAAAATGGCATCTCCTTACATCCTCCTTGCTCCGCTCCACCCCTTTCCCTGTATCTCCCACGCCTCAGGATGCCATGGAAATGCCGCTCCCTCCTCTGATGCCATCTTCAGGTTGGCTGAAGCCAATGCCTGCTGGAAGGCAGAGGACCTGCTCTGCATGGAGGAGGACACGTTCCTTAAGAACGTAGAGCTGCTGGGGACCATCCGGGGTTTCAGCCACCCCCAGCTGATGGCTCTGAAGGAGAAGGCCATTCAGGTGAGGTTCATTCCTCAGAGAAGAATCCAACAGAAGAACAAATGCCCGGTCTCCCCGCGAACTCCTCCTTTCTGTGTGTGGACTCTGGGGAGAAATGTGTACCTTGTTACCATGTGGAAATTTCCCTGCCTGTGGCTCACGTGATGGCGTGCCAGCCTTTAGCAAGAAAGCCAAGGAAGAGTGTGAAACCATGAGTTCAAGTCTTAATACTAGTGCACATGTGCACACACACACACAAACACACACACACAAATCTTGGAAATAGAATTTCTGGGTGTAAGATAATAGATATTTATTAAGCTTTTGATAAATATATCTGAGTTACCATTTCAAAGACATGTACCAAATCATCAACAAATGAGGGTACCCTTCCCAATGGCATATATGAGCATTCTAGCTGAGGAGGCTGAGATTTGAGGATCGTGGTTTAAAGCCAGTCTGGGCAGGAAAGTCTGTGAGATGCTTATCTCCAATAAACTACTTAAAAAATAAATTAAAGCCAGAAGTGGATCATTGTTTTTCACCTATTGTTAATACTAGAGCCAACATGGTCTCTTGAATTGTTTTTTCTTTTTGTGCTTTTTTTTCCTCTCTCTCAAAGCTAGTGCTTGACCATTTTAGCTACACAGCTCCACTTCTGGCTGTTTGGTGGTTAATTGGAGATAAATGTCTTTAATTCTTGCCTGGGCTGGCTTTGAACTATGATCCTCAGATCTCATCCTTTTTTTTGTTGTTAGTCGTGGGCCTGAACTCTGGACCTGGGCGCTGTCCCTCAGCTCTTCAGCTCAAGGCTAGCGCTCTACCACTTGAGCAACAGCGCCACTTCCTGCTTTTTCTGCTTATGTGGTGCTGAGGAATCGAACCCAGGGCCTCATGCATGCAAGGCAAGCACTCTACCACTAAGCCACCTTCCCAGCCCAGATCTCATCCTCTTGAGAAGCTAGGATTACAGGCATGAGCCACTGATGCCTGGTTCTTTAATTGTTTTTAATGTCCATTTCTTTTTGACTGCCAGTGAACCTTTTTTCTACATGTTTATTTCTTTCTCAAATTTCCTGTTCATGTCTTTTCTTTGGAGAAAACAAATATTCATCCTTTTCACACATATATATATATATATATATATATATATGAAATATACATATACACACATATATGAATGATTCATTCTATGTTTGTTTTATGAACTTCTTCAGGCCACTATAAGAAAATGTCTCACACTGGATAAGTTAGAACAGAATTTGTTTTCTTGTGTGCTGGAAATTAGGACCTGGGTACTGTTGCTTAGGTTTTTCACTCAAGGTCGCTCTCTACCACTTGAGCCACAGCTTCACTTACAGCTTTTGGTGGTTAGAGAAGGGAGTTTCACAGACTTTACTGCTTCAGCTGACTTTTAACTAAGATCCTTGGATCTCAGTCTCCTGAAGAGGAGGGATTACAGGCATTAGTAATGGTGCCCGGCTAGAGCAGAAATGTCTCTTGGTTCTGGAATCTGGACATCCACTTTTAAGGCACAGGTGGATTCTGAACATATAGTAAAGTTTCTAATACATGCTATTTCTTGTCTATGCTATTTCCTTGTAGTATTCTCGCATTCTTGTGAGTCTTCATGACTTCCAAAGGCCCCTTTGTGTGTGTGTGTGTGTGTGTGTGTGTGTGTGTGTGTGTGTGTGTGTGTGTGTGTATGCCTGTCCTGGTGCTTGAACTCAGAGCCTAGGTGCTAGTTCCTGAGCTTTTTGCTTAAGGCCAGTGTTGTACTACTTAACCCTCAGTGCCACACAGAGAGATACTAGCAAATGCTAGCACTAATGTCTGATCTACTTCCTCCCACGTACAGGTCTGGGATGCACCTGCGCACTGGAGAGAGTACCACATCGTTGCCCTGGGGCGAACTGCGCTGGCTCTCAACGAGAGCGAGCTGGAACAGCTGGACCTGAGCTCCATAGATACGGTGGCCTCCCTGGGCCAGCAGACCGAGTGGACGCCAGGGCAGGTGGGTGGATGTCCCTGGGGCATGGCATGTCCTCCTTCTCTCTTAGTCTGTCCTTGAGATCTGTAATATTGCTAATAGCTGCTCACATCTCATTAGTGCTGGCACCTTTGAGTCTGATTCTCAGGACTGATTTTTCTTCTAGCTCAGTCATTTGTTTTTGTTGCTAAGCATTGTAATTTCAACTAGGTTTCACATTGCTGAGTGCTTGGACTTAGTTAAATTCCTTCAATTGGTCTTTGTTCTGGTCTACTTTCAACTATTTTCAAGCTCAAAAAGAAAAAGGAAGAAAGGAAGAAAGAAAAGGAAGGAAGGAAGGAAGGAGGGAGGGAGGGAGAGAGGAAGAAAAGGAAAAGAAAAAAGAAAGAGACACTGTATGAAAGGAAATGTTTGAGCTCTTTTTGAGCTCTTTCTTTCTTCCTTTCCCTCCCCCCCTCTGTCTTTCTCTCTTTCTTTTTTCCTGGGGCTAGAACTCAAGGCCTGTATGTTGTCCCTGAGCTTTTTAGCTCAAGGCTAATGCTTTACCACTTTGAGCTGTAGCTCCATTTCCGGTTTTCTGGCAGTTAATTGGAGGGTTTCTAGGACTTTCCTGCCTGAGCTGGCTTTGAGCTGCGATCTTCATATCTCAGCCTTATGAGAAGCTAGGATTACAGGCGTGAGCCACTACTGGCCTTTTCCTTCCTTCCCTCCCTCCCTCCCTCCCTCCCTCCCTCCCTCCCTTCCTTCCTTCCTTCCTTCCTTCCTTCCTTCCTTCCTTCCTTCCTTCCTTCCTTCCTTCCTTCCTTCCTTCCTTCCACTCTGTCTCTGTCTCTGTCTGTCTGTCTTCTGTCTCTCTCTCTCTTTTTTTTTTTTTTTTGCCAGTCCTGGGGCTTGAACTCAGGGCCTGAGCTTCTTTTGCTCAAGGCTAGCACTTGAGCCACAGCGCCACTTCCAACTTTTTCTGTGTTTGTGGTGCTGAGGAATCAAACCCAGGCTTTATGCATGCTAGGCAAGTACTCTATCACTAAGCCACATTCCCAGTTCCCCTGCCCCCTACCCCCCCCCCTTTTTTTTTTTCCTGTTCAGACACTTGGACTCAAACTTGGTATCTGATGTTTTACTCATTGGTTGGTGCTCTACCGAGTCACACTTTTAGCTCCTTTTATGGCAGGATGGTCTATTTTCTATGGTTATTCTTATTATTGAGTCCTGGCTTTCCCAGGTTCTGCTTAGTACTCCATAATACTCTGTTGATTTCAAAATCTTCAGCTCTGGCTGGTGGGAGTGTGAACTCTTTCAAACTCCATGTGAACTTGTCTGCTGCCTTTCCACTTTTTCTTTTCCTTCTCTTTCTCATTCTCTCTCTTTCTTCTTTCTCTCCTTTCTCTTTCTTTCCTTCCCTCTTTCTTTTTTCATATCCTATCTTTAAAAAAGTTAATTTATTAAAAAGGTGATGTACAGAAGGGATCACAGTTATGAGTCAGGTAATGAGTGCATTTCCTTTCATACAGTGTCTCTCTTTTTTCTTTCTCTCTCTCTCTCTTCCTTCCTTCCTTCCTTCCTTCCTTCCTTCCTTCCTTCCTCCCTCCCTCCTCTCTCTCTCTCTCTCTCTCTCTCTCTCTCTCTCTCTCTCTCTCTCTCTCTCTCTCCCCACCCCCCATGCCTATCCTGGGCTTGAATGCAGCCTGGGTGCTGTCCTTTCATGTTCAAAGCTAGTGTTCTACTGCTTGAGCCACATCTCCACTTCTGGCTTTTTTCGTGGTTAGTTGAAAATAACAATCTTGTGGACTTCCCTTCCTGGGTTGGCTTTGAACCGTGATCCTCAGATCTCCTGAGAAGTTAAGGTACAGGTGTGAGCCACTAGCACCTGGCTGCCTGCTCACTTTTTTTTTTTTTGGGTCCTGTCATGGGGCCTGAACTCTGGGCCTGGGCGCTGTCCCTCAGCTCTTCAGCTCAAGGCTAGCGCTCTACCACTTGAGCCACAGCGCCACTTCCGGCTTTTTTCTTTTTGCTTATGTGGTGCTTGAGGAATCGAACCCAGGGCCTCAGGCATGCAAGGCAAGCGCTCTACCACTGAGCCATCTTCCCAGCCCCCCTTCTCACTTTTTATACTAGGTTTCAGTATGACACTGCATGCATGTATATATTGTACTTAGAACAGAACACGTTTACCCCCCTCCCTGCCTCTTTTCCTCTCCTCCCTTCCCTCTTGTTAGTCCCTCCCCCTCCTGCCCACTTTCCTGTCTGTACTTGCCCATTGGTTGTCTACAGTTTTACTTCTTACTAGTGTAAATTAGGACTTGGAATGCAAGTAGCGTCTAATTTCTAGAATTTTCTCTGTATAATTTCCTTCTCTCTAGTTCTTTGCCTCACAAATGATGGTCCTCTGGCCTCTGAATTTAGACCTCTCTCTCTTATAAGTATTTATAGAAAAATGTAGTTGGGCATTTCTCTGAGGCTGCTTTTATGGAAAGATGTTCTCCACCTCCACCCCCACCCCCCAACACCCTTTGGTTGTGGGGCTTGAGCTAGCGACCTGGGCACTGTCCCTGAGCTCTTTTGCTAGTGCTCTACCACTTAAGCCATAGCACCACTTCTGGTTTTCTGGTCGTTAATTGGAGCTAAGAGTCTCATGGACTTCCCTGCCTGGGCTGGCTTTGAACTGCAATTCTCAAATCTCAGCCTCCTGGAGAAGCTAGGATTATAGGCATGAGCCACCAGTGCCCAGCTGGAAAGACAACATTTTAAAAGGTTTGATTTTATTTCTTGGGGTGCTACTGGTGATATTTATGCTGATTTAGAGTAGAGCCCGAACACAGAAATTGTATCTATAAAAGATGACTAGCACATATTTTTTGTTAAAAAATATATGGTTAGACATGCATGTTTTATCACGTAATAAATATTTATTGAATATATTAATGCGTAAGCATGCTGATCTTAGAGGGTCAGTGGAACTCTCTCGTCGCTTGGGAAGTGTTGGGGTGGACGGTGAGGAAGAATGCTTTACTATGTTTGTGTGTGGTGAAATTTTGCCTTTGGATTTCATGTCTTCCGCTGCCTGGACCCTGGGTTTGTCCTGGTCTTCCTCTCACTCTGTGACCTGGGATGAGACTCTTGGCAGTAAGCAAGGACATTTTTAGGGTTCACCTCCTGTTTTGTCCTTTCAAGGTTAGTACAGGATGCATCCTGTGGTCCAGTATTTGATACAGTTACTTCATGTGTTTTGTTCTGTTTTTTAGTTGTTTATGGGGGCTATAACCCATGATGGTGGCTATTAATTAATTAATGGCCACAATCCAATGGCCATTAATTCTTCATGGGCTACGGAAGTTCCCCCTGAATTCTAGCTGCTTTTATTGGGAGAGATGTGTGTAGTGTTTAGTCCACTTTCTTTTTTTACCATTCTTGGCACTTGAACTCAGGACCATTGCATCATCCCCGAGCATTTTTTTGTTGTTGTTGTTGGTCATGGGGCTCGAACTCTGGTCTTGGGCGCTATCCCTCAGCTCTTCAGCTCAAGGTGAGTGCTCTACCGCTTGAGCCACAGCACCACTTCTGGTTTTCTAGTGGTTTATTGGAGATAAGAGTCTCACGGACTTTCCTGCCCAGGCTAGCTTTGAACTGTGATCCTCAGATCTCAGCCTCCTGAGTAGCTAGGATTATAGGTATGAGCCACTGGCGCCCGGCTTTCTCGAACTTCTTTTGCTGAAGTCCAGTGCTCTACCACTTAAGCCACATCTCTACTTCTGGACTTTTTGCTGGTGAATTGGAAGTAAGCGTCTCATGGACTTTCCTGCCTGGGCTGGCTTTGAACAGTGATCCTCAGATCTCAGCCTTCTGAGTAGCTAGGATTATAGCTAGGATTACACTAACTCTGGGCCCTGAGGTCACTTTTGGTACTAGGCTTCTATATATATTTTCTTCATTCTTTTTTTACTTAATTACTGAATTTTGAGGTACTGGAATTTGAACTTAGGGCCTACACATTTGATCTATGGCTGAGCAATTCAACATTTCAGTTAATGAGTACAATGCATTTTTTGAATTTCTGATGGAGTCTTTTTTTGCATTTTAAAAATTATTAAGTAGTTGTACAAAGAAGCTTCAATTCCCTCAGTTGGGTTATGTGTGCAATGCTTCTAGACCAGTATCACCCCTTCCATTGCTCTCCACCATCTCTTCCAACCTCACCCATCCCTTCAAGTTACCTGTTTCCATTTTCATGTGATAGTGACATGAGCCATTGGTACCAAGCTGGGTTACTTTCTTACAAGATGAGAGAATTAAACGCAGCACACAGACGTTCCTGCACTCAGACACACTGTATAATCTCGTGGTTCTGTGACTCTGAAACTAGTTTTGACTAGTTTGCAAAGTACTGCATCATACTTCTGGTGTATATATTAAAAGGATTCCATTTGCAGTCTCGAAGAAACAGAAAAAAAAAACCCCACATCCAACTTGCAAACTAGAGAATCGCTTTCCCTTTTGCACCCATTTTAATTTCCAAGGGATGGCAGTGAGATTTATCAATATGTTGGAGAGGATATGAAAACCTAACATTTGCATATATCATTTGCAGTCAGCTTCTCAACTTCAGCTCCCAATCAAACCTTTAAATGCAGGATTTCAGATTAATAGTCAGACCTGGAGGAACTATATTAACAAATAGTTCAACTTAAAAACCAATATAAGGGTGTGTGGGGGGGGGAAACTATTCCAGAATCTCGAGAGATGAACAGAGAGATTGAAATCTTTCAGCTACTCATTTTTCACTGGTTAATATTGCCTAAAAGCGTTGGTATTAATTGTCTGGGAATCATTACGTATACACTGGTACAGCCATTCCGGGAGCTACGTTTTGACTTATCACTTTGCAGTCTGAGTAGTTCATTTTCTGGGTTCTAATGGCAAGAACAATTTAATACCCCATCTTCAAAGTTATTTGATTTGAGTTGTAATTCTGCACTTTCGTTTTCAGATGGGCATGCCTTCTAATATGGGAAACACAAATTACTATGAGTCCACTAGTGACTGAATAAGACAATTTGAATCTCCATCTTCTCTCCGTAGCCAGTCTTGCTCACTGGCTGAGTACAGGCTCGGAGGTCCCACAGTTCGGTTTTCTTTTCTTGTTCAGTTGTGGGGCTTGAACTCTGGGCCTGGGTGCTGTCTCTTAGCTCTTCAGCTCAAGGAGAGCTCTCTACCACTTGAGCCACAGTGCCATTTCCGGTTTTCAGGTCCTTAATTGGAGATAAGAATCTCACTTTCCTGCCTGGGCTGGTTTTGAACCACCATCCTCAGATCTCAGCCTCCTGAGTAGCTAGGATTACAGGTGTCAGCACTGGTGCCCAGCCTGGTTTTTTTCTTTTCCCTTTCCCTTTCCTTCTCTCCCTTGTCTTCCTTCCTCATCCTTCTCCCTTCCTCCTTCTCTCTCTCTCTCTCTCTTTTCTTCCTTTCCCCCTCCCTGCCTTCCCTCCCTCCCTCTCTCTCTTCTTTTCTTCCTTCCTTCCTTCCTTCCTTCCCTCTTTCTTTCTTTCTTTCTTTCTTTCTTTTTCTATCCTTCCTTCCTTCCTTCCTTCCTTCTCTTCCTTTCTTTCCCTTCCTCCCTCCCTTCCTCCCTTCCTTCTTTCTTTCTCTTCCTTTCTTTGCCACGTCCAACTTGCAAACTAGAGAATTGCCCTTTTGAACCCATTTTAATTTCCAAGGGATAGCAGTGAGATTTATCCCTTCCTCCCTCCCTCCCTCCCTTCCAGCACTCTACTACATCTTCTCTTCTGACTTTTTTTTTTTTTTTTGCTGGTTAATTGTAGATGAGTCTCATGATCTTTCCTGCCCAGGGCAGCTTGAAACCACAATCCTCAGATCTCAGCCTCCTGATTCGTTAGGATTACAGGCGTGAGCCACCAGTGCCCGGCTTACTGTTTTTCTCACATTGTGACACTGACTTACTTCCTCTCTCTGTGATTCAGTTGCTCATCTGAGAAAGAGGGATGCTATTCATATTTAGCGAATCAAATTATGATGAGGATTAGATGAGACGGTGTGTATAAGGTTGTCCAAGTAGTACAGCACCCAGTAAGCATTCAGTACATGTTGACTAGAATTATTTTGGATGTACACTCCCATTCAATGGCATCTGAGTCAAAGCTGAAAATACCCCAGAGAATCTCTGAGCTTCCAACTGAGCAAGGCAACTTGACCTTGACTGCTATGAATGATCTGCATAAATGTGGGGATTCTTTCTCCCTGAAGACAGTCTAAATTATGAAGGCCTCAAAATGAAGCTGTGGCTGGGTGCCAGTGGTCATGCTTGTGATCCTAGCTAGTCAGAAGGCTGAGCTCTGAAGGAAAAGGTAGGAAAAGTCTGTGAGATGCATCTCCAGTTAATCAGCGAAAAGCCAGAAGTGGAGCTGTGGCCCAAGTGGTAGAGCTCCAACCTAGTGATAAAGCTTAGGAAGAGAGCATCCTGGCTCTGGGTTCATGCCCTAGTACTGGAAAACACACACACACACACACACACACACACACACACACACACACACACACACAGTTGTATGGAAGGTCACTACTTCAGGTCACACTCATTCCCTTACTCAAACAGTACTTCTTGGGCTCATGGTATGGGACAAGGTGTGTTTGTGAGTCTGCTGTATACATACACATCAGGAGTGATGGTGAGAAATTTGAAAATTGTGGTAAGTGATTCAGAAACTGATACTTGAACTGAACTAAAACATCCAGAGTGACTGAAATCTGCACAGACATTTTGGATGAGGAAAGGCAGAGCAGCAGGAAATTGTAAGGCCTGGCTAGAAAGTCAAGGAGACAGATGCTTGAAACATCTGGATCCTGACGCAGAACCTGCAAGTCTTAGTGACCTGAGGGCCTAAGAGTTTCTGAAGGACAGAAGCTAGCACTCATCTCTTATTTTCTTCCTAGGCTCGCTCCATTCTGAAGGCATTCCTGGAGGATTCCGGCTGTGGTATCCAGGACCTGAAGAGCTTTCATTTAGTCGGGCTTGGCACCATCCTGTGTGCCATGAATAGCACTGAAATTTCACTTATAAAGATCTCAGAATTCAGGTAAGTGAAATACTATCTTTCAGAATGGCCAATGACCCATCCATCTATCCATTCATCCATCCTCCATCTCCCATCCATCTATAATCCATCCATTTGTCTATCCATCCATCCATCCATTCATTCACCCATATACTATTATCTGTCTGCCCATCATTCATCTATCCATCCATCCATCCATCATCCCTCTACCATCTATCCCTTTATTCATCCATCCATCCATTCATCTACCTATCTACTATCCATCTGTCTGCCCATCATTCATCTATCCATTCATCCATCTATCCATCATCCACACACCCACCAACCCTTCTACCATTCATCTGTCATCCATCCATCCATCTATCATTCATCCATCTGCCCACCCATCTTCCATTCACCCACCCACCCATGTATCATCCATCCATCATCCCTCCATCATCTCTCCATCATACCATTCATCTGTCCCTTCATCCATCCATCCACCAACCTATCTACTATCAATCCATCCACTCACCTACCCATTTACCTATATATCTACCCAACGTCTGTCCATCCATTCATCCATCCATCCATCCATCCATCCATCCATCCATCCATCCATCCATCTATTTTACACCTTCCTATGCTTTGCCTCTTTGAGTAAGATCGGGAGTGGACTGAGCTGGACCCCTTGTGGTACTGAGACTGCCCACCTGCTCATTTGTTTACATCATATGTCTCCCTTAAATTTTTTTTTGTTGGTTGTGGGGTTTGAACTCTGGGCCTGGGCACTATCCCTGAGCTCTTCAGCTCAAGGTGAGCGCTCTACCATTTGAGCCACAGCATCACTTCCGGTTTTCAGGTCCTTAATTGGCGATAAGAGTGTCACAGACCTTCCTGCCTGGGCTGGTTTTGCACCGTGATCCTCAGATCACAGCCTCCTGAGTAGCTAGGATTACCAGTGTGAGCCACTGGTGCCCGGCTCCTTTAAAAAATTTTAATTGTTATAATAAAGGTGATGTACAGAGGGGTTACAGTTATGTATATCAGGTAATGCAATGTCCCCCCTTCCCTTCTCTCCCTGAATCAGGGTGGTGGTGGCCAGAATTGGTACCCTGCTCTGCAGCAGACATGTCTTGGTTGAGTTTAAGAGAAAGGCAGAAGCTGTATTTGGCCACCCCGCTGAATGGACGGCCTCTGTTCTGCAGGAGCTTGGGACAATTGCAGGTATGAGGTGCAGAACATACACACTCCCATCTCTTTCCCACACCTAGATCTGGGAGCAGAGTGAACTCAAACACAAAGCTAAGTAACAACGCGTGGCCGGGTGTCACAAGCACCCATGAGCTACCTTGTGTCGACTGGATTTCATGACTCGAATTTGCAAAGGAAAGTTTCACACTATCACAAGTCTGCGTGTGTGTGTGTGTGTGTGTGTGTGTGTGTGTGTGTGTGTGTGTGTGTGTGTGTGTGTGCTGGTTCTGAGGCTTGGACTCAGGGTTTCATGCTCTCCTGTAGCTTTTTTTGTTCAAGGCTAGCATTCTACCACTTGAGCCAAAGCTCTACTTCCAGCTTTTGGGTAGTTAACTGGAGAGAAGAGTCTCATGGACTTTTCTGCCTGGGATGGCTTTGAACCACAGTCCTCAGATCTCAGCCTCCTGAGTAACTGGTATTCCAGGTGTGAGCCACTGGCGCTAAAGTTCTGCTTTTTAAACAGGGTCTCCTGGTGGGTCCATACACACTGGCATAGAATGGGCTTTAACTGGTTTCTAAACTGGTTGATCCACCATCTCAGAGTGTGGGAGTGGAGCCTCTTTCTGGGCATCCATTTTGCTGTGGGAGCAATGTCAGGTCTGGTGAAGGAACTTGAGTCTGCAGGGTAGTTTTCCAGGCCTTTTGGAGGGGTGATGCTTGAGCCATGCAGATCTGTGTTTCAGTAACTATGAACTAAGCCAGCGGAGTGGCATGACCTGCATCCTCTGGTTTTCTCCCCAGCTGCTTTGTCTAAGGAAGAGCTCCAAGGTCTCCACAAAGAACTGATGCCATATTTCCAGCCATCAGCCATACGAAGCCTTCCTGCTGAGCTGTTCCAAGTAGGTGCAGTTCCACACAGGGAAACGAGGCTGACTCACGTGGTCGCACAGGGAGCAGGAGACTGGCATGTGCTTCTGCACTTGGGAAAGGCTTCATGGTCAGGACCTGGGGAGACTTGGGGAGTTTTAAAAATGTTTAAAGGGGCTGGGAAGTTGGCTCAGTGGTAGAGCGCTTGCCTTGCATGCATGAGGCCCTGGGTTCGATTCCTCAGCACCACATGACCAGAAAAAGCCAGAAGTGGCGCTGTGGCTCAAGTGGTAGAGTGCTAGTCTTGAGCTGAAGAGCTGAGGGACAGTACCCAGGCCCAGAGTTCAGGCCCCATGACTGAAAAAAAAAAAAATGTTTAAAACATCTAGGCTCTGGTGGTGGCTCACAACTATAATACTAGCTACTCAGGAGGCTGTGATCTGATGATTTTAGTTCAAAGCCAGTCCAGGCAGGAAAGAAAGTTCATGAGACTCTTTTTTCTTTTTTTGGTGCCGGGATCTTCTTTAGCTCAAAGTTGGTGCTCTACCACTTGAGCCATCGCTTCACTCTGGCCTTTTCTGAGTAGTTTATTGGAGATATAAGTCTGCCCTGGGCTGGTTTTGAATCACAATCCTCAGACCTCAGGCTCCTGAGTAGCTAGGATTGTAGACATGAGCCACCAGCTCCTCCTCCTCCATTATTTTTATTTGACAATGCTAAAAACAGAGAGGTTACAGTTATGTTAATCAGGCAAAGAGTACATTTCCTTTTGACAGGGTCACCCATGAGACTCTTAGCTCCAATTAGCCACCACAAAGTGGAAATGGAGATGTGCCTCAAGTGGTAGAGCAACAGCCTTCAGTAAAAAAGCTAAGGGACAGTGGCCAGGCTCTGAGTTCAAGCCTCAGTATCAGAGTGTACAACACATACACACACACACAATGTAAAATATTTAATTTGTGATCTAATTATTTTTATAGCTACCCTCTCTTCATAGCAAGTGACACTGATTTCCTAGTTACAGTGTTGTGTCAGGCTCATAAACCCCCTTCGGGATAAATGCATTTTAGAGTTAAGTTTCAGGCTAGCTGGGTGCTTGTGGCTCACTCCTGTAATCCTAGCTACTCAGGAGGCTGAGATCTGAGGATTGCAGTTCAAAGCCAGCCTGGGCAGAAAAGTCCCCATGAGAATCTTATCTACAATTAACTACTCAAAAATAGGAAGTGGCACTGTGGTTTAAGTGGTAGAACTAGCCTTGTGCACAAAGACACTCAGGGCCAGTGCCCAGGCCCTGAGTTCAAGCCCTGCAACCAACAAAAAAAGGAAAAAGTTTCAGGTTTTGAGAAGACCACTTGTGCATACAGTAGGATATCTAACACCTCCATTAACACCTCCAGCAGCATTTGAGACAGCAATTGTAAGCAAACACGTTACTGCATTTTGTGAAGAAATCAGTGACAACATCACATCTATTCATTAAGTAAGTTTTGTCTTAAACTTTGGGAAAAAAGTACAAGTCTCTGTGTTCAAACTCTAGTACTGCCAAGAAAAAGAAAAGTATAGCAGGATGTTAGAGGCCCTTCTAGAAAGGCAGAATGCTGCCATCCCATCTGGAAATAGCTACCATGTCCTTTGAATCTGAGCGACTCAAGAAACCATCTTGTTCAGAGTCCTCAAAGAGGGCTCTGTGAGGCAGATTTTTCCCATTTCTGCTGACCACGGCAGACATCACCAATGGATTACTGCACTTCCTTCCCCCCAGGGAGACCTTGTGAACTGCAAGAAATAACCTGTCAGAGTGAGATCACCATGGCTGTACTTTAAGACCTCTGATTATGGCAAGGCAGAAGTCTCAATTTGGAGCATAACTGTCTGGCTTTGAAAATCCCTCCACACCTTATCTTCTTGTAAGAAGTCTGGGGTTCTGATGTTACACCTAGCTGGAATTCAAACGTATTGTTTTCCTTTGTCTTCACCCAAGGCCTGCAAGTTCCATGTTTGGGAATGTCCTTGAATCTTCTTTCCCTGTTTCCATGCTCAGTCCTGTAATCCTACTTCTCAGAGGCTGAGATCTGACAGAGCCAGCCTGAACAAGAACGTCTGTGAGACTCTGATCAGAGTGGTAGAGCCCCAGATTTAAGCTAAAAAGCTCAGAGCACCCAGGCTGGGAGTTCAAGCCCCAGGCCAAGGCACCAAAAAAGAGGAGCACAAATGGGTGCGAAGTTGCAGACGGTGGGCAGGGCAGATAACCAGGGCTTGGGAAGCCCAGGAGCCCTTCCCCTGCTGAGCCTGTTGCCCCCTCCGCCCTGCAGGAGCTGTCGCCGGCACAGATCGCCTCCCTGGGCCCCGAGAACGCGGCCGCGGTGACCCGGGCCCAGCGCCGGCGGCTCAGCGCGCCGCAGCTGCAGAGCCTCGAGCGGGCGCTAGATGGCGCCAAGACCCACTCCGGGCCGGACGCGCCCGCCAGCGCCAGCCCGGGCCGCCCCCCGGCCTCTGGGGCTCCTGCAGGTGGGCCGCACCCCTTCCCGGCCCTCCCCGGGCCCATGCTGCAGGGCCCAGGCTAGGAAAATGCCAGAGATTTCGGGCGGGGATCTACACCCCCGAAGTCCCCTAGCAGGCTCCCCTTGTGATTCTTAGCTCTCTCCGCCCAGAGTGGATCCGATCAGAGGCTCTTCTGCACCCCCTCTGCCCGCTGCTCATCCATTCCAGTCCGGGCCTGGGCGCAGGGAGGTGGCGGGCGGGACAGGCCAGGCCCTCCTTGGAGGGGCAGAGGGTGATCTCGTCTGATCAGACCCGGAACGACCCTTCCCAGGGAGCCTGGGGTCCAGGCCCATCTAGATGGGGAGTTGGGGGTGGTGGTGGCTGCCATTCCTGCCTTTTTCTCCTTCCTTCCCCCTTCCAGTGTCCAGATTCCTCCCCGCCTCTCTTTCCTTCTCTTTTCTCCCCCCACTTCTCTCAGAAAGGGATCCAAACTGGGAAAGAAGTAAAACTCTCCCTCTTTGCAGATGACACGATCCTGTATGTAAAGAACCCTCTAGATTCCTCTCCTGAGTTACTTGAGCTGACCCAAACTTTGGCAAAGTAGCAGGGTATAAAATTAACCCACAAAAATCAGCAGCTTACGGGGCATTGGTGGCTCATGCCTTTAATCCTAGCTACTCAGGAGGCTGATAGCTGAGGATTGTGGTTCAAAGGCAGCCTGGGCAGGAAAGTCCAGGAGACTCTTCTTTCCAGTAAACCACTCAGAGAAAGTGGAAGTGGCACTGTGGCTCAAGGGATAGAGTGCTAGCCTTGAGCACAAAGAGGTTCAGGGACAGTGCCCAGGCCCTGAGTTCAATCCCTAGGGCCAAAAACAAAAACAAAAAAACCCAGTAGCTTTTCGATACTAAAAGTATGGAAAGTAACTCCATTAGTAATAGCTTTAAAAAAAATACCTAAGAATTAACCAAAGATGTGAGGGACCTCTATTGTAAAAACTTAAAAAGTCAGAAAAAAGAAATGGGAGCAGATCTAAGGAAATGGAAAAACCTTCCACGCTCCTGGGTTAGAAGAATTAACATCGTGAAAATGGCACTACTGCCCAAAGCTATTTACAAATTCAATGAAATACCCATCAAAATCTCAACAACATTCTTCAATGAAATAGAGAAAGCAATCTGGAAATTCATACAGAATAATAAAAGACCCAGAACAGCAAAAAACAATCCTTAGCAGGAAGAACAGTGTTGGAGAAATATCAATACCAAACTTCAAACTCTATTATAGAGCTGTAGTAATAAAACCAGCTTGGCACCAGTTCCTGTCTTCTGTGAGAAACCCTGGCAATGGGGCAGAGAGACAGTACCATCCTGTCCTCCGTTAACTCAGTAGGTGACAGTGAAGCAATATGTTAGAGAAATGAGCCTGGGGACAAAGGGTAGGGGTGTGTCAGGACCCCTTCCCAGATGTGTTAGACTGCACCCCAGTGAGCGAGCAGGAGGAGAAAGGAGAGGAAAGAGAACTTGGGGCATGACTCCTTCCTTCCTGCTATCCTGACCTGACCATCTTGCCATTCACCTTTTGCCACCTCCACCATGCCTGCCACCAGGATTGCTTGCCAACAGGAGCCAAACTTGTTAGTGTGTTATTATCAACTTCACACTGAAATACAATACACGCATGGTCTTTTGGAAGGACAGTTAAGTACATACCATGGAGGATACCTAAGATCTGAAACGTGAAGTCAGGAAATCTTTCTCCCTGCCAGACACTCCAGTTACCGCCTTCCAGTGCATCTGGGCAAGCAGATGCAGTATCCTCTCTGCATTTTCACAAAGTTTATTCCAGCTGGCTGCCAGGGGTGTGCACCTGTCATCATAGCTATTCAGGAGGCTGAGATCTGAGGATCCCGGTTTGAGGCCAGCCTGGGAAGGAAAGTGTGTGAGACTCTTATGACTAATTAATCAGTAAAAAGGCAGAAATGGAGGCATGGCTCAAGCGGTAGGTAGAACACCAGCCTAGAGCAGAAAAGCTGAAGGACAGTGCCTAGGCCCTCAGTTCAAGCCGCAGTGCACACACACACACACACACACACACACACACACACACACACACACACACACACACACACACACACACACACACACACTTTTTTCCCCATCTGCACCCTGTGTTTTTTAAAATTTTATCCAGGGATACAGTCTGGAGCTAGATGCCTATACCTGATCTCTGCATTTTCTAGCTTTAGGGTCATACCATACAATGTGTAAGCAGATTCTATAGATGGTACTTCAATTCTATTTTATTTTTAATTAGCTATTTTTTGGGGGGGGGTCTGATCGTGGGGCCTGAACTCTGGGCCTGGGCACTGTCCCTCAGCTCTTCAGCTCAAGGCTAGCACTTTACCACTTGAGCCACAGCACCACTTCCGGCTTTTTCTTATGTGGTGCTGAGGAATTGAACCCAGGGCTTCATGCATGCAAGGCAAGTGCTCTACCACTGAGCCACCTTCCCAGCCCCCTAATTAGCCATTTTTTTGTGTGTGGCCATGACAAACAATGGCACAGCTGACAACCTAGAGAATTTGTATTTGAGTCTCTCTTGGATAAACTCTTCCTAGAGGAATTGCTAACTCTAGGGCGCACGCGCTTGTAATTTGGTTAGACATTGTCAAAATCCCTTCAGAGAGGTGGAGATAGTCTTTTCTGGACCAGCAGGGTCAGAAAATGGCCAGAATCCTAGGTGGCCTCCTCCCCTCTCCCCTCCAGCCCTTTGCCAGGTGCTTTTCTAGGCCACACCTCTCAGCCACTCACCCGTGAGTGAGGCTTAAAATGGAAAATCCTGGCATGGTGGCTCACGCCTGTCATCCTAGCTACTCAGGAGGCTGAGAGCTGAGCCTCGAGATTGAAAGGCAGCCCAGGCAGGAAAGTCCATGAGATGCTCATGGCCAGCGAACCAGCGAAAAGCTGAAAGTAGAGGTATGGCTCAAGTGGTAGAGAGCCAGCCTTGAAAGAAAAAACCAAGGGAGCGTGCAAAGTCCCGAGTTCCAGCCCTGATACTAGCACCCCTCAGAAACAAAACCCAACCCAACAAAACAAAAGACAACAACAAAGAAAGCAAATGCTTGGCTTCCTCTGGACCAAGTCGGACTCACCAGGGATCATCCAGATTTTTCGCACTTTAAGCCAAGTGAATGTTATGATTAAGGCTTTTGCAACTCACTCCATGCATCCGGGTGCTTTCCCCTTGGGATACAGGGCTCCCATTTAAAGTTGACGTCCGCAGGCTGGAGGTGTGGTGGGACCTGGGAGCTGAGTGTTTGCCATGGTGTTTGCTTTCAGGAGGCTTCTCATCTTGGTGTCTTCGGTTGGGCTGTTTCCTGCTGCTTCTGATGGCCAGGGCTCTGTGTGAAATGGATTCAGCACTCCACTTTTTGGAGTCTCAAGAAGCTGGCCAAGGTTTTTAGGGACAGTGGGTGCTTCAGATGACATGGGAGACCCTTATCTGAGCTCAGAAGCTGAACCAGGCAGGAAGATCCTGGGGGCCTTGATATGTAAAAAGCATGTCATGCAAACAATAATTAGAAAAAGACCTTGCACAGGCCCGCCTGTCTCTGTAGTATGGTGCTTTCCAATGTCACATTTTGAACTCTTGCTTTCTGGCTTGAGAGAAGAAGGAGGAGGAGAAAAAGAAGAAGAGGAGGAGAAGAGGAGGAGGAGAAGGAGGAGGGATGGATGCCGGCAAAGGCAGCTTTCAGCCAGGGCCTGATCTGGTTTTTACCTGGCTTAATTTCACCTCGATGGTGCTCCAGGCTGCACTGGTGTTTTCTTTTCCTCCATCCTTAGCAGAGCTGAAATAAATGAATCTCTCAACAAAAGCCAATATTCCTGCCTGATTACTGTGACTAATTGATGTGATGGTGGGCACCACATTTGCTTGGAAATTAAAACATTTAACATGGCTCAACATTAAATCAATTTTTAAATACATTTTCCAGATGCCTTCTATTTCCTCGGGAATCAACTGGATGGATGACTGTGGAGGGATCAGTTAAAATTTCAAAATATTCAGGTTTCGGGGGAAAAGGGGAAAGAGAGAGCAGGGACCTGCCCTTCTGGTTTTAAGGTGTTTTGAGGCTTAGTGAATGGGTTGAAGTTTAAGAAAAAGAAGTATTTCAGATATGTTGGCTACAGATGGCATCCTGGCCCAGCAAACTCAGTTCCCCTGGCTAATCCTTCTGGAAGGAGGTTACTTCTAGAAAGTTCCAGGATGCCCTCAGGAAATCAGCCAGGTAGAAAACATGGCAGGCAAAAGGATCTCAGGCGACAGTGGTGGATGAACCCCTGGTGTTCATCAGGTGACAGGTTCACCTCCTGGATCTCCTGCCATCCTCAATCCGCCTCTGTGTGCATGAGCATCCCAGTACTGAGGTTTGAACTCAGGGCCTGGGCAATGTCTCCTAGCATTTTTGCCCAAGGCTGGCAAGCTACCACTTGAGCCAGAAGTTCAATTCTGACTCTTTGGTGATTCATTAGTGATAAAGAGTCTCATAGACTTTCCTGCCTGGGTTGGCTTTGAACCTTTATCTTCAGATCTCAGTCTCCTGAGTAGATAGGCTTACAGCTGTGAGCCACCAGTGCCTGATCAATACAGATCTCATTTTGTTGGTAAAAAGGAAAACTACTCATGGTCTTTCACAGGAAGTGGATGGCTTTTTTTTTTTTTTGCCAGTTCTGGGCCTTGAACCCTGGGCCTGGGTGCTGCCCCTAAGGTCCTTTTACTCAAGGCTAGCACCCTACCATTTGAATGAAAGTACCACTTGAGGCTTTTTCTGTGACTAATTGGAGATAAGAGTCTCATGAGCTTTCCTGCCAGGGCTGGCTTTGAACCATGATCCTCAGATCTGAGCCTCCTGAATAGTTAGGATTACAGGCGTGAGCCACCAGCATCCGGCTAAATTTATTTTTAAAATAGCTTAGGAAACACTGAAACGAGTTGTAGGCTGGTAGATTGTCAGCAGCCACCTGGCTGTGAAGGACAATTAAGAACCGGAAGTGTGGAGGGTGTGGCCTTGGGTATCGTTCCTAGTTTTGTTTGCTTTTCTTTCATCCTAGCAGGAAAGTAGCAGTGGAAGGAGCTAGTAACCCGGCGCCAGCCATCTGAGAGTCAGCCCGCAGTCCTGGGAGCCATTTGAGATTATTCTAGATGAGAGGAATGATTGGGATGTAGGTCAGAAACCACTGTCAAGAGATGACGAGTCAGGACTGGTGACTGACACCTGTAATCCTACTTTCTCAGGAGGCTGACATCTAAGGATCCTCTTTTAGGGAACCCAGCTCAAGCAGAAAAGCCTGTGAGTCTCTAGCTCCAAACAACCCAGATGAGAGTGTGAGGCTCTGAGTTCAAGTCCCGGAACACGTCCACATGTACACACATACACACATGCACACACGAGCAAGACACTACAGTTGTGTCGCTAGTAGTGTGAAGCAACTCAGGAGAAAAATTGTCTTTGTCACTGGTGACCTTCGGTTGTTCCAGATTATCCCAGGCTGGAAAAACTGGGGACAGGAGCCAGCATACAGGGCCCCGAGTCTGAGAGAGGGCAGGAGCTCTGTTTAGTAGGCCTTTGAACCCTGACCTCTTCATCTCTGTGGGGTGCAGCGCCCCTGGAGCAGGGACACCTCTGATAAGTTAGATCAGAGAGATCCTTGAGTCCCAAGGCCTCGGGCGCTGGCGAGAGGCCAGCTTGCTGCACCAAGCAGCTAATTGGTGATCGCCCGAGGCAGGAAACAAATCCAGCTCAGGGCCTGCGGGCGCCCCAGGGGTCCAGGGGTAAAATGCTGAGTCCTTCTCCTGCAAGGGGGGCGATGGGTCACACAGGGCAGATCCTGACCTACTCACCTTTCAGAGCCAGCCTCCATCCTCCCCCACAGCCTGTCCAGCCCAGGGGCAGGCAGCAAGGTCACCTGAAGGGCAGTTCCCATGTGTGGCTGTGGGCCCTGATTCTAGTTGGGCAGGACCTGGCTCATCCTGGTTGTTAAGCATTTTGACTGTCACCCCAGCTAGATCCTTTTCCACTGAAGCAAAAGGGGACATCTGGGTCCCCTCTGGATGCTGAGCCTGGTTTGATGGGGAGGGCTGGTCCCCAGGGCACCAGCCATAGCTTGCTGGCCCTGATGGGTTGTGTGGCCAGAGGCTGTAATTGCTACTGCGCATGGGCGCCTGTGTGGGTGTGTGCGCATGCGTGGGCCCAGGGGACTGTGTTTAAGGAAGGTACTGGTGGTGAGCTAGAATTGCAAGATAGTGTTAAGTACGTTGCATGTCTCTGGCTTTCAAAGTTCTCTGTCCACTCCTGCGTCATGAGGGCCCTGGAGGCTCACTTGGCACATCTCTGCCTGCACAGCCAAGGAGATGCCACGCGCATCTCACCTGCTGAGCTTACCTGGTCCCACTCCAGTTCCAGACATTTTCCTGCAGATGGCATCACTGCATTCTTCTCTATAGCTGCATACTATTCTATTGTGTGTGTGTGTGTGTGTGTGTGTGTGTGTGTGTGTGTGTGTGTGTGTGTGTGTGTGTGTGTGTGTGTGTGGTATTTTCTTTTTTGCTTATAGGTAGAATCTAGACCTAAATGATGATGGTGATGATGATGGTATAATCTGATTGTAAAATGGGTTGTGCTGGAGAGGTGAATATTATAGAATTATGTTCTCTCTCTCCCCCCCCCCCCCCCCGCCCCGTCTGTCATCCCTACCTCTATATAAATTGCATAATGAAACAAAATAAAAAACTCTTGAAGAAAAATGGGGGGGGGCAGGGAAGCCAAGTGCTAGTGGCTCATGCCTAAAATTTAGCTACTCTGGAGCCTGAGATCTGAGGATTGGGGTTCTAAGCCAGGCCAGGTAGAGGAGCCCAATTATTTCCAATTAACTACAAAAAAAAAAAAAAAGCCAGAAGTGGAGCTGTGGTTCCAGTGGTAGATTGCTAGATTTAAGTTGAAAAAACTCAAGGACAATGCCCAGTCCGTGGGTTGAAGCCCAGGACTGGGGGTGAGGAGGAGTGAGAAAGAGAGAGGGGTTAAGAAAGAGCAATATATAGGAGGGACAAAGGGTGAACAAATGCAGCAGTGGTACTCACTAGACACGAGGTTGAAAATGAACTGTACAACTTGTGGGTGCGGATGGGAGAAAATAAATTGGGAGAGAGCTAGGGAAGGGGTGACATTGTCCAAAAAGAAATGAACTCTTTGTAAGGTCCATTCCTGGATGGCGAACAGACCTCGCCCAGTACCTGCGTTACCTAGGCAACTGGGACACCTGGAAGAGGTCACATCTGAATCTGATGTGGCCACACCTGTCTCCCACCTGGTCCCACCTCTTACCTGGTCCCACTTCCCTTTACCTGGACACACATTTCCCCGCCCCTACCCTATATAAGGCCTAACCAGGGGCCAGATGCTCCCTTTTGCCAGCCACGTGGAGTGCCAACCTTGCCTGGTCCCAGCAGGTCTACTAAATAAACCTACCTCTTACCTGAATACCACATGCGTGCTGGTGCTGTTCTTACTCGGCTACCTCTTTTTAAAAAACCTAACACTCTTCACCTGACTTTTGTAACTATAACTCTTCTGCATATCACCTTTAGAATAACAATAAAATTGAAGAAAAGGAGACATTAAACCAAAAAGGAGCATGTGGCTCATGTCCACAATCAAAACGACTCAGGAGGCTAAGATCGGAGGATCAAGGTTCAAAGCCCAGGCAGGAATGTACATGAGACTCTTATCTATAATTAACCACCAGAAAACTGGAAGTGGAGCTGTGGCTCAAAGTAGCAGAATGCTAGCCTTTAGCCAAAGAGCTCAGGGACAGCACTCTGGCCCTGAGTATAAGCGCTGCAACTGAGAAAAAAAGAAAAAAAAAATGGAAAGAATATAACTGGGCACTGGTGGCTCTCACCTGCAATCCTAGCTACTCAGAAGTCTGAAGCCAGTTGGAGCAGGAAAGGCCATGAAACTCTTATTTTAAATTAGCCACCAAAGCTGGATGTGGAACTGTGGCTCAAGTGGTATAATGCCAGCCTCGAGCAAAACAGCTCAGGGACAGTATCTAGGCCCTGACTTCAAGCTTCAGGACTGGCACCAAATCAATCAATCATCAAATCAATCAATCAGTCATGAGTAATACAGAGGGAGTGAATTTGCTTAAAGTACATTATATACATGTGTGTAAATATCACAGTGAAATCCCTTTGTATATATAACTTATGATAATGAACAAAGAGGAGGTAAAAGGAAGAGAAGAAAGGATGTGTGTTGGTGACCCTTGGCCACCTCTTTTCTGGCCAGCTGGGCAGAGATGGATGAGCTATCTGAAGCAGTATGAATTGGGCTGGGGAATTCCCTCATGGCCCAGAGGCTCTCTGGGACATCTTTGCTTGGAGTTGGGCTATATGAGTCTTCCCATAATCCTGCATACCTCTCAGGATGATATGAGCAAGCCTTTTCCCATGAGGCTTTGCAGTACACCTCAGAAGCCATTTGGGCTTTGGTCAGGGCAGTGAGAGCAGATACAACCTATTAGATCAACAATGTCACTTATTTGTTTAGTTAATGTTTATTTTTGTGCCTTTATGAGGCTTGAACTCAAGGACTCAGCTCTCCCTTGGCTTTTTCACTCAAGGCTGATGCTCCACCACTTGAGCCACAGCTCCACTTCTGATTTGTGCTGGTTAATTGGGAACAAGAGTCTCACAAACGTTCCTGCCTGAGCTGGCTTTGAACTGTGATCCTCAGATCTCAGCCTTCTGAGTAGCTAGGATTACATGCGTGAGCCACTGGACTAATGCCTGGCTTGCCATCAGCAGTTTTCTGAGTGACTGAACTTTGAGAAACAGCCTTTTCTTCATGTCAAGGGATGTGTGGACCAATTTGAACTCCACCCTCATCTAGGAGCTATGCCCCGTGGAGCCTCAGCCTACCCGAAGACATCTATGCAGAAAACAAATTCTTGTTATGGAAATCCATTGGAGTTAGTATTTGCTACTGCAACAAATGCTGACTTATACATCGTGTTGTTAACCTGCCCTTCTTCACATTCTATGAATCAGATTGTATGGATTTTCCCCCTCTTGCATTATTGCACTTTCCATCATCTACACAGCACCCTATGGCCATTTGTTAAACTTCTCTGCTGGCCTGGAATTGCAATCCTTCTGATTTCTTCCTCAAGTGTAGTTAGGATTGCAAGCATCATACACCTCACCTGGCCTTTTGGATCTTAAGTGTCTTCCAAATGCAAGTGTGTTGAAGGCTTGGTCCACAGCTGAGGGTGCTCTTGGGAGCTGGTAGAAAGTATAGGAGATGGGTGAAGTGGAAGGTGGTTAGGTCACTGGGGTTTGCCTTTGGAGTGAATATTGGGACCCTGGCCCCTCAGTCCCTCTCTTTATTTCCCAGCTATCTTGAGGCCAGCAGCCTTGTGATGCAATGTGCTCCCTACCGCCATGTTCTACATTGCCATAGGCCCAAAGACAACAGAGTCAGGGGACCATGGATGGAAACCTCTGTGAAATAACCTGTCTTCTTTATAAGCTTCTTATCTTAGGTTCTTGGTCACAGTGACGGAAAGATGACGGACCCAGGATTCTAGTTCTAAACATACAGCCAGAGGCTACTTTTTTCTTTCAGTGGAGACTTTCATTTAATTTAAAAGCTGGTTTATGTTTCTCTGTGTGAGTTTTGAATATCGATTCCTGAGAGCCTACAGAGGCTGCTCATTCCTAGGAGAATTTTTATGACTTCTGCTTGTTCACAAAGAGCTCCTATGAAGCATCTGGGAGGATCACTCAGGCTCATGTACTTTGCACCAGCATCTCCAAATCAACTCTTACTCAACTCCACTCTGCCCAGATGGCCTGATTAAAGCTGTGAGTCTCTGGCTTCCTGCTGGGATGGAGGGACTGAACACCCAGCAGGAGTTTGGAGAGTAGAAAGAAAGGTTGGGCTAGTTCTTATACTGCCTGACCAGGGCCGACAGTGGCTCAGACCCTTCTCAGAAGCCACCAATCACCTTGATAGTCTCTGGTCCTGAGGCTTGACTTAGGGCCTGGGTGCTGTTCTTTAGCTTTTTCACTCTTGGTTGACCCTCTTACCACTTGAGCCACACCTCCACTTCTGGCTTTTTGCTAGTTGGAAGGTCTGCCCCAGGACGGCCAGGTAGATTCTTCCTCCTCCTGACTGAGTCTCTACCTAGTTCCTGTGTCACCTAGGTAACTGGCACACCTGGAGTCAGGCACCTCCCCCTTCTCTGAGATCACATCCTGGGCCACACCTGGTCTTACCTTCCATCAGACCCAGGCTGGGAAGTTACCTCCTCCCCACACCTGGCTGTATCTTCTCCCTGCCCCTTCCCTACTTAGACTCAGGCAAGACCTTGGCCTATGCACCTCCACCATACACACTAGGGCAGCAGTTTGGTAATAATAAAGCTTCTCTTCCTGCCTGAATACTGCGTGGTATTCGCCTCATCAGCTACCTAATTAAACCTACCTGTTTAATATACCTTACACTCGATAATTGGAGATAAGCGTTTCATGGACTTTCCTGACTGGGCTGGCTTTGGACCTCAATCCTCAGCTCTCCGTCTCTTGAATAGCTAGGATTATAGGTGTGAGCTGCTGGTGCCCAGCTATTGGATCTGATTAACTTCTTTGCTGAGGTCACCGAGATGCCAGCCTCTTTCTGCGGGTGTGGGCAGGAGCAGGGATTGACCCTGTACTTAATGACTCCACAGTCAATTCTCAGAGGAATCCACGTAGTAGCGGAAATGATCCAGCCAGCTAAGAATCTCCAGTTCCATTGGTCAAGGACAACAGTATCCCAGCAGGATTTCTGTAAATTGCTGCCCCTGAGCTCTTCCTAATTACCCTGTATTTATGAACTCATTGGCTTTATTGTGAGTCTTCTCAAACAATCCATTTATAAAAAAAGTTCTGGGGAGGGCTGGGAAGTTGGCTCAGTGGTAGAGCGCTTGCCTTGCATGCCTCAGGCCCTGGGTTCGATTCCTCAGCACCACATAAGCAAAAAGAAAAAAGCCAGAAGTGGTGCTGTGGCTCAAGTGGTAGAGTGCTAGCCTTGAGCTGAAGAGCTGAGGGACAGCGCCCAGGCCCAGAGTTCAGGCCCCACGACCGGAATCCCCCCCCCCAAAAAAAAGTTCTGGGGAGCAGTTGTGGTCAATGGTCTCTAAGATGGAAGTTCGAATCATTCCTAACTCCTGGTCTAGAAACTTTCTTTTAATCCTGGTCTAGAAACTTTCTTTTAATCCGCTTAGTACAGTAAATAAAAGGGTAGAATTGCCAGGCACTGGTGGCTCACACCTTTAATCCTTGCTACTCAGGAGGCTGATACCTGAGGATCACAGTTCAAAGTCAGCCTAGGCAGGAAAGTCTGTGAGATTTGTGTGAGTGTGTGTGTGTCGGTTGTGGAGCCTGAACTCTGGGCCTGGGCGCTGTCCCTCCGCTCTTCAGCTCAAGGCTAGCGCTCTACCACTTGAGCCACAGTGCCACTTCCGGCTTTATGTGCTTATGTGGTGCTGAGGAATCGAACCCAGGACCTCATGCATGTAAGGCAAGCACTCTACCACTGAGCTACCTGTCCAGCCCCTCTGTGAGATTTTTATCTCCGATCTATCACCAAAGGGGCGCTGTGACTCATAGTGGTAGAGTGCTAGCCTTGAGCAGCAAAGCTTAGGGACAGTGTCCAGGCTCTGAGTTCAAGCCTTGGTATCAGTAGGCACACACACACACACACACACACACACACACACACACACACACACACACACACACACACACACACACACACACACACACACACACACAAGTAACCAGCAAAAAAAGCCAGGCTGGGGCTGGGAAGGTGGTTCAGTGGTAGAGCGCTTGCCTTGTATGCCTGAGGCCCTGGGTTCGATTCCTCAGCACCACATAAGCAAAAAGAAAAAAGCCAAAGTAGCGCTGTGGCTCAAGTGGTAGTGTGCTAGCCTTGAGCTGAAGAGCGGAGGGACAATGCCCAGGCCCAGAGTTCAGGCCCCATGACCGGACCCCTCCCCCCCCCAAATAAAAGCAGGGTGTCTGGGTATTGGTGGATCAAACTTTAATCCTAGCTACTAGGGAGGCTGAGATCTGAGGGTCATTATCTCCAATTAACCACCAGAAATGGTGCTGTGGCTCAAGTGGTAGAATGCTACCCTTGAGTACAAAGAGGCTCAGAGACAGTGCCCAGGCCCTGAGTTCAAGCCCCAGGACTGCAAAAAAAAAAAAAAAAAAAGCAAAAAAAAAAAGCCACTGCTTTGGATAGAATCTCCAGTACAGTCCTTCCTCCAGGATGAAGACTTGGGACCAGTAATTGGAGCTTGGGGCTGAGTATATGCCGCTCTCATTATGTTGGCCAGTGCCTGTGTGCAGTGCACACACAGATCAACTGTGCCTAGGGACACTGGGCACCCGCTGTTCTTTATTATAAAGTTCAGCACTGGAGATTTAAATCAAGTTGATTATATATATATATATATATATGCCATCCTTAGTGAAATGGGCAGGTATTATCTTCCTCAATGAGGATCCAGAATCTTTGCTTGATGTTTGCTTAACTGATAACTTAGAAGCCTTTCTCTCTCTCTCTCTCTCTCTCTCTCTCTCTCTCTCTCTCTCTCTCTCTCTCTATCAGTCATGGGGCCTGATTTCAGGGCCTGGACACTCATTTTTTGCTCAAGACTTGTGCTCTACCACACTGAGTCACAGCACCATTTCCATTTTCCCGGTGGTTAATTTGAGATAAGAGTCTCTCAGACTTTCCTGCCCAGGCTGGCTTTGAACCTTGATCCTCCAATCCCAGCCTCCTGAATAGCTAGGATTATAGGCATCAGCCACCAGTGCCTGGCTCTTAGAATCCTTCTTAAAGAAAGAATTAAATTATTTGATTGAATGGGGCCTTGTGTGATATTTCAGTTGTGTGTGTGTGTGTGTGTGTGTGTGTGTGTGTGTGTGTGTGTGTGTGTGTGTTTGTGTGTGTGTGTTCTTAGGCTGACTTGGAAATTGACATTTGAATATATGTAAGAAGAGCAAATTTGGTTTCAGCAACTGTTATTTGTTTATTTATTTGGTTTATAAGTGCCTACAAGATGATTTCTCCCCCAAATAGTTTAAAGCATTTTCTGGTTTAGCTCTGGGAATAATGTTTTTCTTCATTTCAAAGATATAATGTTTCTGCTAAGAAGAGAGAAAGATAACAAAGATAAGAACCTTTGGGCTCTTTGAAGACAAAATGATATTCTGAGTTGGATATTCATTAGCATAAGGAGATAAATCGCTTAATCTGGGCCTTGTGATTTCAGGTTTGTTTATTTAATAGAGTTCTTTCCTTAGACTTAAGATGCAGGCAGGATAACTTTGAAGAGCAGGTTTGAGATGGACAAAAGCCATTTGAGTTTGAAAGTCTTCTCCTCTCCTCCTCTCCCCTCTCTTCTCCTTTCTTTTCCCCTCTTCTCCCCTTTCTCCCTTCCCCACCTCTTTCCTTTCTTTTTCTTTTCTGCTAGTACTGGGGCTTGAACTCAAGACTAAGGCACCGTCCCTTAGTTTTCTCACTAAAAGCTGGCACTCTACCACTTGACCCACGTGTCCATTTCTGGCTTTTTGCTAGTTAATTGAATAAGAGTCTCAGGGACTTTTCTGCCCGGGCTAGCTTAGAATCTTAATCTTCAGATCTCAGCCTCTTGAGTAGCTAGGATTGTAAGTGTAAGCCACCAGCACCAGGCTCAGCGAATTTTTGCAGTTGCGTTTGGCTGTTAAAATGATGACTCTTATTTTGAAATAGCTTAAAATTCACAGAGTTACAAAAATAGGGCCAAGATTTTCTTGTCCATTATTCCCTTCCCTCTGTGATATTTACATAACCCCATTACATTGTCAAAATCCGGAAATGGATGGTGGCATAATTTTATTCCAATTGATTTTAAGCTTTATTTATTTATTAATTCATTAACTGATTTAACTAGGGAGCAATCCAGAAGCAGCTACTGCAGACCTTACAATTTCCTAGCCTGTGACAGTGCATTGAGTCTCTATGAAAATAGCCAGCAGCTCATTAAGGTAGAGACAAGGATTCCAGGACACTAACTTTTTTTGAAGTAGCCAAAGATGTTATCCCTTCTTGCGAACTCCTCCTCCTCCACCACTTCCTCTACTTTCTCCTCCACTTCCTCCTTTTTCCCTGATCCTAGGGTTTGAACTCTGTACCTGAGCTTTCCTGTTCAAGGCTAGCACTCCACCACCTGAGCCACAGCTCCACTCCTGGCTTTTTGGTGTTTAGTTGGCACTAAGAATCTCATGGACTTTTCTGCCCAGGCTGGCTTTGAACTGTGATCCTCAGATCTCAGCCTCTTGAGTAGCTAGGATTCCAGGTGTGAGCCCTTCAGTGCCTGGTTGGGAACTCTTTCTTGGCAATTACCTATGACCGTGACAATGAACCAGCCAGAAAACCTTGTTGAGTATAGGATGTTTTATTGATGTGAGAAAATGCATGGGACCCCTGATGCGGATGGGAAAAGCCACAACTAGCCAACCCTTTGCCATCCAAAAAGGTGATTCAAGAGACTCAGAAAGATGGGCATCGAATGAAGAAGATGGTACAAAGAACACCATTTATCATGCCTTCCAGTGACCTTCAAATGGAAAAGTGATTTTAGTTCACAGATGAGAAAACAGAGGCCTACAGGTTTTGGAAGATCATGGAGACTGTTGGACACAAGTGAGTTGTTCCATGACATTTTTTTTCTTTGTATGTGCCAGTCCTGGGGCTTGAACCAGGGCCTGGATACTGTCCTTGAGCTTATTTTTGTTCAAGCCTAGTGCTCTACCACTTGAACCATAGCTCTGATTCTGGCTGTTTTGCTGGTTAATTGGAAGTAAGAGTCTCAAGGACTTTCTTGCCTGGCCTTGCTTTGAACCATGATCCTCAGATCTCAGCCTCCTGAGTAGCTAGGATGACAGGTGTGAGCCATCAGCGCCTGGCTTATATGTCCTGTAAAGCTGCAGTTCACCAAGAAGGTGTAAGAGCTTTCAGCCAGCACATGCTGTGGGCTGAAGGACACTCCCCTGAATGAAGCCCCACACTATGGCCTAACAGCTCCTCTGAGCGTGCGCTGGTGACCGTGATCGTGGATGAATGTTCCGCACAGCGCCCACCGCAACTGGCACTTGAGGAGTGAGCAGCATTGTCAATCTTGAAAGCACAAGCTATTCTTAGATGCTTATTTTTATAATCAGTTTTATTATGGAGTTGCTAAAACGAGCCCAAACCTTATGTCTCTCCATCGAGAAAAGTCTGAGCACTGACGGCAGGAAACTAAATACTGGCAGTGATATTCAAAACGACATGTGTGACTTGTGAGCCAAACACTTATTGTTATTATTTGCAAATCTAAAGAAACCTCTGGGCTTGGAATTGTCAATTTGAAGTGGAATCACGCACAGTTAAAAAATGGTTAGGCAGATGCCAGTGCCTCATGCCTGCCTGTATCCTAGCTACTCAGGAGACTGAGATCTGAGGATTGTGGTTCAAAGCCAGCCCAGGCAGGAAAAATCCACAAGATTCTAATCTCCAATTAAAAAAAAAAAAACTACCAAAAAGTTGGAAGTGGTACAAGTGGTAAAGTGTTATTCTTGAGCAAAAACAGCTCAGAGACAATACCCAGGCCTTGAACTCAAGCCCCAGGGTTGGCACCCCCCCCCCCAAAAAAATTGTTTGTCTCTTCTTTCCTGGTCAGTTTTGAGTCACCATGAAAGAAACTTCATGTAATAAAAAATTAATAGTAATTAGAAGTGGTAATAGGGGGGAAAAGTAGTAGTAATAGAAAAAAAAAAGATATACTAATAGAAAACTTGCAGGAGGGGTTGAAGTTATTTTGGGTCAAGGAGAGGCGGCCATGTTGAAAAAGGTGTCCTTTTGTGATTCCATGTGATGGATTTTAGATCCAGGAGAGCCCTGCCTTATAGTGGGAGAAGGGAAGAATCTGGCAACGTGCCTATAAGCATTAACCTTATAGCATGCCAATTTACCCAATGCTGAATGGTCTAGCATTTTATTTTATTTTATTTTGTCTGGGTATTGGGTCTTGAACTCAGAGCCTCCTGCCCTGGCTTGGCTTTTTCCCTCAAGGCTGGAACTCTACCCCTTGAGCCACAGCTCCACTTCCAACTTTTTTTCTGGTTCATTGGAGATAAGAGTGTCATGGACTTTCCTGCCCAGGCTGGCTTTGATCTGTGGTTCTCAAAATCTCAGCCTCCTGAGTAGCTAGGATTACTAGCAACTGGCTCAGTCTGGCATTTTTAATATGATATATGCTTTTTTTTTCTAGCAAGTTTCGATGTTTGCTGTTCGGTTCCAGAAATGTATTGCCTCTAAACCTGGCCTCCAATACCTAGAAACCTCAATACAAGCCGAGCTTCCTGATCTTGATCGATCGAGGTGACAGTGTTTCACTGATAATAACCTCACAGACAATCTCCACTTGATTTTTCCTAATGGCCAGCAATTTAGACAGCCATCATAATAATGAAGCAACATCTTTAGTGATGCTTTTTAGAGAAGGTGTGTAAAGAGATGTTCAGGGAAAATTAAAGAAGCACCAATGGAGCTGGGTGCTGGTGGCTCATGCTTGTCATCCTAGCTACTCAGGAGGCTGAGATCTGAGCTCAAAGTCAGGCCAGGGAAGAAAAGTCCATGAGACTCTAATTTCCAGTAAATTACTTTAAAAACTCCAGAAGTGGCACTGTGGTCTGGCTGAAGTGGTAAAGCACTAACCTTGAGCACAAAGAGGCTCAGGGACAAAGGCCAGGCCTTACTTCAAGCCCCAGGACCAGCAAAACAAAGCAAAGCAAAACACACACACAGAGGATCTTGCATCAAGAATTCTCAGTTCTCAGACATGGTGGCCAACTCGATCATTGAGCAGGTAACTGGCAGAGCACCTGCGAAGTGTCAGGCATACCCAGGCTTGGTGCTGGGTATGGAATAGTTTTCATGGTGTTCCGAGGAGAGCAAGGGAGACAGATAGGAAACAAAGAACCTCACAGCTAGGTATATAATTACGCATCGTGTTGCATGCATGAGCAAAGAGTAGCTGACTCTGTGAAGTGTATGAGATACCTCTGTGGAGAGTGGAGGAAGTAGTGTTTAAACTTAGATCAAAGAAGTTAAGAGTTGGCTGGTGGACCAGAGAAATGAATGAGTGCTCTTGTAGACTTTCATGCCTGGTCTGGCTTTGAACTGTGATCCTCAGATCTCAGCATCCTGCACAGCTAGGTTACAGATCTGAGCTACTACCAACCTGCCCAGGACATTTTGTCTGTGTGTGTGTGTGGAGGGTGGGCTGTGGGGCTTGAACTTAGGCCCTGGGCACTGTCCCTGAGCTCTTTTGCTCAAGGCTAGTGCTCTACCGCTTTGAGCCACTGGTGGTTCATTGGAGATAAGAGTCTCATAGACTTTCCTGCTTGGGCTGGCTTCAAACCATGATTCTCAGATCTCAGCCTCCTGAGTTGTTAGGATAATAGGTGTGAGCCACCAATGCCCAACTGCCCAGGACATTTTAAAGTGGAAACGTTAGTAACAGGACTGTCTTTTTCTGGGTGCACACAGACTGATTATTTGCGAACTCCCTCCTGGGTTGCAAGTAAGAAGGCAAAGCTATCTTCAGCACCCTGGGTTTCCCAGTGAGGTGCTGCCCAGGGTTTTTACACAACAGCTTAACTTGTTTGGAGTTGCAAAGCTAATACCCTCACCACAAGCTGAGCTGTGAACAATCCCAGACTTGTCTATATTATAATTTGTTTGTTGGGCCTCTAGGGTGTCTGGAAAGCCTGTTCCAAATGCTCTGTCACAACATACAAGCATTTCTCTCTGGAGCATTTTCATAGCAGGGTTGTCTCCTCTTCTTCCCCTTCCTCCTCCTCCCTTCCTTTCCTCCTCCCTCTCCTTTCTTCCTCCTCCCCTCTCCTTTTATTCTTGTCAGTCCTGGAGCTTGAACTCTGGGCCTGAGTGCTATTCCTGAGCTCTTCAGCTCAAGGCCAGTGCCCTACCATTTGAGCCACAGCGCCACTTCTGGTTTTCTGGTGGTTCATTGGAGATAAGAATCTCATGGACTTTCCTGCTTGAGCTGGCTTTGAACAGCGATCCTCAGATCTCAGCCTTCTGAGGAGCTAGGATTACAGGTGTGAGCCACCAGTGCCTGGCTCCCCTTTTTGTGTGTCAGTATTGGGGCTTAAACTCAGGATCTGGGCACTATCCATTAGCTTTACTCAAGTCTGGTGCTCTACCACGTGAGCCACACTTCCACTCCTGCTTTTATGAGGGTTAAATGGAGAGTTGGAGATTTGCCCTTGGCATTCTCTCTGGTTGTTTAGAGATTGCTTCCTCTTAGCCTTTGCTTTTAAATGCAGCGCCGCAAGGCTGAAGCACTGAGCACCAGTGTTCTCTGCCAGCCCTGTGCTCTGCCAGGGGGTGGGAAGGAGGAGGGAATCCTATTGGCTTAGTCTTCCAGCAAGGGCTCCAGACCCTGGCAGGGGCAGTAGATGGCAGAAACATTGCTTCTTCCATTGTTTCTTCCTCCACATGTCTAGAATCAGCTTCAGGAGCATCCTGGTTTTCAGAGGATCACCCCAAATAATGTGATTTCCTAGTGTCTAAAACCCTGGTGAATCTCCCTCTGCTCTTTTACAGTAGCGACTATGTCATCCAGTCAATGTTTGCATTTACTTAAGTGTTCCTTTACATCTTTTGGTCTATCATGGGGCTTGAACTCAGGGCCTAGGTGCTGTGCCTGAGCTTTTTTCGCTCAAAGCTAGAGTTCTACCACTTTGAGCCACAGGTCCGCTTCCCAGTCATGGTTAACCGAAGATAAGCGACTCACAGGCTTTCCTGCCAGGGCTGGTCTTGAACCATCATCCTACATCTTAGCCTCCTGAGTAGCTAAGATTACAGGTGTGAGCCACCAGCGCCCAACTCCCTTAGTATTTTTTGGTGGTGGTAGTAGGGTTTGAACTCAGGCCCTCAAGCTTGGTAGAGGCCCTCCACTACTTGGCTCATGCCTCCAGCCCTTTTTGCTTTAGTTATCTTGTGACTAGATTCTTGCATTTGTGTCCAAAGTTGACCTTAGACAGTAGTTGTACCTATGGCTTCTCGTATCATTGGGATGAAGGTGTGCTCCACTATGCTTGGCTTGTTTTATTGAGATGGAAGGTCTCACTAACTTTTTGCCCAGGCGGGCCTCCAGCCACAATCCTCCCAATTTCTGCCTTCAGAGTAGCTGGGGTCACAGACATGAACCAGTGAACCCACATTTCCTTCCTTCCTTAGCTCTTCTGTAATGTTTAAAAAATCTGAAACAAGCCAGGCGCCAGTGGCTCACGCCTGTAATCCTAGCTACTCGGGAGGCTGAGATCTGAGGATTGAATTCAAAGCCAGTCCGGGCAGGAAAAGTCTGTGAGATAATTATCTCCAATAAACCACTCAGAAAACAAGAAGTGACACTGTGGCTCAAGTGGTAGAGCGCTTGCCTTGAGCTGAAGAGCTGAGGTACAGCACCCAGGCCCAGAGTTCAAGCCCTACGACGGACAAGAAAAAAAAATTCTGATAAGATAAACTTGTGCAGGTTTTGCTGTGTTGCCAAAATCTTATTTCTTCATTTAAATTTTAAACATTTCTTTGTGCCAGTACGGAGGCTTGAATTCAGGGCCTTGGTGCTGTCCCTTAGCTTTTTATGCTCAAGGATGATGCTCTACCATTTGAGCCATAGCTGTTCTTCTGGCTTGTTTTTTGGTGTTAAATTGGAGATAAAAGTGTAGACTTTTCTGCCCAGGCTAGCTTTGAACCAGGATCCTTAGATCTCAGCCGCTTGAGTAGCTAGGCTAGCAGGTGTGAGCCACTGGCATCCAGCTCCAATTTGTTTTTGAACATTGTTTCTTAATGACCATAGTCTCAGCAGTATCAGAACAAAGCACCTCAAGGCAATGTCCTTGTTTTCAATTTCCCCTGTCTTTTCCTGTGTTCAATCTGCATTAGGTTGCTAGACTCTTCTTTCTCTGGTGACAATGTAGAGATCAAAGACCAGACCCAAGAAGAGTGTAGCAGGATGGGAGGTGTTGGATAGGGGAGTGAGGGAAGCCTGTAAGAAGCACTATGTAATAACACTGGGCCTGGGACAACCAATGCCATTTCCTCTTGCTTTAGTGACAAGGAATTCAAGTGGTCATTTATATTCCAAGCAATCCCAAGTCGGTCAGAGTGACATCAGACAGTCTGGTGAGGACACCAGTTCTTCAAGTCAGAGACTTTCCAGGGAGCCACAGAGCGTACCCCGCTTGATGTGTGTTCCCCTGGAAAGTGTGCACCTGAAATGAGGTTTGAATGACATGCAAATGAGCAACATGCAAATGACACAGAACGGCCACTCAGGGCAGATGCATTGTTAGATGGATGAGCAAAAGCAAGCTTCAGGAGTGCCCTCCATGAATGACCCTTGGAGTTGGGGGTGTGCCCTCCGTGAGTGACCCTTGGAGTTGGGGGCGTGTCCTCCGTGAGTGACACTCAATGTCCTGAGCTTTAATTTTATTTCACATCTGAGAGAAAAGTCGAGGTGGGTGAGCGGCAGACAGGAGGAAGCGGCCATAAAGAACTACTTTATTTATACCTGAATGGGACAGGCAAAACGTTTCAATTTAGACATTTGGTCCTTCACGCAGATTTCTTAATCTCTAGAAAGATCCTGGTGTGCTGGAATTTTCCGGTTGAATGTTTTCCTTTAGGAAACAATCCCTTAGGACCAGAGGTCCAGAGCGAGAGGCGAAAGCAATTCAAAGCCATTGGTTTTCTAAGATAGCGAACATAGCGAACAGTTCCACTTGAAATGATCGCTGTGCTATAGAAAAAAAAGGATTCCTTGATTTCTGCACTGATTTTTATCTTTTTGGAATTTTTTTCCCCCTTACCCAACATCTTAAAAAGGACCAGACTTGCTATGCATTGGTAGGTATTCCTGAGTGACTTACCACCAAGTCATTTTCCAAACATTGTTTTCTTAATTATTGAAGTTTGGCAAGCATAAAGAAGCACAAGAGGGCAGCTTCCTAGTTTTCCATTTCTGAATATTTTTTTTTATTGTGAAAATACTGTACAGAGGGGTTACAATTACATGGGCAAGATAATGAGTGCATTTCTTTTTTTTTTTTTTTTTTTTTTTTTGGGGTCCGGTCGTGGGGCCTGAACTCTGGGCCTGGGTGCTGTCCCTCAGCTCTTCAGCTCAAGGCTAGCGCTCTACCACTTGAGCCACAGCACCACTTCCGGCTTTTTTCTTTTTGCTTATGTGGTGCTGAGGAATTGAACCCAGGGCCTCGAGCATGCAAGGCAAGTGCTCTACCACTGAGCCACCTTCCCAGCCCCATGAGTGCATTTCTTATCAATCACTGTAGCCTCCTCCTTTGTTTCTCCTTCCCATCCCTTCCCATCCTTCCCCCACCCCCCTACCTGACCCTGCCCCCCCCCACCAAAGTTGTAAAGTTCGTTTTTCCACATAACGACTTGTACATCTCATTGTTGCAATGGATCCACCTGTATTCCTATTTAAACGATTTGTTTTTCCCCTTCCCCTCCACAAATTATACCGACATCAAATACAGTGAAAGCAGGGGTTATACTGTGGGGGAGAGACATACAAAGCAACAAAGAAATCATCTTATAAATGTGTTAGAAACAATCACCTGAAAGAAAAAAAACATTTGAATACATATCTTAGGGTTCATTTCCCTAACATCAACTTATCAGACCGTTTCTGCTTGACTCAGACATATACTAGTTATTGCAAATAAGGGAAACCATGGGACCTATGTTTCTTTGGGCCTGGCTTACTTCACTTAATATAATTTTTTCCAAGTCTTGCCATTTCCTAACAAATGGGGCAATGACATTCTTTCTGATGGAGGCATAGAATTCCATTGTGTATATATACCACATTTTTTTGATCCATTCATCTACTGAGGGGCATCTGGGTTGGTTCCATATCTTAGCTATGGTAAATAATGTTTCAATAAACCCATTTCTGAATATTTTTGACTTGTTCCATTTTTCCATCTTATATAGATAAGAAGTTCCCAAGTCCAACTCACTAGATGCATTCATTCATCCAGAAACACATTTCTACAGGGTGTTCAGAAGGTGTAAGCTTCTTCCTTAAGTTGGAAATGTGTGTGTGTGTGTGTGTGTGTGTGTGTGTGTGTGTGTGCGCACACGCGTGCTGGTACTGGGGCTTGAACTCAGGGCTCTTAGCTATTTTGTTCAAGGGCTACAGTTCCACTTCTGGCTTTTTGGTGGCTAGTGGATATAAGAATCTCACAAATGTCCTGCTCTAGCTGGCTTTGAACTTTGATCCTTAGATCTCAGCTTCCGGAGTAGCTAGGATTACAGGAGTGAACTACTGGTATCTGGCTGGAGGTGTTTATCCATAGGTTTTCATTCACCGCTCTTTCTTTGGGGCCGGGATTTACTGATCCAAGGATTTGAACTCAGGGCCTCTCACTCATTGGGCTGGCATTGTACCATTGAAATCACATCTCAAGCCTAGTTATTATTGGAGCTGGTGTGGAGTAGACATTCCTGCAGGGCGAGTTTTGCCTTGTGGTCCTCTGGATCCTCCTGAGTAGATGGGATTGTTGTCACGAGCCACCAGCGCCGGCTTCTTCACTGCTTTGCATTGGGAAAGCTTAGCATCGAGTCACACGAGCTGTCTGACATCAGCACAAGATGCAATCTGCCATTCAAATGGAAGGTATCATTTAGGGAAAAATATCTGTCTCTTGCACAGGATGACTATCAGATTTACACCGAGTCAGACATGCAGAGGTGAGGAACCTTTTTTTAATTTTGCAAAGGGCCATCTGGATATTTGTCACATCGTGTGTGGATCATACAAAATGCTCACACAGCCGAGGACTAAGGTGCGGTCTCTCAGGCAGGCCCTGGGTCCAAGCCCTTTCTCTGAGATGGCCTGGATGGGGACGGAAAGCCTCAGTTGGCTGGCAGGGTCGTCACCGCTAGATGTGGTTATGGCCAGGCCTGCAAAGACTGGCCTGTGGCAGGGCTGTTGCAAATGCATATTGTGTCCCTTGGATGGTGAAGACTGTGTAGCAGAGGCTATTTAACATTGGCACCGGGCTGGGCGGCCCGTGGCTCTGCCTGTAATCCTAGCTACTAAGGAGGCTGAGGTCTGAGGATCATACTTCAAAGCCAACCAGGGCAGGAACGTCCCTGAGATTCTGACCTACAATTAACCATCAAAAAATAAAGTGGCTCACATGGTAGAGCACTAGCCTTGAGCCGGGGTAGTGCCCAGTCTTTGAGTTCAATAAATCTATGACTGCATAGTATTTACCAGAAACAAAGGTAATGCTGGGAATGAGGTCTTCATTGGATGGCTCATGAGATTGCAGTTTCTGTGGTGACCTGCTGTTCCTTCCTTCCAAGGTTAGGAAGAAGTCAAGTTAAACCAGGCCTTGTACACATACCTGTAATCCCATACTTAGGAGCATCATGGACAAAGGTAGCCGTGTGTGTGTGTGTGTGTGTGTGTGTGTGTGTGTGAGTGTGCATGAGAGTGTGCCATGGGAGACAAGACTGACAAATAACTACAAGCAAAACCAACAAAAAACAAAAAAAGGTAGCCAGCCTACCTCAAAAGCCCAAGGCCCTGAGTTCAAATCCCAGGTTGAGGTAGTTGGGGGTAGACGAGACCAACTTGTGTTACAAAATGAAGAAATTGATCTTTGGCAACATGTTTCAATTTAGGTGTCCGTGCTGATTTCTATTTCTATTATATTAGATCTTTTAATATACCTAAACTGGCAGCCCGTTTTAAAACTTAATTTAACTTTATCACGCATTGGGTCAGAGAAACTTGCTTACGAGGGGCTATTTCAGGACCCCAGGCATTTTGACAGTGGGGAATTCAGGTCAGTCTGTATTTCTGATAATTAAGGAGAAACCTGTTTTTCTTGGCTTGTATCTTTTAACACTCAATAGCTCTCGTATGATTCCAGGGAGAATCTTGTTTAAATTTAGTGGAGTCTATAGGTGCAGCTCTAATTTGAGACCCCATATCGATTAAGGTCATGGACATTTGCCAGCTGGTGCATCTCAGAAGGTGTTAAAGCTAGTTCAGAATCTGTGCTCAAGAGATACAACAGCTAAACTGTGATCTTGTATCTTTTTGGTTTTTTTTTGGTGCCAGTCCTGGGGCTTAAACTCAGGGCCTTGTGTTCTCACTTGGCATTTCTGCTGAAGGCTAGTGCTCTGCCACTTGAGCCACACTTCCATTTCTGGCTTTTGTTTTTTTTTTAATGGTTGAGTCTTTTTGGAGATAAGAGTCTCATGCTTTTCTACCTGGGCTGGATTTGAACTCTGATTCTCAGATCTCAGCCTTCTGAGTAGCTAGGATTACAGGAATGAGCCACCAGTGCCTGGCCAAGTTTTGTTTTGTTTTGTTTTGCTTTTTTAAAAATCTTGTGTCAGTAGTAGGAATTGAATTAAAGGCCTAGGCACTATCCCTTCCATTTTTGCTCGAGTCTGTCTCTCTACCATTTGAGCCACACCTCTGCCTTTTTGCTGGTTAATTAGAAATAAGTATCACAGACTTTCCTGCCCAGACTGACTTAGAACCACAGATCCCAGCCTCCTGAATACTTAGTATTACAGGCATGAGCCATCAGATCAGGGTGGCTTTAAGGGGAGCCCAATCTTATACTCCTATTCCTGCTGATCACTGGTAACTTCAGATTTCAGCAGGCTAAATCGATGTGGGAGGCTAGGAAGAACGCAGCAGGGGCAGCGCCAGGCAGCTCAGCTTAGAGAGTAGTGTAATGCCAAGGCTAGAGAGCGGCAGCTACGCCTCTCAGTGCCAGTCTGCGTGCGGGCAGTGCCCAGTGCATAAGACAAATCCAGCAGGGGAAGAATGACCCAGGTGGTGAAGTCTTTGCCTGCTTACGGAATCAATGGCCCTGGTCACCCTTCAGAAGTGGGAGGGGCCCATTATGCTGAAGTTGGTTTATCACACATGTGTGTGCATGCGCGCACACACATGCATGCACACACTCTCCTTCCTTCCTTCCTTCCTTCCTTCCTTCCTTCCTTCCTTCCTTCCTTCCTTCCTTCCTTCCTTCCTTCCTTCCTTCCACAGGACTTTGTCCTGTTGAATTCCCTGCCATCACCAAAGGACAGGGTAGCAGGCTGTCTTTTTCATTTTGATGGTGATAGTGCAAATTGAACTCATGGCCTTGTACTTGTTAGGTAGGCCCTCTACCACTTGAACCACACCTCCAATCCCTTCTTCTGCAATGGTTATTTTCAAGGTAGGGTCTTGCTTCATCCACAGGCTGGGCCAGGACTGTGACCCTCTTATTTCTGCTTCCCTGAATCTCTGGGTGAGATGGAATTCTGGGGATTTAAAATATATATATATATATATATATATATATATATATATATATATTTTTTTTTTTTTTTTTTGTGAATCAGAACCTCCCTCCCTGCTCACTTTTCTTTTTTTCATTTTCTGTTACTTTGAAATCATCTCTGAAAACTGAAAAAAAAAACCCAGCCACAAAATCAGTGTCAAGTTATACGATGAAGGTATTGTTTCATTCTGAAACAATTGTAACGGGGCATGGGATGCTGGGGTCGTAGGGACAAAGTTTATGGTTGTACATCAGTGCTTAGATTAATCTGTCATTGATTTCTTGTTTACTTCAAGCCTGGCTGGGCTTGGAAATAGCAGGAAATAAAAACAACATTGCAACTTCTGCCATCTGGAGTTTCACCTTGCTCACTGAACATGAGACACTAAAGCCACAATGCTTTCTCGGGATACAAATGACTTATCCATGGGTGCACCAGGAAAAAAAAGAAAAGAGAGCAAACGTGAACTGCTTTCAGCACTTTGTAGTTTCCTGAAGCAAAGCTGAGATTTGCCAGGGGATGAAACTCTACCTTGAACTTATCTTTGTCCCAACCCCAAAAAGCTACAACTTGGAACAACTTTGATCTTTTCCTTATCAAAGTATAGGTACAATAATAGCTGTTACAGAAAAGATCAGCAAGCCAGCCAGGGCAAGGAAAATTGGTGAGACTCTTTTCTCCAATGAAACACCAGAAAGCTGGAAGTAGAGCTGTGGCTCAAGTGGTAGAGCGCTAGCCTTGAGCACAAAAGCTCAGGGATGGCGCCTAGACCCCACAACCAACAATAAGAAAGAAAAGAAAAGAAAATGCAAAGATCAGTAACCCAGCCATGATCAAGTTGGCTTTGGACTTGGAGCATAGACACCCTTAAAGGAAATACCTTAATTAGATAAACTCATCTAATCACAGACATGGGAGGAGTTCCTTCAGATGAGTGACTGCCGCAATGACAGTGAACCCTCTTTCCTGCAATTCTGGGAGCTGTCTATACCTTTTGGGGGAGCTGTCCTCATCCACTGTCCTGGGGTTTGAACTCAGGACTCTGTCCTTGAGCTTCTTTTTGCTCGAGACTAGTGCTCTACCACTTGAGCCACAGCATCACTTCCAGCCTTTTCTGTTTGGTGGAGATAAGAGTCTTGAAGGTTTTCCTGCCTGGGCTGGCTTTAAACTTTGATCTTCAGATCTCAGCCTCCTGAGTAGCTGAGATTACAGGCGTGAGCCACCAGTGCCTGGCTTCTCTGGCATTCTTCACAAAACATATGACTCCCTCAGTTTCAGTGTCTTATTGATTTCCACAATCAGTGCAAGGACTTGGCCAAAACCCTGAAAGGAAGCTTGTCCAGTGTAGAGAAAGCTGATCTTTTGAGAAGTTTCTGTCGTAGAATGGGTGCCAAATGATCATATTCTTCTTGTTTACCTGCTGCCAGAAAACAAAATTCTTGGATGAATGTTGGCTGAATTTTCATCTAGACGAAGGAATGAATCACTCCTGTCCAGAACAAATGCAAAGGGGGGCGGTGCTGGGAATGTGGCTCAGCCGTAGAGTGCTTGCCTAATATGCCTGAAGCCCCGGGTTCGATTCCTCAGTACATACACAGAAAGAGCTAGAAGTGGCACTGTGGCTCAAGTGGTAGAATGCTATCCTTCAGCAAAAGCAGCTCAGGGAAGTGCCCAAACCCTGAGTTCAAGCAGGACTGGCAACAAAACAAAACAAATGGGTAGGAAATTCTTTTCTTTCCTTTTTTTTCCCCCACCCTTTTTCTTGTGAGTCCTGGGGCTTGAACTCAGGACCTGAGCACTGTCCCTGAGTCTTTTTGCTCAAGGCTAGTGCTCTACTACTTGAGCCACAGCTTCACTTTTGGCTTTTTGGTGGTCACTTGGAGATAAGTCTTACAGACTTTCCAGCCTTGGTTGGCTTGGAACTGAGATCCTTCAATCCCAGCCTCCTGAGTAGCTAGTAATACAGGTGGTACCCCGCTTCTTTTTCTTTTCTTCCCTCCCTCCCTCCCTCCCTTCCTTCTTTCCTTCCTTCCTTCTTTCCTTCCTTCTTTCCTTCCTTCCTTCCTTCCTTTCTTCCTTCCTTCCTTCCTTCCTTCCCCTTTGTGTGTGACAATAACAAGGTTTGATTTCAGGGCCTGGGTGCTGGGTGTCTTTGCAACGCTGTCACTCTACCTCTTGAGTCATACCTCTACTTCCAGCCTTGTGTTGGTTAATTGGGAATAAGAATCTCATGGACTTTCCTGCACAGGCTGGCTTCAAAATGTGATCTGCAGATCTCAGCCTCCAGAGCAGATAGGATTATAGATGTGAGCCACTGGCACCTTGGCATGGCAGGATGGACTTACTTGAGAAAAAAGTTTTGGCTCTTTGAATGAACCAAAGATTCCCATTCAAGCTCCTTTTCGTTACCATGATTAAAATCATTGAACTCGTTTGGCCAGATAGTTATTCCGTAGGGGGACAGTTTCTCAGAAGTCACATAGTGGAAGGTAATGCTCCCAGAGGCTGGAGCTGGGAAGGACAGAGCCTTGGTAATTTTGGGGTATGCCAGATCTGAAGATGCCAGGAACCATTGATGAGGCCTTTGGGCTGCTCACTTCTGCTTACCTGCAACTCCAAACGTGGATTCAGAAATCCTTTCCCGTTGGCTCAGCCTCATTGACTGAAATACAAAAGAAAAGAGATGAAATGCATGGCTTGAAATTTGAGAATCTTGCAGGATTTAGTGTTCACCGACATAAACCCCCCACTTTAACAAAGTGAGCAATGGGCTGGGAGTCAGAGGCTCATGCCTGTAATCCCAGCTTCTCAGGAAGCCTGAGATACCATGATCATGGTTCAAGTCTGGCCTGGAAAGGAAAGTCCAGGAGACTCTGATCTCAACTTAACCACCAAAAAGTGAGAAGTGAAAGTGTGTCTCCAATGGAACAACACCAGCCTTGTGCAAAATGCTTAGGGACAGTGCCCAGACCTTGAGTTCAAGTCCTCGTTCATGCAGAACACACACACACACACACACACACACACACGTACAACACACACACACAAGAATGAAAAAATTGAACAATGTGAATGTTAATTTTGCCTTTTTAAAAATGTGTTTTGGGAATTCAGAGTTTTAGACTCTTGGTCCTATTTCAATGCAATTGTAAATTAGCTTAGTATTTCTTTTCTTTTTTTTTTTTTTTTGTCTGACATTGGGACTCAAACTTGGTATCTGATACTCTCATTCATTATCTGCTGTTCTACCAACTAAATCATGCCTCCAACCTCTACTTTGGTTTGGTATTTTTATTGAAGATTGATCAGAAATACCAGCTATTGGGGTTGGGAGTTTAGCCCAGTGGAAGGGCACCAGCCCAGTGCGTGCAAGGCCCTGGTTTTGGTCCTCAGCCCTGGGGGAAAAAAAAGCAATACCAGCTATTTATTATTATTATTATTATTTTATTTTTATTTTTATTTTTATTATTATCTTGTGCTGAGGATTGAACTCAGGGCCTCATGTTTGTCAGGAAGGCCTTTCTACCACTTGAACCATACTTCTAGTCCTTTTGAGTTTGTTTTTCAAATAAAGCTTTACATTGACTTTGCTTAGGCTGACTTTACACTGAAATCTTCTTACCTCTGCTCTCCCAGTAACTGGGATTACAGGCCTGCACAACCATGCCCGGTTGTCGCAATTCTAACTTTTGATTTAAGTCAAGCAATTACTACATTGTCACTAAAAATGTTACCTTTCAGAAGAATGGAAGAGTCTTGCTTTATTTCTTGTTTTGGATCTCTTCCCTCAATCACTTAAAAATCTTAGGATAAGTTATAAAATAATGAGATCAAGACTGGTTTTAGAAAGATGGTGTTTAATTCCTTTTTTTTCCTCTTTAAAAATGAATCGTTTTTTAATTGTTATGATGTACAGAGGGGTTACAGTTAACATGGGTCCGGTAAAGAGTACATTTCTTTTTAGACAATCTCACTCCTTCCTTTGCTCTTCCCCAGTTGCTTTTAACTTCTCTGTACGGGCAGGACATATATTTCCAATGTAGAATACTTTGAATGCACCAATTTTGGCGAGTTTATTCAGATATTTTTCTGAAAAGGAAAACCCAGCTCCTGGAAAGATCATAAAGGAAAGAGTCGCAGTACAAGATCACAATGAATATGTCTATGCTGTTCCTGGCTTCAGTTCCTCCCTGCCATTGAATCCTCCTCACTCTTCCCAGGGCAGCCAACTACCCTTTATAAAACAAAAACCCAGGAAAGGTTAATCAGTCCGGTGTTTGGTCCTTACATCAATCAGCCTGGCACTGGAATTATGCATGAATGTCCCACAGGTAAACAGATTTCTATTTAAATGTTATTGCTCTCATTAGCATCAGCTGTTTTCATTATAAATGTGCTGAGAAGCTCTTTTCTAATCTCGTTTATAAATTATGCTTATTACTTTCAGATGTTGGAAAGAAATTTATTTTTTGTTCCCAATGTCCTTCTTTCCCCCCCACCTTATGCCTTTGTTTACTCTATTCCATGGTGATGAGTTTGATTCAATTACGGCTTCGCTGTCTACTTCTGTGACTCTTTTCCCTGGCTCCCCGTTCTGTGCCGGATGGCTCCTGCATCTGAGTGTGTCTTTTTAAAATGTACTCTAATCATAATAGTTACATATTTGATTTCTCATTACTTTCCACCTATAACAAGGGATACTGGCTTCCAATTACATGAATGATAGGGTTTTCTATTTTAAAAATCTATTTAAAGCCTAGTGCTGGTGGCTCATGTCTGTAATCCTAGCCACTCGGGAGGTGGAAATGTGAGGATTACAGTTCAAAGCCAGCCTGGACAGACAAACCCAAGAGATTCCTCAGTTCACCAGCCACAAAAGCCGGAAGTGGAGGTGTGGCTAAATGGTAGAGCTGAATTAGCCTTGAGTGAAAAGCCAAGGGAGAACACACACACACACACACACACACACACACACACACACACACACACACACACACACACACACACACACACACACACACGTTTAAATGAACAAGTGAGTGGATTTAAAGCAGGGGTGAACACACTTTTTCTGTAAAGGGACAGATAGTAATTCTTCTTGGCTTTGTGGGCCAAGTGATGTCTGTTTTTGTTGCTCAGTTTTGTGGTCATAGCTTGAATGTAGCCATGGCCAAGAGTTATTAGCCAACTCCTAATCTAAAGAAAACTAGGATCCAGGTGTTGGTGGCTCACACCTGTCATCCTAGCTACTCAGGAGGCTGAGATTGAGGATCACAGTTCAAAGCCAGCCTGGACAGGAAAGTCCATGAGACTCTTATCTCCAATTAACCACCAGAAAACAGAAAGTGGTGCTGTGGCTCAAGTGGTAGAGCACTAGCCTTGAGCAAAAGAGCTCAGGGACAGAGCCCAGGCCCTGAGTTTAAGCCCCACAACTGACAAAAGAAAAGTAGGATGAAAGCAAGTAAGTGGGGGACGTAAGTGTGAGGGAAAGTTAGAACTGTGTAGGCAGATAGGAAGAGACAGTGACTAAATGGAGGTGCCACTCACCCTTCCTGGGGATCCTAGGGATAGCAGAGCCTGTACCCCATCTTCTGGGAAAGTCGGGAGAATGAAGACCTGGATGGCATAGGAGCAGACCCTCCCAGAGGACGGGCATTTCCCTCTTAGGGTGAGGGGACACATGACTTACCCACAGCAGATGCCACAGCAGCTAAGATTTGCCAAAAGGACCGTCACAGAGGCCTGTGTACCTACACAGGGCTCCCGATTTCTGGGCCCCACTTCTTGCTCTCTTCCACTGACGAGTCCTGAATTCTTCCCCTCCTTTTCCTCCTGGCCTGGGGAGTAGGAGAAGTTTTCATGTGGCAGAAGGTGGCATAAGTCTGGGTCTGAGGTTTATGCCAATCTGCAAATAGCTAAGAAGCCAGGTTCTCAGAGAAGAGCCCAGCTTCATGATGTCCTGAGCCAAGAATTGAACCGAGACACATGTGAAGTGGCAAAGCAAGTTTAATAGAGAGAGAAATGGACTTTTGAATCCCCAGGGAGGTGGCTGAAGAACTAGCATTTGGTTACATTTCAGCTTTTGTTTGGGTGCTGGTGGCTCAGGCCTATAATCCTAGCTACTCAGGAGGTGGAGATCTGAGACTCAAGGTCCAGGGCCAGCCTGGGCAAGAAAATCCATGAGACTCTTGTCTCCATGGAACCACTAAAGAAGCAGGAAATGGAACTGCGGCTCAGGTGGTAGAGTACTAGCCTTGAGCAAAAAAAAGTTCAGAGACACCACTCAGAAGGCTCTGAGTTCAAGCCCTAGTACCAGAAAATACACACACACACACACACACACACACACACACACACACACACACACACACAAGAATTACTGAAGACTGAAGACGGCAGAGCTGGAAAATGGAGGATTTGAACCAGCCACATCCTGGCTGGCCCACAGTGCTATGCCCACCCAACTACATTGACTCCATAATGGAACCTTCCTCTCAGGCTGATTCAGAATAACAAAAGGCAACCTAGGTATTGGAAAGCTGCCGGCCTAGGCCCTTAGCTTCACACCCTGCCTCTCCTGATTCCCCCAGAGAAGAGGCAAACCTGGAGTTTAGCAGTGCTTGGCTTCACCCCTGCCCGGGCTTGATGGGGAGCCAGCTTGCCAACCTGAAGCTCAGGGTTCTGTGGGGATGGCAGAGAACACATCTGTGCATGTACCTGCTATTACTCAACATGACAAAAGCCATCTGCCGGCTATGAGACAGACACCACCACAGTCATAATGATGAGCCAGCCATCGCTGTTAAGTCCTACTGGACTGAGACTCACAGAACTATGTGTGAAGCCTTTCCTTTGCGAGTCACACAGATTGCGTGGGAATTCCAGCTCTTCAACAGTCCTCAGAGATAGTGGGGTCATTTCCTGGGGGTAACGAATGGGATGGCTTAAAGTAACAAAACCTAGTCTTAGTCAGGCGCTGATGGCTCACGCCTGTAATCCTAGCTACTTAGGAGGCTGAGATCTGAGGATCATGGGTGAAAGTCAGCCTAAAGCAGAAAAGACTTTTATCGCCAATGAACCAGTAAAAAACCAGAAGTAGGGTGTGTGTGGCTCAAGTAGTAGAGGGCCAGCCTTGAATAAAACAAATCCAAGTGAGAATGAGGCCCTGAATTCAAGCTCCAGATACACAAAAATCCAATCTCTCCACCTGGATCTGGGCCTCTGCTCCCAATAAGCATCTAGATCTTTGTCTGCAATTCTGTCTCTCCTCAGGACACCAGCCATTGAATTGGAGGTCACTCTAATGATGTACTGATATAATTATAATATTTATAATTATTATAATTATATCTATATAATATACTAGTTATATCTAAATTATTATATATATAAAGACCTTGTTTATATTTCTATTTTTTTGGTCGGTCGTGGGACTTGAACTCTGGGCCTGGGCGCTGTCCCTCAGCTCTTCAGCTCAAGGCGAGCGCTCTACCACTTGAGCTACAGGGCCACTTCCGGTTTTCTGGTGGTTTATTGGAGATAGGAGTCTCACGGTCACTCCTGCCTGGGCTGGCTTTGAACCATGATCCTCAGATCTCAGCCTCCTGAGTAGCTAGGATTACAGGCGTGAGCCACCAGCACCCGGCTTAAAGACCTTGTTTCTAAACAAGGTACTAGAAGTGAGGACTTAGGTGTATTTTGAGGGGAGGGCAACATTTAGTCCACAGCAGCCTCGACCTCTTGATCCTCCTGCCTTTGCCTCCACCGTGCTGGGATTCTAGGCATGTAGCACCACATTAGACATTTTTACACCAGTCCTGGGGCTTGAACTCAGAACGTAGATGCTATCCCTGAGCTGCTTTGCTCAATCAAGGCTGCCACTCTATCACTTCAAGCTTTTTGGTGGTCAACTGGTGATTAGAGTTTCACGAACTTTCCTGCCTGGGCTGGCTTCAAACCTCCATCCTTTATATCTCTGCCTCCAGAGGAGCGCCCGGCTTTCAGGGCTCAGTCTTCACCGTGGGCTGCGTGTGTGAGCTGTGGGTGGGGACCGGGCCGTGTGTGGGCTCAGCATCATCAGAACAGGGAACGGCAGAGCGGGCAGAGGACCAACTCCCACCGCCACCTGGGTAATTGGTTTTCTGTGTTTGTTTCAATATGAAAAGAGGCTTGAGATGCAGCGCCGATATACGCATTGTGAAAGGAACAAAGACGTTCTAATGTGTTGAGTCTCAGGTCCAGGGAAGATGAGGAACATGATAATCGAGTATTAAAACAGAAAAGATGGCAGGGTGCTTGGGTGTCATTCATCACGGCTTTCATCCTGCTGCTGGTGTGAGTGTGTGGAGACACTGGCATTATCCCTGTGGTTTATTTACATCTCATTTTGGGTTGCGCTGACAGGAGAGAAAGAGATCCTGGGGACAAAATGTAACTAAAGTGCTGTATTTCCTACAGAAGGGGTGAATCCAAAAGGGGTGATCTGGTAGCATAGATCATCTGAGGAACGATTCGACTGGTGAATGCTCCAATCTGCGCATTCTATTTCTAGCCACGGGGTCCTCGGAGAGCACGCATTCCTCTCATCCTCCACCTGTCTGATTGCTTCTCCACAGCCTCATTCTCCTTTGACCCTTACATGTCAATGTCCCTCAGGCTGCGCCTTCTACATCGACTTCCTCTCTCTCCTTGGCTGTCAGGATCAACTGTCTTCTTTGTGGTCCTTACCTCTCTCCCCTGGCTGATCATGTGTTGGGCTTCGCTTTTGTGCATATTTGTTGTGAACTCTCCCTTAGCTTTCTGGCTCAAGGCTGGTGCTCTACCACTTGAGCCACACCACCAGGACTTTCAGCCTTTTTTTCTGGCTGATTAATTGGAGGTAAGAGTCTCTTGGTTTGTCTGTCCAGGCTGGCTTTGAACAGCAATCCTCAGATCTCAGCCTCCTGAGTATTAAGGATTATAGGTGTGATCCTCTGCTTCCTGGCTTCCTTCATGATTCTGGTTTTTTCTTTCTTATTGACCTAAAATCTTTTTTTTTTTCCCTAAGTACAGGTGAGTGAGTCTTAACCAAAATGCTTGGGACCAGAAGTGTTGTGGATTTTGGAATATTTACAAATGCCTAATGAGATATCTTGGGATCCAAGTCTAAATGCGAAATTAATTTGTTTCACATACACCTCTTACACATAGCCTGAGGGCGATTTTAGACAGGAGTTTAATAATTTGGGGCAGAAAACAAAAGTTTTGTGGTCTGGAATTTTCCACTTGTGATATGGCAGGGCTTAGAGGTGGAGCGCTTTGCATTTCAGATGTTCAGTTGGTCTCCAGTTAGGTAAAAAGCTCAGGTGTCATAAATAGAGTTAGCAAAAATTTTCTCTACCGCCCAATCCTGGTGGCTCACACTTGTAATCATAGCTACTCAGGAGGCTAAGATCTGAGGATCATGGTTTGGAGCCATTCCAGGCTGGAAAATCCTTGAGAATCTTATCTCCCACGAACCACCAAAGAGTCAGATGTGAAGTTGTGGCTCAAGCGGCAGAGCGCCAACCTTGAATAAAAAAGCTAAAAGATCATGACCAGGCCTTGAGTTTAAGTCAACAAAAAAGAAAAAAATTTTCTCCCTCCTCTGTCCCACACTTACTTTTGTCCTAGGAGATCATTGCTCATAGTTCCTTCTGACTTCTAGAGATTCTTTACACAAACATAAGAACACACAAAATAAAAACTACACTTTTCCTGTTCCCATAAATGTACCACATTCTGCGCCTTACTTTTCTTACCTTAGAACTTTCTATTGAAAAAGAAATTTTTTTCATGATTGCCCAATGTTCCACTATCTACACATCCTATGCTTTATTTAACCTGTCTCCTCCTATGAAATATTTGAGTTGTTTCCAATCATTGGCTGTGATTCATCTTATGTATCAACTTTATTAGACAACAGACGGTCCAGATATGTTGTGGTTCAGCAATGTTCAGAGTGTATCTGAAGATCTCTCAGATGAGATCCGCATTTGTCTTGGCACACTTGATGTAGGTGGGCTTCGTCTCTCTGGTCTAAGCAAGACTGGAATAGGATAAGAAATCATAGGAATTCTTTCTCCCAGCCCGTTTTTGGTTTCAGATGTAGAGAAGACTTGATACCATTAGCTTTCCTGGATCTGAACTTCTCAGCTTCTATAATTGTGTGAGCTAATTCCTTGTAAGAAATTGATAAATCTCTCTTCTCTCTCTCTCTCTCTCTCTCTCTCTCTCTCTCTCTCACACACACACACACACACACACACACACTTCTGAGTATACCAAATACATGGATATAAGGTGGTCTAATATTTGCGTATAAGCTATGCACTTACACACACACATGCATGCACGTACACACGGGATCCATGCTTTTGTTCAGTTTCTTGCTCATGGCTGGTGCTTTACTACTTGAGCCACACCTCCAGTCAAGCTTTTTGCTGGTTAATTGGATCGGGAGTCTTATGGACTTTTCAGTCTGGGTTGGCTGTGAACTTAATCCTCCAGGTCTCAGCCTCTTGAGTAGCTGGTATTAAAGCCACCACTGCGCAGCTTTCCTATTTACTTCAAATGATTACTTACAGTATACAAAGTGAATACTGTGTGAATTGGTTAAGGTGCAGTGAGAAGAAAGAGATATCTAGACATTTTCATCATCTTTTCAAATACTTTCTTTTTTTTTTTTCCTTTTGGTAGTACATGGGTTGAACTCAGGGCCTTGTGCTTGCTAGGCAAGGAGCTCTACCACTTGAGCCATGACCCCAGCTCTTTTGTCAAATATTCCTCCCTAAGGTTGAATCCACAGGTAGGGAACCCAAGAGTACAGAGGGTCAGTATGCACATGTGTGGAGCACAGGCCTAGCCCATTAGTTGTCTTTGGCCAGCCTGGCCTAACACCCTTGCATTCCAATATTGTAACGAGTAGCTTTGTACTGTATCAGTTCGCACATGTGCACACTGTATGTCCTTAGGATACACTTGTTAAACTGGGAACTATTTTTTTGGTGGAGCAGAACAAAGGATATACACATTTGTAATTTTCTTAGCATGCCACATTGTTCTCCACAGTGATTATATGAAGTTAAATCCTCGCCAGCAATGCAGGAGAGCTTGTTTTCCTCTGCCCTTATAAACAAAATGTGCTACCACAGTTTTTGAATTTTTTTCACCCTAATCTTATAGATGAGAAGCATATTCAGGTAGTCAGCTTGCATTGCTCATCTGTTCGCAACTGTTTGTAGATTTAAATGCACACACACACACACACACACACATATGGATGGATGTTTCTGTGAATGATCATATCGTTTGCTCACTGTTTGATTTGGGTTGTTTTCTAGAGCTGAGCTCCAGATTTTAATGTCCAGCACTTTGCTCGGATGGCCTAAATGTGCTTGGAGTTTCTCCCAGCCCTCCCACAAGAGAGCTCATTCCGCCCTTCCTTCCCT